>NW_011494775.1:6998192-7008989 GCF_000754665.1 Bison bison bison | reverse complement strand
CGGAGCGGGCGGGTGCCGTGCGGGCCAAGGTCTCGAGGCTGGTGGCGGCCGTGATCCTGCTCTTCGCTGCCTGCTGGGGCCCCATCCAGCTATTCCTGCTGCTGCAGGCGCTGGGCCCGGCCGGCGCCTGGCATCCGCGCAGTTACACCGCCTACGCGCTCAAGATCTGGGCACACTGCATGTCCTACTGCAACTCGGCGCTGAACCCACTGCTCTACGCCTTCCTGGGCTCCCACTTCCGCCAGGCCTTCCGCCGCGTCTGCCCCTGCGCTCCCAGGCCGCTCCCGCGACCCTGGCGGCCTGGACCCTCGGACACTACGGCCGTCCACCAAACCCAGCTGCGACGCCTGGGCCACGCCAGGCCCCCCGAAGTCAGGCAGCGGTAGTCCCGGGCTGCGCATGCTGTGCGTTCTGAGGAAACACACGGTGTCTCTCTGAGCCCTCTCTGAAGGGATCAAGACGGGCCCCTCTGAAGTAGGAGGGCTTAAATAGCAGCTGCTATTATTCTGTTTTTGCCCAAAATCATAATAGTGAAAAGGCCTTGCCCTCTTGCAACATTTGATACAAATCTGCTGTATGTTTGCCACTGTTGATGCTATAATTATTATTTCTGTGTTTCCTGAATTGAAGATGCTTTGATGCTGACTTTTCTGGAACTTTGGAGGAAGCATCAATAGGACTTTTCACACGCTGCCCTGTGGTTGACTGTACAATTGTAAGACTGTACAAATGCCATTTTCAGAGATACTAAAAAGTGAACATGATGTACATCTTAAAATGGATGAAATAAGGTATTCTTTTTGGTACCTTGTGAATGAGTGTTCAGAGTCCTGGCTGGAAAATCATAGGTGTCATTGAATAAATAGTAGAGACATCACTTTGCAGACAAAGGTCAGTATAGTCAAAACTGGTTTTTGCAGTAGTCATGTATGGATGTGAGAGTTGCAACAATCTTTATAGAAGGCTGAGTACCTTAGAATTGATGCTTTCGAATTGCAGTGCTGGAGAAGATTTGAAATCCCCTTGGACAGCAAGGAGATCAAACCAGTGAATCCTAAAGGAAATTAACCCTGAATATTTATTGGAAGGACTGATGCTGAAACTCCAATACTTTGACCATATGATGTGAAGAGCTGACACACTGGAAAAGACTGTGATGCTGGGAAAGATTGAAGGCACAAGGAAAAGGTGGCAGAGGATGAGATGGTCAGATAGCATCAGTGACTCAATGGACATGAATTTGAGCAAACTCTGGGAGACAGTGAAGGACAGGGAAGCCTGGCATGCTGCAGTCCATGGGGTCACAAGGAGTCAGACATGACTTAATGACTGAACAGCAACCCAAGGAAGCAGGATTATTGCTACACATAACACACCCCCAAATAAAGAGGCATATAGCAACATCAGTGTATTTTTCAAAACTAGTGTCATTAAAAAAAAAATTTATTTGGCTGCAACAGGTCTTAGTTGCAGCACACAGCTTAGTTGCTCTGAAACATGGGGTATCTTAGTTCCCTGACCAGGGATAAAACCCATGTCCCCTGCATCATAAGGGGGAGTCTTAACCACTGGACCACCAGGGAAGTCCCCAGCATCAGTGTATCACTGCTCACAGTTCTGTGGATGAGTGGACCCAGCCAGGCGGTTCTTGTGATCCATGGGTGGTATTGGGTGGAGCCGCCAACCCAGCGGCTGGACTGGGAAGGCCAGAGAAGGCTTTGCTCTCAGGCTCGTAGCCAGTGCGCTTCCATGGCTGCCTGGACTTCCCCCCAGCAGGGCAGTCTGGGGAAAGTCAGACTTCCTCCTGGGCAGAGACTTCCAATTGGAGGAGGAGCTGCACAGCGTCCAAAGGCCGGCAACCTCACTGCTGCGGCAGGGAGTTGTTGGGAGCTGTCAGGGTCACAACCAGATTCAAGGTGTTGGGGGCAGAGCCATCTAATTGTGGGTTCAACTGCATTTGTCTGTGGGGCACGGGGGAGGGCTAGGGTCAGTTCCTGCAGGCCTCAGGCTTAGTCTCCCTGAAGGACAACTGCCCATCTCGAGGAGGGCTCTGTCCCCCAAATTATTAGGGGACATCCTAGGTCTCCAAAGAGCCCAAATGTGCAGAGATGTTATGTGAGAAGGGGAGGCCATTCTGACATTGACGTTGTCCTGACCCTTATCTGTAGCCTTTGCACAGGCAGGTCCCTTGTTGCTCCAGGTCACCCTCACCCTTGCTCATCTATCAGGTCTCAGCTCAGTGGCCTCCTCCTCCAAGAAGCCCTGCTGGATTCCAGCAGGCTGGGTCAGGCCCCTCACCTGGGCCCAGGGCTGCCCCATCTCAGCTCTGACATCCTTGTGCTGTACTTGCTGGGTATGTATCTGGATTGGTCCCCAGTGTGTTCTCAGGGTTCAGCACACAGTGGGAGTGATGAAAAGAGATGGTGTGTATACAGAATTTATCTCTGAAAAATGAGTAAAAAAAACAAGGAGTTCCCTGGTGGTGCAGTGGACAAGAATCTGCCTGCTGAAGCAGGGGACACAGGTTCGATCTCTGGTCCAGGAAGATTCCACATGCCAAGGAGCAACTAAGCCTGTGCACAGCAACTACTAAGCCCACATGCCCTAGAGCCTGTGCTCTGCAACGAGAGAAGCCACCACAATAAGAAGCCCAGGCACTGCAATAGACAGCAGCCCCCACTCACCACGCCTAGAGGAATCCCGTGAGCAGAAATGAAGACCCAGGGCAGCCAAAACAAGCAAACAGTTCAAGGGGACTCTTAGGCATCTATCTCAGAGAAATAGAAACTTCTGTTCACACAAAACCATGGCTTCCCAGGTGGCACTATTGATAAAGAGCCCATCTGCCAATGCAGGAGACATAAGGGTCACAGGTTCAATCCCAGGGTTGGGAAGATCCCCTAGAGGAAGGCATGGCAACCCACTCCAGTATTCTGGCCTGGAGAATCCCATGGACAGAGGAGCCTGGAGGGCTGTAGTCCATACCACATACACATGATCATAGCAGCTTTATTTGTGATACTCCCAAACTGTCAATGAACTAGACATCCTTCAACGGGTGAGTAGTTGAACAAACCATGGGCTGGTCCATCCACAACTGCTCAACTGTTCTAAGTTATGAACACACTCTTGATACACACACACCCACAGCAGATCTCTGGGAATGACCCTGAGTGTAGGGAGGAAGCCTGCAAAGTTTACATAAGATATGATTCCATCTGTGTAACCTCCTCAAGGTAACAAAAATATGGAATGGAGAGCAGATGCAGGGTGGCCAGGGTAGGAGATGATGGGAAGCAGATAGCATGCAGGACCTTTGTGACGGAGCTACTCTGTGCCTGGACGTGGTGGAGACGCAAATCTGCACATGTGACTGAGCTGCAGAGAAGGAAATGGGTGCACACGGGTACAAATGAAATGGGGCTCCAGATCCCCGGGTGGGACATAACAACCCTAATACCCTGATCCCAGTGTTGAACTACATAGTTTTGCAAAATATCACTGTTGGGAGAAGCCTGGTGAAGGGCGTGAGGGAGCCATCTCTGCATTAGAATCCACAATACTCTTGAAAAAAAAGTTTTTAAGAAATGATGTGAAAAGCTTGAAAGGGGACATCTAGGAAGCAGCATCTTCCCAAAACCGCAGACCCTTGCTTTATCCTCAAGTCTCTTCATCCCGGGACTGTTTTCAGAGCCCCTTCTGTGTGCCAGGTGCTGTGTGTGAGGCACCCTCCGACCCCTGCCCTTACAGAGCCCTGTCTAGTCGGCAATGGGGCCAGTAAGTGGTAAGCTACCTGCTGCTGCCGCTAAGTTGCTTCAGCCGTGTCCGACTCTGTGCGACCCCATAGATGGCAGCCCACCAGGCTCCCCCGTCCCTGGGATTCTCCAGGCAAGAACACTGGAGTGGGTTGCCATTTCCTTCTCCAATGCATGAAAGTGAAAAGTGAAAGTGAAGTCGCTCAGTCGTGTCCGACCCTTAGCGACCCCATGGACTGCAGCCCACCAGGCTCCTCCGTCCATGGGAATCTCCAGGCAAGAGTACTGGAGTGGGGTGCCATCGCCTTCTCTGGTAAGCTACCTAGAGAGATGCAAATAAAAGCACTGCAAAGGGTTACCCAGGAGATATGGGTGTCCTTTGTGAGCAACTGTAAACCAGATCATGATTCAGGGAAGGCTTCCTAGATGAGGTGAAGCCAGGAAATGTGACCTCAGCTCAGACGTGGGGAAAGAGCATATCTGATGGAGGCCACAGCCAGTGCAAAGGCAGTGAGGCAGGGTATGCCTGGTGGATCTTAGAAATAGGTGGGAGGCAGGTAGGGCTTCCTAGGAGGATAGGAGATGAGAGAAGTGAGAACAGAGAGGTGGCTGAGACCTTATAAGCAAGGAGATGTGCTGGGTCTGTCCTGAGTGGGTGGGAGCCATAGGAGGCTTCTCAACAGGGAAGGGTGTGGTCTAAGGTATGAGGAGATTTTTTTCTTTTTTTTTGATTTTTTTCAATTCATTATTTCATTATTATGATTACTCTAACCTTTGTGGGGTGCCAAAACCAGGCAATGGAGAAGGCAATGGCACCCCACTCCAGTATTCTTGCCTGGAAAATCCCATGGACGAAGGAGCCTGGTAGGCTGCAGTCCATGGGGTCGCTAAGAGTCGGACACGACTGAGCGACTTCACTTTCACTTTTCACTTTCATGCATTGGAGAAGGAAATGGCAACCCACTCCTGTGTTCTTGATGGAGAATCCCAGGGACGGGGGAGCCTGGTAGGCTGCAGTCCATGGGGTCGCACAGAGTCGGACATGACTGAAGTGACTTAGCAGCAACACCAGGCAAAGGCCAGTGCAGCTGATTTGGGTAGGGTATGGATGGAACCCAAAACCACAGCATGAGAATAAACCCCAGAGGTTAGGGTGGGTCAGGAGAGGGGTTAATTTCAATTTCAGATAAATAAACAGTGACAAAATTTTTAGTATCATTATGTCCTGTGCAAAATTGGGATATATACATAAATTATTCATTGTTTTGCTTTTGAATTGTTATGCTAGAGAAGACTCTTGAGAATCCCTTGGACTGCAAGAAGATCAAATTAGTCAGTAGAGGAGAGTGAAAAAGTTGGTTTAAAACTCAACATTCAGAAAATTAAGATCATGGCATCCAGTCCCATCACTTCATGGCAAATAGATGGGGAAACAATGGAAATAGTGAGAAACTTTTTATTTTTGGACTCCAAAATCACTGCAGATGGTGATTGCAGCCATGAAATTAAAAGACACTTGCTCCTTGGAAGAAAAGCTATGACCAACCTAGACAGCATATTAAAAAGCAAAGACATTACCTTGCCAACAAAGGTCCATCTAGTCAAAGCTATGGTTTTTCCAATAGTCATGTGGAACAACAGACTGGTTCCAAATAGGAAAAGGAGTACGTCAAGGCTGTATATTGTCACCCTGTTTATTTAACTTATATGCAGAGTACATCATGAGAAACGCTGGACTGGAAGAAACACAAGCTGGAATCAAGATTGCCAGGAGAAATATCAATAACCTCAGATATGCAGATGACACCACGCTTATGGCAGAAAGTGAAGAGGAACTCAAAAGCCTCTTGATGAAAGTGAAAGTGGAGAGTGAAAAAGCTGGCTTAAAGCTCAACATTCAGAAAACGAAGATCATGGCATCCAGTCCCATTACTTCATGGGAAATAGTTGGGGAAACAGTGGAAACAGTGTCAGACTTTATTTTTCTGGGCTCCAAAATCACTGCACATGGTGACTGCAGCCATGAAATTAAAAGACACTTACTCCTTGGAAGAAAAGTTATGACCAACCTAGATAGCATATAAAAGCAGAGACATTACTTTGCCAACAAAGGTCCGTCTAGTCAAGGCTATGGTTTTTCCTGTGGTCATGTATGGATGTGAGAGTTGGACTGTGAAGAAGGCTGAGCGCCGAAGAATTGATGCTTTTGAACTGTGGTGTTGGAGAAGACTCTTGAGAGTCCCTTGAACTGCAAGGAGATCCAACCAGTCCATTCTGAAGGAGATCGGCCCTGGGATTTTTTTGGAAGGAATGATGCTAAAGCTGAAACTCCAGTACTTTGGCCCCCTCATGTGAAGAGTTGACTCATTGGAAAAGCATCTGATGCTGGGAGGGATTGGGGGCAAGATGAGAAGGGGATGACAGAGGATGAGATGGCTGGATGGCATCACTGACTCAATGGACGTGAGTCTGAGTGAACTCCGGGAGTTGGTGATGGACAGGGAGGCCTGGCGTGCTGCGATTCATGGGGTCGCAAAAAGTCGGACACGACTGAGCGACTGATCTGATCTGATCTGATCTGATGTATAGATGTGAGAGTTGGACCATAAGCAAAGCTGAGCCCTGAAGAATTGATGCTTTTCAACTGTGGTGTTGTTGAAGACTCTTGAGAGTCCCTTGGACAGCAAGGAGATCAAATCAGTCCATCCTCAAGGAAATCAGTCCTGAATATTCACTGGAAGGACTGATGCTGAAGCTGAAACTCCAATACTTTGGCCACCTGATGCGAAGAACTGACTCATTTGAAAAGACCCTGATGCTGGGAAAGATTGAAGGTGGGAGGAGAGTCAGTTCAGTTCAGTTCAGTGGTGGGAGGAGAAGGGGATGACAAAGAATGAGATGGTTGGATGGCATCACCGACTCGATGGACATGAATTTGAGTATGCTCTGGGAGTTGGTGATGGACATGATGCAGTCCATGGAGTCGCAAAGAGTCGGACATGACTGAGTGACTGAACTGAACTGAAAGGAAATCAACCCTGAATAATCATTGGAAGGACTGATGTTGAAGCTGAAGCTCCAATACTTTGGCCACCTGATACGAAGAACCGATTGCCTGCAAAAGACCCTGATGCTTGGAAAGATAGAGGGCAAAAGGAAAGGAGGCTTAGGGTTAGAGAATGATGAGATGGTTAGATAGCATAACGGACTCAAATGGACGTGAGTTTGAGCAAACTCCGGGAGATAATGAAGAACAGGGAGCCTGGCATGCTGCTGTCCACGGGGTCGCAAAGAGTCAGATACAACTTAGCCACTGAACAACAATAACAGCAAATTCCTTGTTTATTGGAAATTCAAATGTAATTGCAAGCCCTGTGTTTTATCATCAAATCTACCCGGGGGCATTTCAAAGGAGCCACAGGAAAGGTTCGGCTGGCCTGTTTCCTCATCCGACCTGGGAAACTCATTTACAAATGAAACGGCGCCCCCTGGCGGCCTCGGACTCGAGGTCCCGCCTCTGGCTGCATCCCGTAGGTACCCGGCAGGGGGCGCGCGCACTCCGCGGAGGGTCGAGTCCACCCCACAAAGGAACTCCAGCATTTGCAGGGAGTCTCTCCCCAGTACCCCAACGTGGACCCCGGGCTCAATGTGTGCCCGCTGCAAAATAAGTCACGTAGAGCCTCATTATGAATGTCCTGGGTCTCCTGGGCCCCTTCTATGAAAAAATACTACTAATCATATTTTGCTGCTGCCTTGGTATAAAGACAAATTATTCTAGGGTGGATTCGTGACTATACATTCCTTATAATTATACTCGATTTTTTCATCTTATTCTAAGTTAAAATTACATTTTCACAGACCCTGGCTCGCAGAGACAAGGGAACCTGGAGGCCAAGTGTGGGTGACAAGAGAACGTTTGGGTTCTGGGGGTTTGGGGAGCTGAGACATTTTGAGATTGAAATGGTGAATAGTTCAATATGCCCTTCACCTCTGTGCAGACAGACATCAGAAATACCACGGGATTAGGGAAGACAGAGGGAACCTGTGAATTCATTCATTCAGACAACTTCATATGTCAGGCCCAGCCTTAGCACTGGACATGCAGCCAGCCATGCTCAAGGCTGACTAGGTTAAATAAATACAGCTGTTTTGAATAGAACAGCCTGGAAGAAGATAAAAGTATGACCCAAGGTTCCAGTTTGAATGAGAAGGCAAAGCTGGGGAAGGGTGGGCCAGGCAAGGGAATGGCCAGGGTAACAGCCAGGGCAAAGGGCCTGAGGCAGAATATGTTTGAGGAGGAATATATGTGGAAAGGTGGGCAGTTTGGAATCTGGGTAAACTTTTATTTATTTATTTAAATAATTTATTTTTAATTTATTTGGATGCACCAGGTCATAGTTGAAACATGCGGTATCTTTAATTGTGGCATAGGAACTCCGTTGCAGCATGTAGAATCTAGTTTCCTGCACCCGTGCATGCTAAGTCACTTCAGTAGTGTCCGACTCTTTGAGACTCCATGGACTGTAGTCCTCCAGGCTCCTCTGTCCATGGGATTCTCCAGGCAAGAATACTGGAGTGGGTTGCCATGCCCTCCTTTGGGGGATCTTCCTGACCCATGGATCTTGAACACGCGTCTCTGGAGTCTTGCATTTTCAGGTGGGTTCTTTACCACTAGCACCACCTGGGAAGACCCCCAGTTCCCTGACCAGGGATCAAACCTGGGCCCCCTGCATTGGGAGTACAGTCTTAACTGCTGGACCATCAGGGAAGTCCCTTGGTGAACTTTTAAAAAGGTGCCCCTCAACCCTGAATGGAGGGCAGGATGAGTGTCTCGAGGGGCTCAGTGAGAATCAGGCTGGTTTTCACAGGTGGCCCACAAGTTGGTTTGGCCAGGAAACCTTACAGGGCTGGGGTCCCTGTACTCATTTTCCAGCTTGGAAAACAGAGACCAGAGAGGGGTCCAGGCTAACCTAAAATCACACAGCCAGGACCCAGGTGCAGCCCATACCTGCTGCCTATCCCTGGAGGAACCAGCAAAACTGGGGTCAATTCCCAGCTAGTTCCCTGGGCTAAAAATAGGACCCCCTTCACTAGAGGCAGCTGGGACTCTTGCAGCCCCTCATCCTGCTGGGCCAGGCTCCTCTGGGAAGTTGCCCCCGGCTATTTAAAGACAACTGCTTTCCTCTGGAAAATGTGGGGGGCTAGGCGGTACCCCTCCTGCCCCCCAGGAGACTCCCCTCCCTGCCTCCTTCCCTTTGACCAGAGGAGAATGAGATCCTCAAAACCACTGAAGGAGGAGTGAATGTAAATTGACCCATTTTAGAGAGGGGGAACAGGCACAGTGAGGCTCATCCTCCTGAGTGGGGTAAGGCAGGGCTTGAATCCTGTTTGGCTCTTAGGTGGAGGGGGTGCTTTCCTGCACTTTGGAACTGACCTGGGGCCTGGTCCTTAAAGGATAGCTTCCCTCCCCCAGCTCACCTGGGTCTCCAAACTTTCCTCTCTCCTGGGGGAGGGCAGTTTTGCCCCTCTGGTGGCAGGGGTGGTGAGGTGGGCAGCTGGGGGGTGGCTGTTTAATAGCTTCAAGGTGGAGGCCTCCCTGTCACCTGTTAGGCTATAATGGCCCGGGGGGCTGGAAGGCTGGGTTCCAGAAAGGAGCAGGCAGAACTCTACCTCTGACCACCCATCACGGATAGGGGTGGCTCCCTTGCACTGTCCTCTGGGTTTGGGAATCCCCCAGAGAGACAGAGCCTCAATGGGGGTGGGTGATGTTGAGTAGGGGTAGGACGCCCAGAAGATGGCAATGCTGTCTGTTGTACTGGAGGGGCTGCACACACAACCCCCCCCCACCCCAACTCAAGATCAGGGACTCCAGTCCCTCCCCATAGGGGCCCTCTGGGTGGCCCCTGCCTGCCCTCCATGCTCTCACTTTGCTCTTATCTGGGCTGGAGCCTGGGCCCCTGAGATTAGCTCCCAGGGGAGGCCTCAGGGGCTCACACCCCCAAGCCCCACCTTACCCCAACCTACTCTGGCCTCAGTTTCCCCTGCTGTCTGAAATGTGGACAGACGTCTGCATTACACAAAAATGTGAACTTCATGCGTTGGGCACGTGTCCGCGAGACTGAGCGCTGCTCAGAAGATGGAAATTATTATTGAATTATGATTACCCACAAGATAACCTTGTCTCTCCTTCTAGAAGGTGTGGGCAGTCAGGTTTCCAAGAGGAGGGGGCTGTAGGGGGTGGGGTGTGGGGAGGGTAGGGGTCATCAGGACTTAGCGATGAGCCCTCCCAGGAATCCTGGACGCCATCCCACGGCTTTGCCAGTGCCGTGCCCACGGCTGGCAGCCTCTCCCTCTCCCAGACCCCCCTCCACCATGCAGCGCCCATATCGCAGAGCCCTGGTCCCCTCCCACCGACCCAGCACTGCTTTCTTTTCCTGTCACCGCAGATCCTTTGTTTATCAAGTCTCTAATCCCCACTTTACAGACTTGGAAACCGAGGCACCATTCCTGGGGGTGAAGTCTTTAGCGCTAGTAGCTTAGGTCCAAGGGACAGAGGCGAAACTCCGAGCCCGGTAGGTATATCCTCGGCGGTCGTTACAATAGGTAGAGGTCCCGGACCGGGCTCCTGTGCCCTAACCCCATCCAGGCGGAGCCCCAACTTTCTCCCTCCCTCTTCCCCTGGGTCGCTTCCAGCCCTGCCTGCCCACTCGGTGTCCTATACACTCTGGCCCGCGGAGAGCACATTACCGACCGTCCCTAGATAGGGGCGGGGCATACCGCGTCCCTGTTCCCCTTCCCTTTTATTATTTATTATCATTTAAAGGGGCCGCGACTTGAAAATTTCCGTCCACTCTGTCCCCTTCCCTAACACCCCTGAGCTCTTGGAGCGTCTTCAGACCTAGCGCGGGGGGCGAGGGGGTGTCTGGGAAGGGGGAGGGGGCCTTACGAGAGCCCTCCCCACGTCCCGGGCCGCGGCGCTGAATCACCGGCGAGGTATTTGCATCTGAGAGCGATTTGTCACCCGGTGATTTGTCTGCGGGGC
>NW_011494775.1:6995760-6998092 GCF_000754665.1 Bison bison bison | reverse complement strand
GGTGGGGGGGAGGGGAGGGGAGGGGCGGGGGAGGCCGCGCGCGGGGAGACTTTTACCAATCGGGTCGGTGGGGGGTGTAGACGCGGACTCGGCTGGCGACTCGGTGAGTCGGCGCGCGGCACAAACCCGGCGGTGGCCGAGAGCCAGCAGAGCGCAGCTCGCGGCCCGGGCCGGAGGCCAGGCGCGGCCGGGGCAGGGCCGGACGCCAGGCGTGGGGCATGCGCCCCCCGAGCGGGCCCTGCGCCCCCCGAGCGGGCCCCGCGCGGTGAGGCTGGGGTAGTAGGTGGGCCGGCCTTTTAAAACGCGGGTTTCGTCCCGGGTGGGCGTCGCGCGCCCTGGAAGCTAATGAGGGGGGTCCCCAAAGTTGGTCAGGAACGTGGGTGCGGAAAGGCTACCCGAGTGGGTCGGAGTTGGAGCGATTTTCTCTTCGACGCCCTCGGAGCCCTCACCCCCTACCATATTGCGCGGGTGCGGGAGTGACCAGGGGTCGCGAGTGTGTGCGTCTCCCCCCACCCCCAGCGGAAGGAAATAGTCTTTAGGCGCGCGCGCGGGGGGCTATGTTCGGGGTTATTTCATTTATTGTCGCTGGAATCCGTGTTTTATTCTGGAGCTTCGAGGGGAAAGGGAGCGCTGGGTCGGGAGGGCAGTTCTCTGGTGACCCTCCTCAGCCTGGATGGTTTATTTATAAAGTGTCGGCTCTGGGGGCAGAAAGGGGCCCCTAGAGGGGACACCACGGGCCCCGCGGCCGGGGAGCGGGGGAGGCTCGGCCCGAGCCCTAACTCTTTGGCGGGGATCCTCTGGAAAAGCCCCCTCCCTCTTTAAGTACCCCCCACATACAAAAGCGGGCGCAGGAAGCGCGGGGAGAGCGCGTTGGTCAATTCCAACGTTCCGCGGACCCGGGGTGGCCGGTTTGTCAATAATCTTCCGTTTTCAGTCGCCCGGCCCAGAGGGTTTGCCCCCACCACCACCACCACCATGCAAATCGGTCGCTTTCCAAGAAGCCTTTGAAATCGGACTTGGGTTTCTGTCGTCTAATTTCTTCTCCCTCTTCAGTGTTTCTTTTCTCACTTCCTCCGGCCCACCCCCTCCGGACTCTCCTAGCCCCCTCCCCACCTTTCTGCCCCGCCCTCCCCCTCCTCCTTCCCCTCGTGAAGTGAGGGCCCCCTTTCGCCACCCGCGGGGCCCAGCCTTGCACAACTCTTTAAATAACCGTGTTTTGCAAGCCCTGGGCCGAGCTGGTGACCTCTCTCCGGGAGGCCTGGGGAGGGGGGAGAGGGTGTGGCCTCAGATCCCTCCTTGCCGCCCCCTCCAGCCAGGTCCCAGCGAACCCCCAGCAGCCCCCTCCCATCCCAGCCCGGTCCCTGCCTGGGACTGCCTTTCCCCTGGGGTTGTCATAAAGTGGGGGTAGGGCCAAGGACAAAGGGCTCTTGGGGGGAGGGGTCTGGAGGGGTGGGCGTCCTCAGCCTAGGGTTAATGGCAGCCACGGTGGGGGGGGAGGGGTGGCCAGGCCCAGGGGACTTTGGGGTTCCCACCTGCCCCCTCCACCAGCCCCTACGTGGAGTCCTGCTCTGCTCCCCTCCCCCACCCGTGGACCCGGAAGGGTCATTAAACCCAGTAGGCCTGGGGGTGGTGGCTTGGGGGGGAGTGGCTTCCTTTGGCCTCTTCCTTCTGCTCCCCCCAAAGGGAGGGGGCGATGCCCAGAGCATTTCCGTGGGGAAGGGGGGCTCATCTTGAAGTTGTCAATGGTGGGGGAGGGGCAGCAGACCAGACTAGACACTGGGTGAGAAATGTCCCTTCAGCACTTCTTGGGGCTGTGGGGGGACGGGTGACTGCCCATCCCCGGGGGGTGGGGGCTGGGTGCTCTTCTGCTGCCTCTAAGGGCAGGCTGCGCTGGTCACTCTCTAGCAGTATGGCCTCTGAGAGGGTCTTTGTGCCCTGGGACCCCTGCTCCTGCTGAGTACTGAGGCCCTTTGGGGATGGGTCCCTCCCCACTTTACTGCAGGGGCCCCCACTTGCACCCCCACTGCCCTTTCACCCATCCTGCTGGGAACCCTATCACTGGGGAGGGGCCCCCTCCCGTGACTGGGGAGGTTGGGAGGGTCTCTACTATAAGACTCCCCTGGGGGAGGGGTCAGGCTTCTCTTAGCAGGTCACAGGAGGGGCTGGGAGACCAGCCAGCCTGGTGGCCTGTGTCTGCTGTCAACCAGGAGCCCCTGCCCACTGGCCCCTTCTGCCTGAAGAGATGCTCAGAAGCCTGTGGGGGTCACTGGCCAGCTGGAGTGGCTTCTGGACCCTCCTGTCCGCCCCCCCCACAGCGTGTCAGTGATGTACC
>NW_011494775.1:6994442-6995660 GCF_000754665.1 Bison bison bison | reverse complement strand
GTGGGGGTGTGGCCTGGGCTGGGGTGGGGGCTGGGATGCAGATAGGGGGCTACATCCTCCTATCTTTGGTGGTGGCTCTGGGACATCTATGCCTGGAGCCCGCCCAAGGCCCTGGCAGAGCAGGTTGGCAGTGATCCAAAGGGACCCCAGGCTTGGGGAGGGGGACAGGGGGCAGAGTGGGCTGCGTTCTGGGTCCTGGGCCCCACTTGGGGACCCAAAGGGCAGGGAAACCGCCAGAGAGCATGTGGGGGCTGCTAGGAGGCCCAGCGTTCCCCTAGACCTGAGTTCTGGATTCAACCCCCAGTCTTGCCTGGAACCTGCTGTGTGCCCTCCAGCAGGACAACTCAAGCCTATTTTCTCCATTTGTGAAACGTGGCCCATCCAGCCTCCTTCCCTAAGTCTAGCGAGTGCCTTCTGGGGTTGTGCCTGCATCATCACAAACTTGCATCATTCCTGCTTTGGCACAGGGAGATGGGTACTGTATGGGCCCTGTTTTGCAGATGGGGAGACTGAGGCCTGGAGTAACTGAGGTTTAGAGATGAGGTGGGAGCTTGAGTAGGGAACCCTGAGCCTGTATACAGCAGGTGCTCAATCTGGGTCAGCCATGGTTTCTATGAGAAAGGAGGGTGCCTGGAACCCCCTGGGTCAGGCTGCATCAGCATGTCTGTGAGCAGTGCCTAGAACTCAGAACTGGAACCCGGAGCCCCCTGGACTCTGGCACCTAGTAGCTGGCTTTGACCAATCAGAGACCGGGAATACTTGGTCCCCTTGCTCTGTTTATGAAGCCATAATCCAACTCTTTCTGGGGGGTGTTGTTTCTCTGTGGCCCAGACGGGTGGGGGCCGCCTCAAGGCCTTCAGGAGTCCAGTACAGAGTGACCCAGCTTCTCAGCCTGCTGGAGGGTGGATGGAGGGGGGAAGATGGGGCGAGCATGCTCCTCCACCTCCAGGGAGGCCCCCAGGTTTGCACCCTGATGAGCGTGGATGGAAGGGATTTTCCCAGAGGCCTTTGAGGTCTGACCTCAGTGGGGAGGAGCCCAGGTGCGATCTGACGGTCTCTTGTCACCCCCAGGTTTCTGTACACGTGAATGAGCCACCCGCCAGCCGCCGCCACCCCCTGGTGCCCAGTGTGAGAAAGGAGGTGTTGCCCGCCTGCCACTGGCATGCCCCGCCAGCCCTCAGCCTGAGCCCAGCAACGCCTGCCCCTGCCCCTTGCCAC
>NW_011494775.1:6992962-6994034 GCF_000754665.1 Bison bison bison | reverse complement strand
GCAGCCAGCCTCCCCATGGGCGATGGCCGCTTTGAGGATGCAGGCTCCGACGATGACCTGTGAGTCGGGGTCTGTGGGCTCCTTGTGCCAACCACATGCCCTGCACCGGCCACTCTCAGCCCTGGGGCACTGCCATAGAGGAAGGGCAAAACTCCTGTCCTGCTGACCTCCCGGGGCGTACCATCCTTTAGAATTCACTGGTGGACAGTTCTCCATCTATACCGCCCAAGATGGGGGCCTCCTGTCCCAGAGGGCTAACACACACGTGGCCAGTACAGCCACACTCTGCATCTGTAGCTTTATTTCACCTTAATTAAAATGGAGCTACTCACATGAGATCGGTGGCCCCCATCGCCTAGCGAGGCTGTAGGAGGTTTAGTGATGGGGACAGACTTAGAGTCCACGGCCCAGGAGAAGCCTGCACAGAGCGGGCATCCATTGGCCCTTGTGTGTGTCTCACCAGCGTCTGATGCGGGTCCCAAGCTGGGCACTGGTAGGATCCTCCTGAGAAGAAGTTTGACAAGTCTCACATGAGTATGATTATTGGCTTTGATCATGCCAAGAAAATAAAGCAGGGATGTTGAGGCGAGGGGTGGCTGGGGCTGGAATCAACTTTTGGGGCATTGTGAGTGAAGGTCTACCTGTGTAGGTGACAGCCCTTAGGAGCTGGTGAGGGGAGCAGAGAACAGCATGCCTGGCAGAGGGAACAGCCTCAGCGAAGGCCCCAAGGCAGAAACAGGGTCCATGTATTCAGGGCCTAGTAAAGAAACCTGTGCCGAGGACGGGAGAGGTGGGATTAGCAGGTAGGTAGGGGGGGTTCATTGCCACAGGGACACCTCTAGTTGCTCTGGGCTAACTGGGAACAGGGCAGTAAGGGCCACACCCTGAGCAGTTCTGCTCATGGGTGCTCTTGACAGCTCACCCACGTCCAGACAGGGAAACCAAGGCTGGATACAGTGGGACCCTTGCCCCAGGGCTTGAGTTGAGCTGGTGCCTTCTCCCCTGACCTGTGCCCCTTGTCCGCCCCAGGAAGCCAAAATGGGAGGAGGAGGAGGAGGAGGAGGAGGAGGAG
>NW_011494775.1:6985564-6992765 GCF_000754665.1 Bison bison bison | reverse complement strand
GAAGAAGAGGACGAGGAGGATGAGGACTACGAGGACGAGGAGGGGCTTGGGCCCCCAGGCGCCGCCAGCCTGGGCCCCGCAGCGCTGTTCCCCCGCAAGGCTCAGCCGCTCCAGGCCTTCCGTGGCGACAGTGGATCCCGGGCACTGGGTGGCCAGGAGCGCCCGGGGACTGGCCCGGCTGTCCCTGGAGGGGCTGCCCATGCTGCACCTCAGCTGCAGCCACCAGACCACGGGGACTGGACATATGAGGAGCAGTTCAAGCAGGTGGGCCTTGCGTCGTAATTGGGGCTGTGGGTGGTTGCTGTCAGAGTCCTTCTGACCTGCCCTCAAGGGCCACGAGCTCGCCTGTTGGGCCTGGGGCATCCCATGGAAGCCCTAGTGTGGGATTGTGGCCCGTGGATGGGATGGGCCGGCCGGTAAATGCAAGGACGTGGGGACACATGGGGACAGGAGTCAGGAAGGGAAGTTTGGCAGACTCTGTCTGTACCAGAAGGCCGAGCAGAGAGACCTAAGCAAAGTGGGTTCTGAGTGGAGGCCCTGGCTTGGGGAAAGGCCACCGTCCTATATTGGGTTCGGGGGGTCACGGGTACAGCCAGCAGGCGCGGCCAGAGGCATTGTCAGTGGCATCGTGTCTGATCTGTTGAGGCTGTGGCCGTGGAAGGGGCTGAGCAGGGTTGGCCACGTTGGTGTGGACGGCCAGTCAAGCAGCTCACTGGGCTCAGGAGGGGCGGGGAGGAAGCAGGCGTCCTGGTGCCGTCCCCGCGGGCGGCCAGGGCAGAGGAAGTGGCCAGGCGGGGGAGCCTTTGAAGTCAGGCCTCGCCAGGCCGGGCAGATGGAAACCAGATGGCGGCTGGGGTAGCCGGCTGGGCTTGCATTCCAGCCTGAGGCCAGCTGGGCCCTGCCCTGACCTCCGAGAGTGGACATGGGGACTTGGCCTCCCAGGCCCAGTGCCCAGCCCTCATCTGGGCTCCACGGGGCTGGGGATGCGCCAGGCACATGGGAGCTGGGAGGTGGCTGTGTGTGGCCTTGGGGCACCCCCCAACCCATGCTGGCTTCCGGGCTGGGCAGTGGGACCCTCCTCGAGGGAGCAGGAGGCCCCGCCGCCGCCATGTGGGGAAAGGGTGCTGGGACCCTGGTAACCCTCAGAAAACTCAGACAAAGTATAGAAGCGGACATGCAGCATGAGGGGGATGAGCCAAGGCGGTGGTGGATGATGCAGGGGCAGGTGTAAAGGCAGGAGGGGAAGATGCCCCTGGAGTGGGCGTGGCCAGGGCAGTGGCCTGAGGGAGGAGGCCAGACTGAGGAAGGCAGGAGGGTTAATCCCCTGCCTGGGCATCTTGGGCTGGGTGGGGCTGCCCTGGCTTCCGGCTAGGTCCTGGCACGCAGTGCGGGGGGTGGAATGACACCCAGCAGACGTCACCTTCCCAGGGTGTGGCTGGCCACTCCTCACGCGTGACCCTGGTTGCCCCCTTCGGCCTGAAGTCCCCATCCTGGTGTGTAGACGCCAATCTGCAACCTGCCTCAGTCTGCCTCCCCTTCTAGGGGCCCCACTTATGTCTGGGCTCCTGTCTGTCTACCTGTGCAGATGAGAAAACAGGCAAGGCATGAGGGGGACAGAGGGAGTGGTGGGTTTCTCAGAACTGAGCTCCTGACGTCTATTGGGGTGAGAGTAACGAAACAGGAGTCTCATGTGTGATTTACATCAATGTTTGCCATCTGAGTTCAGCCCTCAGGGAGCCCCAGGCCGGAGGTAGAGCCAGACAGACACCCCGCATCTCACAGGGTCACTGCTGAGCAGGAGGAAGGGACAGCCCCGCCCAACCTGGTTTTGACTGGCCAGGCCCGGCAGAGGCCAGGGGTCAGGTGTTCTGACTGCAAAGCCCTTTCGGCCCATCAGGAGCAAAGTAACTCAAGGGGCTGTTGTCCTGCTGGTCTGGGAAATGGGTGATGTCTTGAGGACCCCCAGGGTCAGGGCACAAATGGGGAAACTGAGGCCCAAGAAGCACAGGGAACGCAGGTCATAAGTCAGGCTCATGCTTGTAGAGTGTCTATGGGATGCCCAGCTCCCCTGCCAGGGGCAAAAAAGGTCTGTAAACAGATGGGTGGGAAGATAAGACCCAGCCTGGCAGCCACTGGGGGATGTAGCTCATGGGCCAAGCCTGGTTGGCAGAGGAGCTGGGCACTTGTACCGTGGGGCACCTGTGCAAAGGCCCTGGGGTAGGATGTAGCATGGCTTGTGTGTGGAGGCCAGATGCTGCCACTGTGCTTGGCCCTGAAGGGCCTGGGATTGAATTCCCAGATGGAGGGGGCTGGGGGTGGTGGGGATATGGCAGGGTCTTATTCCTGCCTAGCTGTGGCAGTTGCAGCTGCCTGCACTGCCCTCCTGCCCAGCTGGCCAGGCACCTGTGCGGCCAGTGTCAACAGTGGCCCGGGCCTAGCCAGCCCGACAGATGTTGGGGCTGTGTTGACTCTGGCGCCTGCCCCACCCCCTTCCTGGCACGTGGCAGCCGGGCCGGCCGGCCGCCTGCTTGGCACCATCTCTGCCTCTTCCTCCCCGGTCTTGGCAGGGCCCAGGCCTGACTTCCGCCCGAAAACCCTCGACAGCCGTGAAATCCCGCTGTCAGCATCAGGGTTTGGGGGGCAGCCAGGCTGGGGAGGGGCCGGGAGCAGCAGGCTCACGGCCACGGAATCTTTCCTTGGAAGCCGAGAGCCTCGCTACTGGGCGGCCCTAGGGACACACGCTGATGGAGGCCAGGGTTGGCCAGGATTGCAGTGTGTCACAGGGCGCAATCAGCAGCTTGCCTCCTGCCATCAGATATCGCATCCTAGCGACATCCCAGTGGCTTCCTGTCACCAGCAGGGCTGTGCAGGGCTCTCAAGAAAGTGCTATCGTGGGGTTGTCAAGCAAACAGACTCAATCGCGGGTCTTCAGCCACTTAAGGACTTGAATCATTAGTTTCAGTGACTCTGTAGATAAATGCTGGGATTTTTGCTCATGGTTTTATTGATATGAAATTTATGTAGCATGTGATTCAGCCATGGAAAGTGCAATTCAGTGGCTTTTCATGCATTCACGGGGTGTGCAGCCATCACCACCTTCAATTTTAGAACACTTTGTCACTTCAAAAATAAAGCTTTTAACATGTGCCCTTTCACTATTAGCCCACTCCTTCCCCTAGCTCCTGACAGCCAGTCTCTAGATCGGCCTTTTCTGGACATTTGCCATCAGTGGAATCATGCCCTGTGGGTCCTTCTGTGTTTGCTTCATTCACTGAGCATCCTGTTCTCAGTGTGTGTCGGTGCTTCTCTCCTTTTCTTGCCTGAGTAATGCTCCATTATGCACATGCCTTGCTTTTGTGCGTGTGTCTGTACACACACACACACACACACACACTGCATTTTACTTACCCAGTCATCCTCTGATGGACACTGGGACACACACACACACACACACACACACACACACACACACACACACACTGCATTTTACTTACCCAGTCATCCCCTGATGGACACTGGGGTTGTCTCTCCCTTTGGCTGCTGTGAATGTGTGTGCACGAGTTTGTGTGTGAATGTGTGCTTTCGGTTCTCACGGGCATGTACCTGGGAGAGGAGGTGCCGCGTCATATGATAACTCTGTGTTTAGTCTTCTGAGGAGCTGCTCTTGTTCACGGTGGCTGCTCCATTTTGCATCCAAGCCGAGGGTTCCAGTTTCTCCACGTCCTCGCCGACACTTGTGGTTATGACTCTGATTCCAGCTGTCCCTCCAGGGGTGGTGTGCTATCTCCCTGTGGTTTCAGTTTGCATTAAATGTTGGGATCTTTTTCCCCCTGCTTCCCAAGGTCATGCCTGCTCACCATCACTAGTAAATAAGCTCAGAGGTGTAGAAATGACGGTTCCAGGCGGTGTTTGTCACCTAACTATGCACAGGCGGCAGGCTGAGCGTCTTGCGAGTGTCTTGTGTATACTCACTTGGTGCTGGTGGGGGGCGCTGCGTTTGTACCATTGTGCAGGTAGGGAAACTGAGGCATAGACCAATGAAGCCATTTGCCCACGGTCACACGGGGGATGTGTCAGACTGGGACTTGACCACAGGGTGTACCAGAGGAGTGGACGGATGGGAAGGGGCAGGGGGCTAGCCCCACTGGTAAGGGTTTGGAGGGAACCTGGGTGGCTCTGAGCCTCCGTCTCCTCGTCTGAAATGAAGGTGGTCAGTCAGGGCCCCCCAGCAGGGTGTCAGAACCCAGGATCTGGACACAAAGGCCCCCAGACAGGAAAGCCACCATCAGCCTCAGGTCCCCGACCCTGAGAGGCTGCCGCGTCTTTGCTGTGGACCCTGCCTGTCCCCCCTTCCCCTCCCTGCCCCGGGCCTCCTGGGGCCCCTTGAATTCCCATGGGTGTCCTTCTCCACACAAGCTTCTGTGGCCCCGGAAATGGGTTCAGACAACTTAGGGTGAAGCCATGGGCCCCAGATGCTCCTGCAGCAAGGGGCTGTGGTCACATTTTTTTTTTTCTGGGTTTTACAGTTCACTTTTTTTTTTTTTAATTATAGAAAATATACACACATATATTTTTAAAGTCCTTTTTTTGATTTCAGAAGTGACACTTGATACCATTCTTGTAGGAAAAAAAGGAAGGATTCCAGTGAGGTCTGAGCCTGCCAGCCTCCTCCCCAACCTTCCTGGTGTCAGCCACACCGTCTTTCCAGGCCTTTCTCTGTCCACTTACACAGAAGTGTGACGGGCAGGGTATTAAAGTGTGATGGGCAGAATATTGATGTGTGGTCTTTTGGGGGTTGCTGGGGTCTGCCATTCACTGAGCTGGACATACTGCTTTTCTCGTTTTTTCGCATCATTTTCACTCTTTATTTTATCAGTGTTTTGAGTAGCCTGGTTCTTTTAGCTGCTTCAGTTTCCCTTGTGGGGCCGATACCAACACATTGGTCTTTTTTCCTATTTCCCAGTTGTAAACAACACTGCAGTAAACATCTCTTGGGGTTTTGTAGGGTGGGGGTGGGGAGCTGAAATTGCTGGGGCTGCAGGAGGATACGGCAGATACTTTCTTCACCTGGAAGGCCAGAGATGGACACAGGGACTCCAGCTGTGCAGTCCGGGCTGGGCTAGAGGGAAGGCTGCCCAGAGGAATGGGCTTTGGAACTGGGGTTTTGTAGGATGTGTAAGAGTCAGCCAGATGGCCAGAGAATGGTTAGGGTCTGTATCTTGGAACCATGTGGCTGGACCATGAAGTGGGAGGGGTAGAGGTGGGCAGAACAATAGGGCAAGCCAAGGTGGGCTCAGAGGGGGCCTTTGCAGGATTTAGCAGTGCTAGGGGAGGGAGAGAGACACTGGGAGAACCCTGCTGGGATCCATGGCCGGGCACCACAGCTAGGCCTGTGGGGCCAGGGAAGAGGGTGAGAAGTTTTGGGTGGAGAAGTGTATTCTGGGCACAGGCTGGAGGTCAGGCACTGGTTTCTGGGCCCAGTGACGTTTGGCCAGCATGCCGGGGGCGGAACAGGCCAGGGGCCAGGCCCGTGGGTCCTGTGGGCCAGCTCCGGCGCCAGGCGTCTTCCTGGGGAGCCAGGGCCCTGGGCCCTCTACTGGGGGTGGGACCAGTGCTGTGAAGCCCCCCAGGAGCCCAGCCTTGCCGTCCTGGAGCAGCACCTGCCTCATCAAAGCCACTGTGGCTGCTGGCACAGAGCCAGCTGGGCCATGGCGGATGCAGGGAGGGTGCCCGCCTGACAGTCCTGGCACCGTGCCCCCGCCCGTGCCAGCCTTGGGAACCACACTGACTCAGCCGGAAGAGCCTTATCTGGCCCCGGCGCCGCCGCCTGGCTGCCCGGTCACTGCTGTGGGGTCACCGCCACTGTGGCCTGGCCCCACGCCCACCACTGCTCCCCACCCTGGTCGCCGCTGCCAAGTGCCTGGCCCCTCCCCACGCTTTCTAATAACACACGCGGCTGTGGAGGGCGTGGTGGCCAGCGGGCATGGAGAGCACGTGGAGTCCAGCCGCTGACGTGGGCACGTGTGTGCACGTGAGGAAGGGCTGGCTACGTGGAGTCCCTGCTCAAGGGGCCCCATGTGCGTCAGAGTCTGTTTGTGGAGCTGGGTCTCTGGGGGCCTTGTGAGACCCCGTGGTGTCTGTGACCATGCGTGTGCCAGTGTGGCTCTCCCATGTGTTCATTTGAATGATCTGGGGCCATATGGACCCACCTACGGCATCTTTTATGTGTATCTGTCATCTTAGATGCCTACTGGTGGGTCTCTGCACCTGGAGTGTTTGTGTACATCTCCATGTGCCCGGACGTGACATGGACCCAAGCCATGTGGATGTCCTGCCAGTGTGTCTTGGGGTCTGGACACACTTGAGGGTGGCCAAGCTTGTGTATCCGAGTCATCAACCCTAGTGCCGTGCATGTTGGGGTGACCCTCTCCCATGGTGACCCTCTCCTCTGCACGTGGCTGTGTACCTGGGGGTCTGCAAGAACACACGTTCATGCCCCCTACCGCCCCCCCAGCCCCTTGTCTCAGCAATCTTAAGGGTGTAGTGGGGCCCATTAACTGTTAGCCAGAAAGTCAAGCTGCCCCAGTCACTGGCTCGGATCAGTGGCCTGGACACAGGTCAGCGTCCCATGCTGCCTTGCTGACGCAGCCCCAGGAGCTGCGAGGTGTGACGAGGGCCTCTGGGCTGCAGGGGCTCTCATCGTGTGTCCCATCCTCCTCCCCTCACATGCTGTGTGATTGTGGGTTGGGGTACACCCTCTCTGATGCAGAGGTGCAGTCGGGGGATGCCAGGCATGGCTCCCCTGCTCTGTGCCTTGGTTTCCCCATCTGACAGAGCCTCTTCAGCCCACCCATCCTTCTGACTCTGAGCCTTCACCCTCCACCGTGACTTAGGGGCGTCCCAGGCCCTGTGGAAGACCCCGTCTACTGATGGCTGCCCACTGCTGGGTCCTGCTCCAGGCAGGGTCTGGGGCAGCTGGGGGTGCAGGCCATGGGTGGGCACGCGTTGGGGCGGGGCGGGACCGCCCTCCTCTACTCGCCCGGCTGCGCTCGGCCAGAGGACAATTGGGGGTCATGGGGTTAAACACTAGCCAATCTGCCTGTGGAGGCCCCAGCGCGGGACTCAGCCTTGCCCCTCGGTCAGGGCTGGCGGGCGTCTCACGGGGCCAAGGGGGAGGGGCAGGGGCCGGGAGGGGCCAGAG
>NW_011494775.1:6978318-6985464 GCF_000754665.1 Bison bison bison | reverse complement strand
CTGCCCCCAGCAGGCTTGTGGCCCTTGGGGACACCTGCCTTCCAGACGACAAACCAGGGACAGATAAAACCCCATGTTCCAGGGAGAAATCTATTGGGGGCTGAATGGTGTCCCCAGAGTGACAGGACCTTGTTTGGAAATCCAGTCTCTGTAGATGCAGTTAAGATGAGGCCACAGTGGAGGAGGGCAGCCGGGGTCCTTATAGAAAGGCAAGGGACACACAGAGGCAGAGAATAGCCATGTCAGGGTGGAGGGGGAGATGAGTGATTTGGCCACAAGGCCAGGGCCCCCAGAAACTGGAAGAGACAGGGAGGACCCTCCCCTGGAGCCTCTGGGAGCATGGCCCTGTCCACACCTTGATTCCCAACATCTGGGCTCCAGAATCGTGGAAAAACAAACCCCTGTTCCAAGCCCCCCGGCCTGTTGCCACTGCAGGAAATGAACACAAAGTCCAGTGAGGGGTTTGGGTCCCTGACTCTTGGGGCTCAGCAGTGCCAGGCAGATGCACAGGGGGCCGGTCTGCCATGGAGCCTCCTCCAGACCCTGACTGAGTGGTCCATGGCATCGTGGATTGCTGTGGGCAGAAAGGCCAGGCTGCACACCCACGTGCGTATGTGCACGTGTGTGTGTGTGTGTGTGTGTGTGTGTGTGGCACTGGGGGTGTGCCTGAGAACAAAGCGCACAGAAGTGCCGCCCACGTGGCTGCGTGGCAGTGGGGGCTCCGGGCCCAGTGGGCCTGGTGGGTGTGGCAGCCGAGGGGGGGGCGTCTGGGCCCAGTATCTGCGAGCCAGCCGCTGGGCAAGGGTGTGTCTGTGTGTGTCTGTGTCTGGCTGGACGGGTGTGTCCATGTGTGCCTGGGAACCACAGTGGGGTGGCGGGACCTGTCCTGCGGGGGGTGTCCATTGGGAGGGCCCACATGTGGGGGTGACAGCACACGTCCAAACGGGGGTGGAAAGGTCCATGTGCAGCTGTGGGGCAGACACGGGTGTCCACAGTCACGCAGGTCCAGGTGGGGGGCTGTGTGGTGTGTCTGTGTCTCTTGGGGTGGGGTGAATCCTGCTAGTGTCTGCCATGGAGCCTCCTCCAGAGGGGGTGTCTGGCATCTCTATCCAGGCTGCAGTTGCCATGGCCCTGGTGCTGTGCCACTTTCTCTTTCTCCCCCAGGAGGGGCCTCTGAGGATCCCCGTGGCCACTATAGCCTTTGCCCTGTTAGGCCACGCCCCCAACCTCACCCCCTTGCTTCCAATGTGGATCTTCTGGACTTGTGAGGTCCCCACCCAGGGAGGGGCTCCCCCAGCCCCAGGGCTGCCAACTCTGGATGGGGTGGACCACGTCCTCCTTCTGTTATTGTTGTTTAATTTTTATTTATTTTGGCTGTGCTGGGTCTTTGTTGTTGCGTGCGGGCTTCGCATTGTAGCAGCTTCTCTTGTTGCAGAGCATAGGCTCTGGGCGCACGGGCTTCAGTAGTAGTGGAGTACGGGCTTAGTTGCCCCACCAGCATATGGGATCTTCCCTAACTATGGATTGAACCAGTGTCCTTTGCATTGCAAGGCAGATTCTTAACCATTGGACCACACCGGGAAAGCCTCTTGTTCTTTATCCCCCCTCATTTAGGATGAGCCCCATAAGTTCTTCCCCAGGACTCCAGCCGGCCCTGGGTCCTCACTGAAGGCTGGAACCAATGTGAACTGTCCCCCTCCTGCTAGGCCACCATGCCTGGCACTGGGGGAGCCGGGCCTTGGCCTGGAAACCGACTGCGTCCGTCAGTCTCCACGTCTCTAGTTTCTGTCTCCCCCTCATGGCTCTCTCTCTTTCCTTTCTTGTCTCTGATCTCCAACCCCAATGCCCCTCTGCCCATCCTGCCCCCATCACCATGTAATTACTCATCTGCCCTTTTCCTGGGAGCGCCTGGGGACAGTGTGCATGGCCCCAGCTGCCACCTCTCCCGGCCTGGTGGCTGCTGCCCCACCTGGCACTCTGCCCAGCCAGCAGCCCGCCCAGCCCCTCCCTGTGCCCTCTGGCAGGTCCATGTGCCCGCTGACAGGGTGCTGGATTCTTAGACTGGAAGTGGGGCCCTAGGGCACTTCTGGGGTTATTGTGGGTGGGTTTGTTTTTTTTTTTTGGCCACTTAGTATGCTTTCCAGGATCTTACTTCCCCAACCAGGGATTGAACCGGCACCCTTGGCAGTGGTAGTGCTGAGTCCTAACCACTGAAGTCCTGGGGGTTATTCCTTTATTCCATGCCATGGCTATCTGGGGGAGCCCAGCCCAGCTGATGTAGGTGGCAGCTGGGGAGGTGGGAGGTTCCAGGAGAGTGGTCCTTCCCTGCCATCAGGGGGCAGGTTTTGGTGGCACCCTGAGTCCGCTGGCCATTGTGAGGCAGATTGTGTTCCACCCTGGGCTCAGGTCTGATGGGAGCTCCTGCAGGTGTGTTTGGCGGGAACCCCAGAACCTGAGCCCCCCCGGGGCCCCTTCCTCTTGACTCCTGAGCAGGAGGCAGGAAGCAGCCCCCTTCCTTCCGGCCCCATCTGTGGGCGCCCCGGACGGTGGGGACCCGGTCAGCAGGGCCAGGGAGGGGTGGGACCTGCCCCCACAACTTTGCTGTGCTTCTGTTGAGTGAACCTGGGTGGGGGGCAATGGGCAACATCACTCCCTGAGCAGGTGGAGCTCTACAGGCCACTGGACCACTAGGAGGGTCCCTCTCCGCCTACTGGGGGCTGCCCACAGCTCTTCTGCAGGTACACGGACGGGGCTACTTTCTTTCAGAAGTTACTCCTGCACAATGTGGGTTTTTTGTTTGTTGTTTTTTTATCTGGCTTGCCCGAGTCTTAATTGTGGCATGTGGAATCTAGTTCCTTGACCAGGGATCGAAGCTTTGGGAGCACAGGGAAGTGTCCCCCAGGGTGGAAGTTTTAATTCCCGGGTGCCAGGCTCTGGGTGCAGGGCTCAGACTCCTCAGCTGCCCTGAGCCAGCAGCTAAGCGGTAACAACACTGTTGTCCTGGGGTTGTGGGGGTCCCAGGACCCCAGAACACAAGGACCATCAGGCTCATAACTGCAGGTGGAGGGGGTGGAGAAGGAGATGCTGGATTTTTCACTTTCTGACCCCAAAGCCTTTGCCCGGTGCCCCACGCATGCCAGGTGTTCTTGGGCAGGGAGTCCCACCCCAACCCCCAGTCCCACCAGATTCTTGACGTGGCCAGAGGCGTCAAGGGGCTCTGTCCCGGGTCCCAGTCCCACTCTGTGCCTTCTCTCAGCACCTCAGTCTCCCTATCTGAGAAACGGGCTGCCACATGGACAGTGGTCTACTCAAGCCACGCCCGTGGGCGGGGGGCTCCCAGGTGGATGGAGGCCGCCGCCCGGATTTGCATGTTGGGGCTGCTACCTTCCTAGAAGTTTCTCTCCTCTGCTCCCTGTTCTGGGCGCATCCTCGATGCCAGGCCTGGCTGGCATCCCCAGCTGTTACACGGGGCCTGACTGTTCTCTCTGCACAGCCTGTTCCCACAATCCCCTTGTCCTCCCCCACCTGGATGCCCCAGGTGCACCCCTGCCCACTTCCCAGGTGGGAAGATTGAGGCTCCGGGGGCCCCCACTCACATGAAAGGCTGACTGGAGACCAGGGCACGTCCCCAGAACCTCACAATCCGGAAATCCAGAAAGAAGTGCCTTTCATCGCTGACTTTGCGGTCAGGCTCTGTGACTTGTTTCTGGAACTTTTATTAATATCTGTGTCGTGGGTGGGGGTGCTGCGTCTCTGCTGAGAGGGGACACACACCAGTTGGGGGGGGGGCGGTGGCCAAGCAGGCAGATGTTTCTGCCCTGCCCAGAATCACTTCCCCAATTTCCTGCCGGCCGAGTGGGGCCCCTGCAGCCCTGGAGTGCTGACGGGAAATGAAAGGGCCGTGTGGCCCTGCGCCTGGGTTGGGGCGGGGCTGGCCCCAGGGGTCAGGTGCATGGGGAGGCCAACTTGTGGGAAGGGCCTGTCACCTTGTGGACACTATTAAGCCCCTGCTGTATACAGCAACAAGCCAGACTGCCCTTCCCAACCCTCCAGGGACCCTGGAGCCAGGGGCCCTGGCCACCCTTGGGTGGGATTCTGCTGCCCTTTCAGGCCAGGTCTCTCTTGGGTGCACTGTGTCCCCAGCATCCAGTATGGGCCTTCACACAGAGAAGGATGGCACTTGCCTGGCAGTCCAGTGGTTAGGACTCAGCACTTCACTGCATTGGGCCCAGGTTCAGTCCCTGGTGGGGGAACTAAGATCCTATGGACCCTGCACCCCAAATGCGCAGTGTGGGCCCCCCCACAAGAAAACCAACAAAGAAGGTGCTCAGTTATGGCTGTAAAATGGCCTGACCTGGCCCTAACCTGGAGGGCTGATACTGCTCTCCCTGGCTTCCTCCTCCTCTGCCCTCCTCCTCCTGAGCCCCTGCCACCCCCAGAAGGGCTGTGGGCACCACACCAACTTCTGCTTACTGCCCACCCGGCCAGGTACCGCCACCTGCCACGATGGGTAAACTGAGGCAGACAGGGAGGGTTCCAGACTCCAGGTCCTTCCACCCCACCCCACCTCCTCCCACAGCTTGGCCATGGTCCTGGCTTCATCCATCTGACCCTGCCCCTCAGAGTCTCTGGGGAGAAGGGGCGAGAAGGGGCAGAAGCGCACCCCCTGGGCAGATGCTACGGACGGTTATAGGGCCCAGTGGCTCAGCAACTGGTGGGGGCAGCACCATAGCCAGACCGATACTGGTCACCAGTGCGCATGGAGCCCCGCCCCCCCCGCCTTACTTTCACGGGTGCAGAGTGGACGTGAAGGGCGGGGCTGTGGGGATGCGATGCGGCCCCGCCCCCAGCCCTGCGCCCAGCCTGTGTGTGGGCGGTTCTATGAATGGGTCCGCGGTTGAGTGGTCCCCAGGGACCCGGCCCAGGCCTGGGCCCACCTGGCAACGGCTGCCCGTGCTGAGTCATCCCCGGCCCAGGCCTCCCAGCCCGATAGATAATGTGAGGAGGGGCTTTATCTGCCCGGGGCGGGGTCCCCCGGGGGACAAAGGGTTGAGCTGTGATGGAGGACACCTAGGTGGGTAGGAATGTAAGTTCTTCTTTAGCACCTGCTGTATACCAAGCCCACCCCCTGTTACCTGTTATGCCCTGGGGGCTGTCGTCTGGGTGGGAATGAAGAAGGGAAAGAAACCATCCCCCAAATAAGTGCAGAGTCACGTGACCCGTGACAGATGCTGGGGGTGGAGGGGCAGGGAGTCTTACTCAGGGTGTTGCCCTGGCTTGGGAGTCAGAGCAGGAGCCAAAGAGGGTTTTAAGGGTGGAGGAGGGGGACCCAGGTGGGGGCACCAGCAATGCAGAGGCCCCAGACAGGACCAGGATGGGGACAGTGAGGGGCCAGTACTGGGGAGGCGCCAGGTGCCGGCATCCAGGGGGTCAGCCCCACCCACCCAGCCTGGCAGGTAGGAGATCTGGCTTCTCCTGACAGAGGCAGGGAGCCAAGGGCAGCCTTGGAGCAGGGCAGACACAGCCTGATCTTGGTGTAGAGATTGAAAGCTCCCTGGACCCTCCACTCTGAGAAGCTGTAGGGAAGTGTCATCTTGGTTGCTCTGAGGGGGGACGTTGAAGGATTAAAAGCCAGCTCTGGGGCCTTCTCTGCTCTTTCACTGCAGTTTCACTTTGTTTACTGGTGGTATGATGAATCTGTTTTTGTCCAAAACCCAAAGGATATAGAAATAGGTGAGATTTGTAATAATAGCCAAAAAAGGGAAGAGTCAAATGTCCATCAGTGGTGAATGGATGGACGCATGTGTCCCTCCACACACCTGGAATATTACTCAGCCACGAAAAGGAGAGAAGCCCTGACACTCACTATCACATGGACAGATCCTGAGAACACAATACTCAGTGAGAAGCAGACACAGAAGGACACACAGGGTATGATTCCGCTGATGAGAAACATCCGGAACTGGCAGATCCACAGACACAAGGAGTGGGCTCCTGGTTGTCAGGGGATGGGGGGGAGGGGCTCTGGGAGGACAGGGTATGTTTGGGGGGAATGGAAGGTTCTGGAACGAACAGAGGTGGTGGTTGTCAAACACTGTGCGCAGAAGGCCCTTGAATCATTCACTGTAAAACAGCTAATTCTATGGTACGTGACTTTCACCTCCATAAATATTTTCTTTAACAATCCAGGATAAAGTAGGCGAGATTAAGGTGGCGCCCAGCCCTGCCTGTTGCCTGGCTCCTCCTCCATCCCTCATCCCTTCCCTAACCCTCTCCCGAGTCCTGTGCTCCCCATGGGGGTGGGGGGTCAGGGGGTGGGGTGGGGGTTCTGTTCCTCCCCCCACCCCCACCCCATTGCAGCCTGGAGGAAGCATCCTTCTCTGGTTCCCAGGAGCTGTGGTTGGACACAAGTGTGAAAACAGGCCTTTTTACACCTGCCCCCAGCTGTGGGCTCTCCGAGCTGCATCAGTGTCTGCTGGGGACAGAGTTGTCCTGCTCAGGGCCTGGGGGAGTCTCCGCGATCCCGAATCCTTCCAGTTTCTCCTGATTTGAGTCCCTGTGTCTGCTGTCCAAGGACACAGCCTCACTCCCAGAGTCCCCCTGCCGCCCAGTGGCCTCTTCCATCCAAGACAGGGCCCCTCGGACTTTGGAGCCGCCTGGGTGGCAGGAGGGGGCCGAGCAGACACTGTTGAGGGGGCAAAGGTCCTCTCAGGGGCCCCAGGCGGGCGGTCTCTTTATAGCTAGGGCCCCCTCAGCCTTGGGCCTGACGCAGTCCTCTCCCTCAGCCCCGTGGGGACTGGGGACGTGATGTCTGGGAGGGGTCTCCCGAGTGTGGGCGGTCCTGGGGGCCCCTCCCCCCTGCATCGGGCCCCCCTGTGGATTGATAGAGGCCTGTCCTCCTTTTCCAGGCTGGCAGGTGGTGTCTCAGTGTGCGTGGTGCCCTGGCTCCTGAGGTGTCTGCTATCCCCACAGGGCAGCTTCCAGTGAGGGACCCTCTCACCCCAACCCCCACTCCCACCCCAATCCCCACTCCCACCCCCAGCTGCAGCCAGGGCTTCTGGAGGCCTGGTCAGCAGCCGGGTGGTGGTGGTGGAAATGCTCACCATTCGCCACAAACAAGAATTTCCTGTTTGCCCCTTGAGAAGT
>NW_011494775.1:6971161-6978107 GCF_000754665.1 Bison bison bison | reverse complement strand
TGTGCTCTTCCGATCTGCTCCGTACCCCCTCCACCCTTCTCCCACACCTGTGCTGGACCCCGAGCAAGGCAGGTGTCAGGCCCTCACGCTCATCCATCCCACCTCCCCAGGGTGGTCAGGTGTCCACTGAGAAAGCCATATGAGGCACCAGGCTGGCTTGTGTCTTTGCCTGAAAGGAAACTGAGGCTGAGGCTGGGGTCAGAGGATGAGGAGGGGCCAGGAAACTGCTCTCCAGGGGAGGGAGCACAGGTGGAAAGGCCCTGAGGTGGGCTCTATGCCTTTTGCTCCGAAACCATGATGTGGTCTAAAGGGGCTAAGCAGAGGGAGGTAAGGGTCAGCATTGACCACAGGGGAAGTATAGTTCTCACTGGGGTGATGGGGAGATGGGAGACTGCAGGGCAGGGGAGGTGGGGACTGGGCTCTTTCTGGTCTGTGCCTCAGTTTCCCTTCTGTGAAGTGGGTGGTGCTGGGTAGGAGGAAGATGGACCACGGGCAGCCAAGCCTTGGTAACTAGATGACAGACAAGTTCCACCAATGGGTGGGGGCCCTGCCACAGCCCAGACAGGTGGAGGGACCACCTGGCCATGTCCCAGTGACCCCGCCTGGCAGGTAGAAAATGGGAAGGGAGGTGTGCACTTGGGAGCATTTTTGGGGACCCCCAGCCCAGGCCCACACATCCACACCCACATCCTCAGGCTCCTGTGCCCCCTTCACAGGTGGGGCTTGGGGAGGGCAGAATCTGAATCCAGCGGGGCAGACCCTAGGAACCCCCAAGATGCTTGTCTGCCCAATCCTGGGCCGCAGGTGCCCCAGAACATGGGTCGTGTCCAGACGTGTCTGGGATTTGGGAAAGAATGGGGGGATCCTGTCCCCAAGTTGTGGTGAGAAATCAAAGTCCACTTTAATGAGCACTTTTGAAGCAGCTGCTGTGTGCCCAATTCTAGACACTGGGAAAACCCCCGACACTCTCCCAGGGAGGACAGTGTGAGTCCATGTGGCTCAGTTGTGCAGGGGACAGGGCGGGGTGGGGTGGGGTACACAAGAAAGTTGCCCACAGTTGGCGGACCTGGTCCCAGTGAGAGCGCAGCTGAGGGGTGACCTCAGCACAGAGACCTGGGTGACAGGGAAGCCTGGGGGGCAGAGAGCTCAGCCAGGGCCAGGCCAACATTCCAGGCCAGAGGAGCTGCCAGGTCAAAGGCCGGAGGTGGGACCACAGCCTCTGGCGGGCTTGAGAAGCTGCAGGAAGGCCGGTGAGAGGTCAGTGGGGAGGGCCCTGGCAGGTCCTCCAGGACCACGTGGCCGCAGGGAGGTGGGGTGCCCTCAGCCGGAGGAGGCCCCGTGATCACAGCACCTGTGGCCCCAGCGCTCAGCTTTGGGGAGGGAAGAGCCAGGCAGTTTATCTTCCACCTCAGCCCCAGGGGGGTTTCCTGAGATTCTGCCCAACCTCCAGCCTGGGTTTGCAGCTCTAGGCATGACAGCACCTCCTGGGCCGGAAAGGAGCAGGGTTTCAGCCAGAGGACCCAGGTGGGCCGGAGGCCTGGGCGTGGCCAGGGAGGTGTCCTGGCCTAGCTATATGGCTTGAAAGCCTTGTGAGACCAGGTAGCTGGGCCCAGCAGCTCATGGTAGCGGGGGAGGGGGCGGACACCGTCCACAGCTCCCCCTTGGCTGGGGTTTGGTGGGCTGCCCTGGCCAGCTGACCAGGGCAGGACACACCCCACAGGGGTGTGGAACTTGGGGCAAGAGCCCCATAAAGCTGGGAGGCCTTTACTGTCCGTCTTTGTTGTCGGCTGCCCACAGCAACGGCCATTAAAGCTGCCTCCTCTGCCTGCTGCCTGGGGACGTGTCCACCCCCTTTATGACCTCACATAATGCCCCAGCCCGTGGGGGTCTGGCCATGCCACCACCTCTGCTCACTGTCTGGACTGGGGGTTAGTGAGTGGACCCCCTCTAAGCTGCGCTGCCTGTGCAGGCAGCTGGTCTCTGCCCTGAAACTCTGTTTGCCCACTTGGAATACGGGCATCCTGATGGTGCCGGGAGCGCTGGGTGAAGCTGTTGTACTTATCAACCACTGTCCCTGAAAGATGGGGAAACTGAGGCAGGAGGGGTGCTCTGATCTCTTGTGGGGGCTAGGCCCGGAAAGGAAGGGGTTCATGCAGGGTGGGTCCCCCTCCACTGGGGTTGGGATCTTACAGGAGGAAGTGTTGCCCCTCGTCAATACGGGCTTGAGGTTGGGTGAACCCCACGTGAGCTTCCTGGAGCAGGTATGACAACTGACTGGACGGGACAACTGACCACACACCGGATGGCTTAGATCTACAGAGATCTTCTCGGTTCTGGAGGACTAGTGGACAGGGTCAGGCCATGGCAGGGCCCTGCTCCCTCCAGAGGCTCCAGAGGCGAGTCCTCCCACCTCTTCCAGCTCCTGGGTCTCTGGGCGTCCCTTGGCCTGTGTCTGCATCAGCCCAGTCTCTGCCTCATCTCCCCATGTATCTGCCTGTCTCCCTCTCATGAGGACCCCAGTCGTCCTACTGTGAAAACCTATCATGATTAATGACATCGGCAGAGACCCCGTTTCTGCACAAGGTCCAGTCCTGAGGTTCTGGGTGGATGGAAATTTGAAGATGAACCCCCACAAGTCTCTTTGGTCTTCTCTGCCCAGCCTGGCCCATGTTGCGGCTGAGCAATCGGTTTACTTAACGAGCATCTGTCAAGCAACTGCTGTGTGCTAGGCCCCATTTTAGACACTAGAAACAAAACAGACAAACTCCCTGGGCAGACAGACCAGGGTGTGAATCATGGGCTCTGAGGAAGGGGTGAGGGGCCCACACAGTGCTGGGGGCTGTGTGGGCTGGAGTCAGGGGTTGGGCGGGGACAGCGGAGGGGCCCGGATGGGTGCACGCCTCTGGCCACCATAAATCAGTGCAGGAATGCAGCTGGCTGGCCTGGCCGGGCAGGGTGGAGACAAAGGCCGGGCCTCGACCACCCAGGGCTGGACTCCTAGCTCTCCCAGCCTGTTCCCTGCAGTCCCCACATTGTCTCCACTGCACAGACCGGGAAACTGAGGCCCAGAGAAGGGTCAGATGGCTAAGGGTAGCCTCCCCGAGGACCCTGCCTTCCCAGGCCCAGGGATGTCTCCTCCCACAGGAGCTGGGCCTTAGCCTGTTCTTAGGCCTTGATGACAGATTATCCCAGCTGGAGCTAATTGGTGGTTTCAAGGCCCCCCGCCACAGTCCTGCTGGCCCTGTGTCCTGGAAGACATGGGGGCACATTCCCTGGAGCTTAATTTGAAGCCTGCTATTTGCACTGGCCCTCCTGGGCAACCCCCCATCCCCCCTCCAAGCTTTGCTCTCTAATTACCTCTACTGGCTTCCCCTGCCCACCAGCACCTGGGAGCTGACAGTTGAGGCTAGGACACCCTGCTCTGCAAATACTGCAGACCTCCATAACTGGTGGACCCAGGCAAGGGATATGTAAGACAGAGCTCCTGAGAGTCCTGACTCTGTCCCAGGCCTGCCTCTCTGCCCTGCAGGAGCATACACACATGGCTTGGTGGACAGTGCCAGACATCCACCGCCCTCATGGTAGCGATGGTCTGGGTGAGACAAATTGTGTCCCCCAAAATTGTATGTTCAAGACTCAGCTTGAGCACATACCTGTGATCAGAACATGACGTGGGAGTCAGGTATCTGCAGGTGTGAGCAGTTAAGGATGGAGATGTGGTGGCCCTTGGCCAGTGAGTGGGTGCCCCATGGGAAGAGGGGACTTTGGACAAATCCCCAGGGAGAAGCCACGGCAAGACAGAGGCAGAGACCAGGGTGGTGCAGCTATAGGCCTGGGGCACTTGGGCCCCTGCAAGCTGGGAGAGATGGGAAGAATCCCCCTTAGAGCCATACCTGGACTCCAGATGGCTGGTCTCAGAACTAGACAGGAATAAATCAATCTCTGTGGTTTAAGCTGAGCGTGTGGTCAGCTGCTACGTCACCCCAGGGCAGTGTCTCATTGTCCTTGTCTGATGGCAGGGGCAGGCTCTCGCTGCCTGCTGAGCAGGACCTTGGCAGATGTTCGGACGCTGGGGGACAGGGCCAGGGCTGAGACCCCCTGCTGCCTCTCCTACTGGCAGTTCCCTTGACTAACTTTCCAAGTGATATGGACATGCTGCCAGCTCCGGCACCCGCTCACCCATCCCCTCCCTGCCTTCACAGCTCTACGAACTGGATGCAGACCCCAAGAGGAAGGAGTTCCTGGACGACTTGTTCAGTTTCATGCAGAAACGAGGTGAGGTCTGCCTGCCAGGAGGATGGGCCCTGCTGGCCATAGCCTGGGGCAGGTGTGTCAGAAAGTGAGCTCCCCATGGCTGGAGGCATCCAAGAGATGCCTGAGGAGGAGACACAGCCCTGCCATGGTGGCAAGCGTCTGAGAGAAGAGGCACCGTCTTGCCGTGGGTGTCTGACAGAGGAGGCTCAGCGCTGCAGGTCTGGTTGGGGAGGCACAGCTGTGAGAGTCTAAAGGGTATGTCCTTGGGTGGGGGGGTCTCAGGACCCCAACCCAGAAGTAACAGTGCAGGCTTCCTCCCTTGCTGCTCCCAGGATCCCCCATAGCAGGCCTGCCTCTGTGTGGGGAACAGGGTTGGATTCCCAGGATGGCAGGCGCTGGGTGGTGGGCAGAAGCTCCTGGCGGACTGGAGACCAGCCTTCCTGCTGCTGCAATTGGTGGGAGGCTTGGATCCCGACCTCTCCCTGCTCCCACCTGGGGCCTCAGTTCCTCAGTCTGTGAGATGGGCCACCTGCACCCCCTGCCGTGTGGCAGTCAGTGCCCACATGTGCTGAGTGCCAGGGCCACGGTTATTATGCAAATACAGGGTACCAGGCCCGAGCCACCTCTGCCCCCTACCCCCACCCCCGGGGTCTGGCAGATGCCAGACACAGCCTTGCAAACAGGAGATGACCAGGGACAGAGGCCAGGCCTAGGGGGGCATTCAGGGAGAGCCAGGCCCAGAGGGCCCCCGGTATCCCCCTACCCCCAGCTCAGAGCTCCAGCCAGACACAGATCCTAGGAGTACCCACTGCACCGTGGGCTCATTTCCCTGATACCCCCATGCCCCCACCGTTCAGGGAAGGAAACTGAGGCCTGAGAGGCAGGAAGGGGTGGGGCCGGTGTGGGCTGCAGGGGCCAGCCAGGCAGCTTCTTTGTCCAGGGCCCCTGCCTGCCTCTCCCTGCTAGCAGCTTCTGTAAACACAGGCCCAGGCCGGAAGGGAAGGAGATGAAAGGGGAGGGGGCTGCGGCCTCCGCTTTAACCCCTCCTGTGCCAAGGGTGGAGGAGTCCAGCACAGCCCAGTTATCTTCCAGCCCAGCTGCCCCCTATGTGGTCAGAGAGCTCCTACCCCACCCTTTATCAGCCCCATCCACACCTATCCAAGCCCCTCACTGTCCCCTCAACCATGGGGCTCCAAGCCCTTAGGCCCAAAGCCCACCCACTCTGCCCAAGACTGGGTTCCTGGTGTCCTGGAGGCACAGAGGGAATATGGTGAGCTGCTCTGGAGTGGGGTGCTGGTGAGGCCAGGTTCTCTGAGGCCCCAGCTCCTGGCCACCCGGGCTTTCAGGGTCTGTGTCCAGCCCTGCCTCCCTTACCAAGCCAGGTGCTCCTGAGGATAGGAAGCAACAAACTCCTATGCATCCCTCAGAGCCCAGCTCTAAGGCCCTGCTTTCCCACCTTCCTGTTGAACCCTCTATCTATAATTGGGCTGCAGGGCTTTGGGGCTGAGAATCTGGATATCGTGTCCTGCATCCCACAAGCCCCTTCCCTTCACTCCAGGGGGACAGTAATTCCTCCTTCCCCTGCCCCCATCACAAAGTCAAAGCCTCCAACTGGATGGTTCTCCAGAGTCTCCGGGGCTAGAAGTGGGGGAGGGGTCCTGCCTGCACCCCACCCTCCTGCTGTTTCCTTGACGACCTCTCCACCCTTCCTTATCACCCCCCTGCCCACTTCCATCAATGCCTCTCTGTGCTCACCCAGCCCTGCGTCTTCTATAAACATCCGCCTGCTGCTGAGCCAGGGCCCAGGGTCCTGGGAGAAGCCTAACTCAGAGCCTAACTCAGCATCCCGGGTGGGCCAGGTGGGTGCTGGGGGTGCCTCTGGGGCGGGGTGTGCCACTGACACCTGGTGTTGCTTGTCTCTCTCCTTCTTGAGCTGGAAAATGAAGTTGGGGGGGATCCGAGGCCCATCTTACCACCTCCCCTCCAGGCTGTTTGTTCCTTGGGGATTTGGCGACTTAGGAAGCAGCAAGGGTTGGCAGGAGGTGGTTCTGAGATGTCCTGCTGGGGCTGGGGAGAGGAAACCAGGTTCCCAGGTCCAGGGCACTGTGGTGGGGGCGGAGGGAGCAGTGGGGACAGAGGGGGCGGGAGCCAGATTTCATCTCTGCAGGGGAGGCAGGCCTGCCCTCAGGGCCACGATAGGGGCCCAGCAGCCTTCACTGTTGTTTATTGACACCTGCTGTATGTCAGCTGGGCACGAGGTGGGGTACTCCATGTGAGCAGGACAGTGTGGGGACCACAGACAGTAAACCTGTTATTTCACTGCCCAGGGGAGAAGTATAATTGGGGGCTTCTCCACTGTCAGGAAGGTGCCAGGCAGACTGACCTGAGACCTGGGGGCTCCCTTGGCTGGGAGGCACGTTTTCAGGGGCTCAGACCATCAAGGTGGGCAGAAGTGGAGAGAAGGCCTGCAGGGAGGGGCCCCTCTCTCCTGGCTGGCCCACCTCTCTGCTATCTAAACTGCAAAGTAGATTAACCAGCCCTGCTTCCCCACTGCAGAGCCCTGGGGGACCTGGAGGGAGCCAGCCTCTGGGAACACGGCGGAGTTGTTTTAGTAGCTGTTGGTTGTAGAAGGAATAACAGAGGCTGTGTTTCTCATGCTGGGCCCCCAGGTTGGCCCTGAAGCACCCCCTCA
>NW_011494775.1:6970775-6970918 GCF_000754665.1 Bison bison bison | reverse complement strand
CGAGGGACACCTGTGAACCGCATCCCCATCATGGCGAAGCAGGTGCTCGACCTGTTCATGTTGTACGTGCTGGTGACAGAGAAGGGTGGCCTGGTGGAGGTCATCAACAAGAAGCTGTGGCGGGGGGACACCAAGGGGACGAA
>NW_011494775.1:6955796-6970675 GCF_000754665.1 Bison bison bison | reverse complement strand
GTGGCGGGAGATCACCAAGGGACTGAACCTGCCCACATCCATCACCAGCGCTGCCTTCACACTGCGCACCCAGTAAGTGCCCGCTCACACCATGCAGAAAGGACCCTAGGTAGAAAGGACCACAGAGCAGGGGGTCATGGAAAGTCTCGGCCTTTCGGCCCTGCTGGTTGAATGCTCAAGAATTAGCAGGTGGTGGTCGTGGGGATGGGACGTGCTGCAGGACAGGCATCACGACAGAGGGAACAGCATAGGTGAGGACAGGGGCTCAGAGGACCCATGGGCATCCAGGCAGGGAGGTGGGGCTTGGCTTCAAGCAGACCCCCAAGGTGTCCTGGGTGCCATCCTGCCTCTTGTCCCTGCCCACAGGTATATGAAGTACCTGTACCCCTACGAGTGTGAGAAGCGTGGCCTCAGCAACCCCAACGAGCTCCAGGCAGCCATCGACAGCAATCGGAGGGAGGGCCGGCGCCAGAGCTTTGGGGGCTCCCTCTTCGCCTACTCGCCGGGCGGGGCCCACAGCATGCTGTCCTCGCCCAAGCTGCCTGTGTCCTCCCTGGGCCTGGCCGCCAGCACCAACGGCAGCTCCATCACCCCAGCCCCCAAGATCAAGAAAGGTGAGGGCTGCGCAGGGCCTGGGGCCTGATCATGATTCTCCTTTAGCCTGGCAGTGTGACCTAGGGATGGGGATGTCTCTTTCCCTTTCTGGGTGACCAGGAAGATAGGCCCCAAAGTAGGTGTGGAAGGGGGCTACCTACCCACCAGTGGTATGCCTATGGCAGATATTACTAGTCAATTGCTGTTCCTTCCAGCCTTGGCCCATGGCAGGCAGACATCTCTAATCAATTTGTTTCCCCTAAACCTGTGCCCTTGGTGTACATCACGAATCAATAGTTGTTACCTCCAATTCTGTGCCAAGGTGGACAAGGCAAACCATGCCCAATTTTCCTATCCTTTGCTCATGGCAAACATTGCTGATTAATCACTCTTTTATTGTAGCATTGGTCCAGGCTGCTGCCCCTGGTTATCTCTAGTCCCTTGCATGTGGGAGACATTGCTAGTTGATCACTGTATTCTTTTCCCTTTGAGCTTTAGAATTCTTCTAAACACATGGTCCCAGTGTGGGTCATCAAACTGACTGTAATCATCCTTGAAGCTATTGCTCAGTGCTCACTGCCCCTTTCTGAGCCTAGCTCTCGTTATGGGTAAATATGCAGGAGATTATACCTTTGTGGAGTTGTTGGGGACCTTCAGTGTGTAAAATGCCCAGCGTGCAACACCCTAGACCTTACCAGTCGATCACGGAGCCTCTGAATCCTTCCTAACACAGAATCACCAACAGCTCATGTGGCGGCCTGGCCTCAAGCAGGCTGGTGCACCTGTCCGAGGTCCCGTTTCTCATCTGCCACACGAACTGCGACTCCCTATGTCACAGACTTGGCCCAGGTATCCAGGGTGATCTCCCAGCAACCTGAGAATTCAGGGCTGGTTAGATCTAAGGTGAAGGAGATCTCACCAGTGTCAGCTCCTCCAACCTCCATGGGCCTCTGTTTACCCCACCCCAGCCTCAGGGAGTCACAGCCATACCTGTGAATATCATTAAGCATCTGTTCTCTGTGAGCCCTGTGCTGGAGCTCAGGAGGACAGTGGGGAACAAAAGAGAGATCTGAACCCGATGGAGCTCATGAGGGAGCTGGGGAAAGATGGTTGTAATGGGTCCGAGGGGCTCTTTGGAGCCAAGAGTAGCAGAGGTGGCTGCAGAGACTCCAGGGCAGAGGGGCTGGCAAGTGCAAAAGTTGCAATGGGGTCCATCCTGGAGAGGCAGCCCCCGGCCACTAGGGAGAGACTCAGGAGGAAGAATTGGGAGAAGAGAGAGTGGGTCACAGTGGGACCAGTGAGTGGGAATGATGGGGTTGTTTGTTTCAACCGCTGGAGAGGAGAATGGTCCAGAGCTGGTTCTGGCCTTGGGCTGCATGCGTTTGATTTCAGCTCAACTTCTCTTCAGCTCAATGGCCTCAGGAAAGTTATCCATCCTCTCTGAGCCTTGGCTTTCTCAGCAGTAAAGTGGAGAAGAGGGTGTCTAGGTAGAAATGGGGCTGTTGAGATGGTTCACATTAAGTGCTTTAGACAAGATGTGGCGAGCTCTTCTTGCAGTTAGTATTGTATGTGTATGTAATGTGTGCTACTATGGTCTTTGTATAATACTACTTAATAATGCCAAGCAGTAGTGTATACTATCACGAGTATTGTTACCATTATGGTGGTATCTGATGTCAGCCTGAGAGTAGAAAGGCTCTTAGCACTTGTGTTTGTTCCAAAATCTGTCCACTTCATCCCTGGAGAGGAAATGAGCACCCCATCAGGGAAGGTATTCAAGGAGGCACCTTCCTGCCTTGTGTGGGAAGCAGGGACTAAGCTACCTCCATTCCCTTCTGGCCACCAACTCCTCTTCTCTCCTGTCCAGAGGAGGATGCAGCCATCCCTATCACAGTCCCCGGCCGCCTGCCAGTCTCCCTGGCAGGTCACCCAGTGGTGGCGGCCCAGGCAGTAGCAGCCCAGGCGGCCGTGGCAGCCCAGGCAGCTGCCCTGGAGCAACTTAGGGAGAAACTGGAGTCTGGGGAGCCTCCTGAGAAGAAGATGGCCCTGGTGGCAGAGGAACAGCAGCGGCTGATGCAGCGGGCACTTCAGCAGAACTTCCTGGCCATGACAGCACAGTTGCCTATGAGCATCCGGATCAACAGCCAAGGTACCACCCCAGCACTCAGACCCTCTGTGCTTCTTGCACAAGCACAAGAGAAGGGCCTCATAGCCAACATATGTAAAGAGTGCCTACAGATCAACAAGAAAAAAAAGATTAACAGACCAGTACAAGGAATGGGCAGCTGGGACTCATCATGCATACTCAGTCGTATGCAACTGTACAACTCCATGGACTATAGCCTGCCAGGCTTCTCTGTCCATGGGATTCTCCATGCAAGAATACTAGAGTAGTTTGCCATTTCCTCCTGCAGGGGATCTTTCCAACCCAGGGATTGAACCCACGTCTCCTGTGGCTCCTGCATTGGCAGATGGATTCTTTGCCACTGAGTCACCTGGGGAGTACAACTTATAAACTAATAGGAAAAATTGTTCACCTCCATGTCTTTGGGGCTCTGCAAGTTAACTAGGGGATACCATTTTTCATCCATCAGAGTTTGATAATATCAAATATTGTTCAGGATGTGGTAGAAATGGGCCCCCTTGGTCCTGCTGGTGGGCGTGTAAACAGGTGACAACTTGGCAGTCTTTTTTTTTTTTTTTGACTGTGCCTCGGAACATGTGGGATCTTAGTTCCCTGACCAGGGATCAAACCTGTGCCTGCTGCATTGGAAGCATGGAGCGTTAACCACTGGACTGCCAGGAAAGTCCCGGGAATGTCTTTTAAAGATAGAAGATGTACTTGCCCCAGGACTGGGTGATTCTGCTTGGTATCTAGAGCAGAGCTGATGCAAGGGCTCAGGGAAACTCAGGTGTCCAAGGATATTCACTGCAGATGTTTGCATGATGTCCCTAGTGTGTCCATCAGTAGGGGAATGAATGAACCAAGGCTGGAATACTTTGGCCATTAAAAAGAATGACATGATTTGGGCTTCCCTGGTGACTCAGACAATAAAGAATCTGCAATGCAGGAGATCCAGGTTCAATCCCTGGATCGGTAAGATCTCCTGGAGAAGGGAATGGCAACCCACTCCAGTATTCTTGCCTGGAGAATCCCCATGGACACAAGAACCTGGCGGGTTACAGTCCATAGGGTTGCAAAGAGTCGGACACGACTGAGTGACTAAGCACAAGCACATTGCTTAAGACTTGTAATCATGCTGTACACCTGAAAAACTTAACATTGTAAATCAACTATACTCCAATAAAAATTATTAGAAAAGGACTTCCCCGGCAGTCCAGTAGCTAAGACTTTCCACTTCCACTGCAGGGGGCATGAGACTTCCATCCCTGGTTGAGGAGCTAAGATCCCACCTGCTTTGCAGTGAAGCCAAAAAATTAAGAAAAAAAATTTTTTTAATTATTAGGGGAAAACAAGAGTTGTAATCATGCAAAAAAGCAAATTCAAGACAAATACATTCTTATTCAATAAGTATTTGTTGAATACCTACTGTGTGCGCTGCTGAGAGATCAGGTCTGAAGCTTTGTGAAGCTTCACATCTGGTGGGGATGACCCACATGATACAGCTCATTGCATGGGGGCTGGTTTTCGGTGACAAAGGGTGTTTTTTCTTCTTCCTGCAGCCTCCGAGAGCCGCCAGGACTCGGCTGCGAACCTGACCAGCACCAATGGCAGCAACAGTATTAGCATGTCAGTAGAGATTAATGGAATCATGTACACAGGTAGGCTGGCCTGGCATGCACGCCCACTTTGACCATGTCTTTCCGGAGTCCTGGTTGCCCCTCCGGTGTGGCTGGCTTGAGCCCAGAGCTCTTCCCTTATGAGACTAGAGTATGAAAGATAGTCTGTGTCTTATACTTAGCCAGGTGCTCAGCAAGTACTAAGTGCTCAGCATGGTCATATCACGTGTTGTGTACTTCAAAAATAATGTGGTCAGACCCATGACTCCTATAGGCCACCAGGTGGCAATGTTGACACAGAACAGCTCTGTTGCTGTAAAGACCCCATGAGGGGAGGCTTGAGGAAGTGGTGGTGTCCTGGGGGAGAGGGACTTTGCTGGGAATCGCTCAGGAATGGCTTGCCCCTGTCATGTGACCTTTTACATTCTCCACGACTTGTCTTTCCTCCTGTCCTTGCACCAGGAGTGCTGTTTGCCCAGCCGCCGGCCCCCACGCCACCCTCCGCTCCCAGCAAAGGTGGAGGCAGCAGCAGCCGGGGAGGAAACAGCGGGACCAACAGCAGCAGCAGCAGCAGTGCAGGCAGCCAGGCAGGGCCGGCAGGGATGTCTGCACCCCCCACATCTACCTCAAACAACTCATTGCCTTAACCGCTACACTCCCCACCCTGGGAACCTGCCAGAATGGGCAGGGGGTCCAGGTGGGCCAAGCAGGGGCTGGGATGGCGGAAGATACGGGTGGGGAGGGGAGGTATCCACAGAGGAGCAACAGCTTAACACCAAAAGGAGAAGAAAAATATGTATACATATATAAAGAAAATTTAATAAAATGGGAAAACCAAGGAACACTTGAATTACTCAGGTTTTGGACATTCAGAGATGAATTGTGAGAATATCAAAGGAAATTAGAAATGAGAGAGGCAAATGTCTACTAGGGCTTTCCTGAAGCCCTGGTGGACCCATGTGGACTGGTGTCTGGTTTCAACAGGCCAATCCTGTTTACCTCATACATCCCTGCACTGTGTTTTTTCATTTTTATCTGTTTTTTTTCTTTGCTTTTTTTTTTGTCCGTTTGTCACACACTCACCACACCCAGCTCCTTGTGTTGAATGAAACCCCTGAGCCAAGATCAGTTGAATTTTTTTGTTGTTGCTTTTGGGAACTGTTGTTGTTTTTTTAAAAGAAATAGTGAAATTCAAACTCTATAGGGTTTTTAAGAGGTTTTAGGGGTTTTGTTTTGTAAATATTCTATTTTATTCTTGGGGGAGGAATCAAACCTAGGAAAAGGATATATATATATCTATATATTTGTGTTCATTCAGGGAAACTGGACTTGAAAAAGAAAAAAAAAAAAAGGCAAAAAAACCCAAGTAATACCCTTTATTTTTCCCATGACTGATTTGGGTTCGGTTGTGCATTTCCTGTGGTGCAGTGGGCCCAGGACACTGGATGCCTGGGCTGGAGTCAGCAGAGCCGATGAACTCAGGTGCTGTGGGCTGGGCTGGGCTGGCTGGGGTGGGGGGTGCATGGCGGGGTCCTGGGGGAAGAGGGGCAGGGATGCTGAATGCTAGATGTCACCGGACTTGTGTTTCAGGCTGGGCTCCTCAGTCGGGAGCCCTGAAGTCTTAACTCAAAAGGAGAAATTGCTGGGGTGGGGGGTGCTCCCCTGCCAACCCCAGGCTCCTGTCTCAGGGATGAACACGGCCTGGGGACTGGCCTTGCCTGAGAGCACTGCTTCTGGGGATGCCATGTCTGGGGATGGGGGTGAGCCGGCCTTAGCTCAGGGTGAGGTTTCTGGGGCCATGGCACCCTGAACCCCCTCACCCACCCCACTCCCATTCTCATCTCTTTAACTTTGTCCCTCTAAATGCTGGGAGCCCTGCAGTGACTCGAGGAACTGCAGGCCGAGGGGGCCCTGCACTCCTCCCCCTCCTCAACCCTGTTCCCTGGGTCAGAAGGCAGGCGTTGGTGGCATGCAGCTGGGGGTCAGGGGCACCTGCACATCCGTCCTCCTTAAGCCCAGGTGTGCTTTTGGGGGCCCAGTTTCCTTCCGTCCATGGGACCAGGTAGTGTTGGCTAGGGCTGTGCCTCCCTCATTCGAGGTAGCGAGGTAGCGCTTTTTCACATCCGTCTGAGGGTGGGGGTGGGCTGGGAAGAACGCAGCTGTTCCCAGGTGAGCCTGGAAACTCTAATTGGACCCTGGAGCCCGGCCTAACCAGACCGGAGGGGTGGGGCGCCACCAGCAGCCTGCTGTCTCCCAACCCAGGCATCATCTTGTTGCCTTGGAGACCTTGGGGGTGGTCCTGAGCCCCCAGTCTCATCGGGTTTGCCTTCCTGTGGGGTGAGGTGTGTCTCTGGGAGGGAACCCATTTCTTTGGTGTATCTCAGGGTTGCTGACGCCCCCCACCTTCCCAGGAGAGGGTGGCACAGGGCTTGGGCCTTTCTTCCTGCTTCCAGAACAGTCTCCCCTCCTGTCGTCTCCCACTGCAGCGGCACAATCATTGTGGGAGGGTGATCCTTTTGTTCCCAGACACAATCTGCCCCCTCTTGTTTGCCGTTCTCTTGTTCTCTCTTCTCTCTCTGCTCTTCCCTCACCTGACCCCGAGAGTGTGTGGGGCTGCCCTCTGCCCCCTACCCGCTTCCTGCCGGCCTCATAGAGGGGGGGTGTCTGCTGCGAGTTTCGGTTTCTACCTCAGGTCTGACTCTTGATGCCAAAACCCCCGCCCAGGTGCCCACCTCCCTAGCCTCCAGTTCAGGGTCCCACGCATGTGTGCTGTTGCATCGACCTGTGTCGCGGGGACCCGGCATCAGGGGACAGAGCTTCGTGCAGGCAATGCCCCACCCCACCCTGCATCTGACTCAGGGTGTGCCTGTGGTGCTGGGCAACGCTGATGATTGTAGGGGAGGGGGCATGGGCCCAGGAGAGGGGACCCACCAGCCATGGGAATAGCAGGGGGTCCTGGGGCCAGGAGGGACTTCGTCCTCCAAGGGGCCCTGCCTCTGCCTAGGTCGCTTCAATCAGCACCCCCACACTCCCAGCCCCACCGCTACCTATTGGTGTGGGTTTCTGGGGTGCACTTAGCACCCTTTATGCAAACCCGGGGGACCGGGGTTGAGTGCTGTTCATTCCTGAACAGGTGGGGCTTAGCAGCATGCCTTGGATGGGGACCCCCAAACTCAGGGTGGAGAGGGGCTCGAGGGGTACCCCTGATCTGCTGATGCTTGTGGACGGGCTGCTTCTAGAACCTTCCTTGTGACCTCCAAACTGGCCGCAGGTCTGTAGCTGTCCAGCTGGGGGGTGGGCAGGGGTGGGGGGTGGGCACGGGGTGGCGGGTTGGTTTGTAATAGTTGTGTGTTTGTACAGTCACTTTTCTCACTGTTAGCATTTTTGCCCACCACCATTTTTTTTCCCTTAATTTTGCTTCTGCATTTTTTTCTTGGCAAACACGACTTCAGCCTTTCATGCCTGACTTGTGAAATTTCAGTTTCTCTGGGGTTTGTCAGAAGGCGTGGGGAGCACGCCTGAACTCAGGTTAAAGGGAAAAAAAACTTCCAATAAAAAGACGTAAAACTACTCTCTACCTCTGGCTGGGCTCAACCTGTCGCACCTTGGCTGTGGCAGGGCAGCCTGTGACGATTTATTTCAGTTTTTGCAGGATATTCAGGTATTAAAAGGAAGGGGGGAAAAAGACAAAAAAAAAAAGTGTGATTTTGAAATTTAAACGAACACTGAAAGTTTACATTTTATAACATTATTATGCAGATTGTATTTAAACTTCAGAAATATTTAAGACAATTGTAACCCTGTAAAGCTGATGAAATATTAAAACAAGACAAAACACTTCTGACTTTTAACAGAAAACGGCTCCTCTGGTGGTTTTTTTGGGCGTCGCCCCACCCCTACTCTGCTCCTGGTGGCAGGAGGCTGAGGGCCTGATGGTGAGGTCCCCCAGTGGGGACTGTGCCCCCCAGGACCACTAAGCCACATCCCTGATGTCCTCCAGTGGGTGCCATGGTGGGGGGAGGAGGGGACAGTGGACAACCCACCCCCAAGTCAGCAGTGCCTGGCCCTTGTGGGTGAAATGTAGGGACCCCCACACGCCCACCAGGAGGAGCCCAGGCAGTCTTGGCAGCCATATGGGTCCACCCAGCACCCATTCCCCAGCCTTCCGGCTGTGGTTCAGTCCACACTTCTACACTTGACCTGAGGACCCAAAGTAAGCGGACCAAGAGGCAGACTTAGCCCTGGGACCCTCGGGCTCAACACACCTGGGAGGGAAACACCTGAGCATTTTCTAAGTATCCTTTCTTCATCTACCTCTCGCCCCCACCCCATGAACAGAGGACTAATGGCCTCAAGGTCAGCGTGGCCAAATGGTGGGTAGGACTGGCCTCTTGCCACCTGGCTCCCCGGCATCCGCTGGCCTGGGCCGGTCTCTCCTGCCTGGGTCAGCCCCTAAGTCTGCATTGAGGGAGGAAAAACAATTTCACCCCTCCTGGTGCATGTGCCTCCCTGTAGCCCATTCACGTGGTCCCAGCCTCTGTGAACCAGGGGGACCTGAGGAACTCAGAGGACAGGGGTTAACCCACCTGCCTCTCAGAGCCCCCCTGCCCTCCCGGTCTCGGAGGTAAAGTAAAAGTGATTTTTTTTTTTTTTTTTTTAAGGCCTTCTGGGCAAACTGGATCGGCCAGTCCAGCATCTTCATTCCTCTGAAGAGGCCCAGAGAGGGGCCCAGAGGCCCTGAGGTTACACAGCCCCGAGGCTGGGGAGGGATGCAGGGAGGGGGTCGGGCCCCACCCCCTCCTCCCTAGCCTCTCAGATCCCCGCGGAGCCTCCCACTCCGTGCCTGTGAGTAGGCCGGGGGAGCCTCCCTGGAGGTGAAACTCAAAACCACGTCTGATCAGCAGAGCCACGGGAGCCAGCCCGGAGCCCGAAGAAGAGGGTTTTCGCTTGAGTCATCAGCCTTCCGCAACGCCATTAGTGCACTTAGCAGGCTAGGCGCTGGATTTGAGCCTGGGTTCCCGGTCCTCGCCAACCCACAGTGCCCCCTCTCTGGGCTCCGGCTCCAGGTGGGCAGGGCGGGAGACCGGGCAGTGTGTACCCTCAGCCTGCAAACAGAAGGCGCTTAATACCCGAGTAGGGAATAAAGAACGGGGTTGGGGGGCTTAGACCCAGAGCGGTTTTGCAGACCTCTGTGCCTCGGTTTCCCCGTTCTGCCCCGCCCCCACCCTTACGTCCTCAGGCCTAGGAGCGTTAGTGGATCTGGGATGGGACACCAGGCTGGCACCAAGGAGGTCTGGCGACTGGGTGGTCCGAGAGGCCCCCAAAGTGTGGCTTTTGTCCTGGCCCTCTGACACAACTGGTCTGTCCTCATTCCGGAACCAGGCTGGGGGTGGGGTGACCTCTGACCTCACACATCAGCCCAGCTGAGCTGGGTCCCCAGTGACGGGAGGAGGGGAAAAGGAAGGAGGGGAAGGAGGGGGCCCGGGACTGCACCGCAGCTGCCTGCCCTCCAGCGGAGCCCTGGCCTGCCCATGCCCTGGCTTCCACGTCTTCGACTTCTGTTTGTAACAGGTCCCCCTTCGACCTGCACCTGCAGGGCCCACCTTTCCTCCTGGAACCCCAGGAGGCTAAGTTGCTTGGCAACTTAGCCAGGGAAGACCTCCCCAGAGGAGCACCCAGACCCAGGGTTCAAATCAGCATTCCCGACTGGCCCCTGGGGAAACTGAGGCCCAGAGCTGGGCAGTGACTTGCCCCTCTGCTCAGAAGGAGGACCGGGTTCAAGCCCTGAGTTGGTGGTTGGAAAAAGGCCACCTTGGCCCACTCCTGGGAGGTGCAGGGTGTCACCATTCTCAACTGGGGTTCCAGAGAATGCCCAAGATTCAGAGAAAGATGTGGTTTGGGGAAAATGGTATCTGGAAAATGTAAATAACCATTCAAGGTGTTTCATTAAGAACAAAAAAAGTTTGAGGAACCGGGGTTCTAGCTCCAATTCATCTTCAGACTAGGTAGTACTTGCCTCAGTTTCCCCTTTTGGAAGCTTCTGGAGATTTGGACACCCACCTCTCTCCAATTTACAAAAGTCCTTCAGTTTCACATTCCACACCCCTCCCCCCAACTTCCCTGGGATAAAATAAAACCCAGGTCCCCATGTCCAGCTCCCCCCACCACGGTCAGCCTCAGGGCCTTTGTTCGCGCGTCTGTCCCTCTTTCTCTTCTGGACACCTGTTCAGGGAAGCCTTTCCGACCGATCAGGCCGGTACCCCCTGACACCCTCTGACGCGTCCCGCCCCCTCTCCCCGGTTGCTGCTTGTTGCTGTTGGCCCCCCGGGCTTGGAGCGACTCCCTCTAGCATCTCGGTGATTGGCTCGAGCCTGCCACCTGGCGGCCGGGCCTGGGCCTGCGGAGTCCCCGGCTCCAGCGCCGCGCCTTCTCCAGGAACGCCCCCTCCTCCCCTCTCCTGCCCATCCTCTCCTCCTAGATCGCGCGGCGGGGTTGGGGAACGTACACAGCACCCAGTCCCCATATTGCTTCTGGGTACACCGCCCAGGACAGGCATGAGACCGCGACTTTTGAGCGAATTCTCCCTTTCCAAAGGTTGGCAACTAATTCCCTATTTAAAACGTACTGTTTAAAAAATAAAATAAAATGTACTGTTTGCGGACACAGCCTGCAGCCAGCACTCTGACACGAGGTTGAGTGCTCCCTAGACCTCACGATTTGTTCGACCTGCACCAAGTTGCTGAAATTAAAATGTGGGTTTTGTGGCCCCCGAAGAAGCGAGGTCCAGGGGGAGGCGGACCCTGGGTCCACGAACACACATCTAACTGGCTGTTTTGAACGCCAGCTACGTTTTGTTGGGGTTTCCCTGGTGGCTCAGCCGGCAAAGAATCTGTCCGCAATGCAGGAGACATAGGTTCGACCCTTGGGTCTGGAAGATCCCCTGGAGGAGGGAATAGCAACCCACTCCAGTATTCTTGCCGGGGAAATCCCATGGACAGAAGAACCTGGTGGTCTACAGCCCATGGGGTCGCAAAGAGTCGGACACGACTATCACTACCTGTTATGTTAGAAGCGTAGCCTGTTTTACGTGCAATGTCTCGATCCTGTGAGGTCGGTACTCAGTATTTGCACAATTAGAAGAAGAAGAAGAAGAATCTGCGAAGTTGCGTGCTTGGCCAAAGCGCCCAGTGCAAAGGGCCAAGCCAGACCTCCAGGCTCTAAAGATACTAACTGCTCTCAGGAGACTCTACGCCTTGGTTTCGCCATCTATTTTTGGAAGAAGTATCCTTCTAAGAGCTCTAACCAGGCGGTGCACCCCTTATTTTTCGCAGAGCAGGAAGATAACTCAGCCTGGTTCATAGGGCAGCCCCCCGCTCCCCGCCCTGAGGTGTGTGCGCGCGCGCAGGACAGCCGGCAGCCTTGAGCCAGGCAACCTGTGCGCCGCTCTATCCGGCACGGCGCAGTCGCCCGCGTCTCGCTGATGATTACGCACGTCCGGGGCGGTGGAGAAGGCAAGATGGCGGCGCCCATGGAGGTAGCCGTGTGTACGGACTCGGCGGCCCAGTTATGGAGCTGCGTTGTGTGGGAGCTGCACTCTGGCGCCAACTTGCTCACGTACCGCGGAGGCCAGGCAGGGCCCCGCGGGCCGGCGGTACTCAATGGCGAGTACCTGCTGGCCGCACAGCTGGGCAAGAACTACATCTGTGCCTGGGAGCTGCAGAGGAAGGTGCGGCGGCGTGTTCCCGGGCGCCGTTGGCGAGCTGCGCGGCGCTCAGGGGTCGGGAGAAAGGGCGGTGGAGGCTACATGGACCCTGAGCCGGGCTAGGAGTGGGTAGTCCCGTTAAGGTGTTCTGCGCACGCGCGTGTCTGGGGTCTTTTGGGGGAAGGTAGGGAGTCGCGCGCCCGTTGTGATTGCGAGCGGCTAAGGCGCTGCGCGCACACGCCGAGCTGAAGGTGGGCAGCTGCTTCGGGTGGGGGGGGGGGGTTGCTAGCTGTGCGCATGCGCACAAGGAGGGCCGGGGGTGGGTCCCGTGGGGGCCGGCGCGTTAGGCGAGAAATTTAGTTAAAAAGTGTTTGCATTAGGGGTTCCGTCGGTATCCTGAGCTTGGAGGGTGAAGGTCCGAGGCTTGAGGGAGCCCGCTGAAGGGTGACTCAGGAGTCTAGTGCATTTATCGTCCCCAGAGACGCTGCTGCTGCTACTGCTAAGTCGCTTCAGTCGTGTCCGACTCTGTGCAACCCCATAGATGGCAGCCCACCAGGCTCCCCCGTCCCTGGGATTCTCCAGGCAAGAACACTGGAGTGGGTTGCCATTTCCTTCTCCAGTGCATGAAAGTGAAAAGTCAAAGTGAAGTCGCTCAGTCGTGTCCGACCCTCAGCGATCCCATGGACTGCAGCCTTCCAGGCTCCTCTGTCCATGGGATTTTCCAGGCAAGAGTACTGGAGTGGGGTGCCATACCTTTTGCCATTAGGGCCCACGATTAGAGAAACTTAAAAATGCAGCCCTTGACGGTGCTTGCTGCCTGCTTTTGACAGCTGACATCTCTTTGGGTGGGTTCTGTGTTGTCTCTTCCTGGTGTGGTCCACACACAAACTTGAGAAGTTGTTCCATTTTAGAGATCTGGAAACTGAGGCTCAAGGTCCTAGGCGACACTTCAGTGGGGATGCAGGACTAGGGCAAAAGCCAAGTGGCCATTGGGTCCTCCTGGACCCTCTGTGCCTTCCCCACCCGAACACCTGGGGGTCCCTCTGACCCCCAGTCCAGAGAGGTGCTGTCTTGCTTTGAAAGAGATTCCACAGGCCTCCACCCGCACAATGCGTAGCATCAATTGGAGTGGGTCCGTCTTTGCTGAACCATGGATTTGCTCAGAGTATCCCATCCTTCGCTTCCCTACCCACCCCCACCTTCTTTCTACTCCTGGACTTACCAGCTGTCGCCTGCCCCTTCCCCAGGTTCCTCCCCCATGAAACTCAGAGGCTTTTTCTGTCTCTAGGACCAGCTTCAACAGAAGATCATGTGCCCGGGACCAGTCACCTGCCTCACCACATCGCCCAATGGCCTCTACGTCCTGGCAGGGATCTCAGAGAACATATACCTGTGGGAGGTGAGCCCAAGGACTCAGAAACACGAGGGTGGGCTCAGCCTGTTGGTGGGCTGCTGGTCAGACCATTGAGCGGGTTGTCATGGACAGGCTGTTATGTTTGGGGAAACACTCACCTCCCTTCCTGTGCATAGTGCAGTGTCCGAGGTCCCAGGACAAAGCCTTTCCTGATGCCTGCCCGCAACCAGTTTGCAGAGGAGAGGGAGCTGGCAGTCTCACTTCCAGCTCTTCAACCTCACTGCGCGATTCTGAAACTAGGAAGCCTTGCCCATGTGCAGGGAGAGAAACTGAGGCACTCACCCTGTGGTAGAGATCCTCCTCTGCTGTGGTCAGGCCAGTGCAGGGGGTGTGGGCAGATTTCAGCAGCTGGTCCACCATCATTAGAGGGCTCCGCTGGCTTGCCAGTGGTTGGCCCTTCTTGATGGGGGAACAGTCTGGGTGGAGGCTGTCTGGCCTGGAGGGACCCCCCCTCTAGGAGAATTCCTGGCCAACGTGCATCATGACCACAAGGGGGCGCCCCACAGGGCCGCTCTGGCTTGGGCTCTGACTCCTGTACTCTGTGGACCTTCTCCCCTCCCCTCTTCGGGGTGAGCGCCTGGGTGTCTGTGTCCAGGTGTCCTCACATAGACAGTGGTCACCTCACTCCCATGTCACTTATCTGAATGGATTATATTTCCAAAGACTATATTCAAGTGAGGTCACAGGTTTTGGAGGTTGGGGTGTGGACATGTTTATCTGGGTGACAAAGTTCATCCTTCCGCAGCTTCTCTGCCCTCTCACCCCTGCCCAGCCCTTCCCTGGTGTCCCTGCCGCCAGGGGCCTCCTCTCCTGGAACCCAAGCTCCCCCTCCCCCATGGTTCCCAGCATGAGTCCCACCCCCAACTCAGAAGGTGGTCACTTGCTGTTGTGACCACTGCCATCCCTTAGCTCAGAAGGCAGTTGCTTGCAACTGTGACCGGCTTGTCACAGGAGCTGTGAAGCCCTGGTGCAGGGGCCATGGGGGTAGGCTCTCCCTGCAGGCCCCCACCAAGCCAGTGCCCCTCCCCCCAGGTGTCCACAGGGAACCTTCTGGTCATCCTGAGCCGCCACTATCAGGACGTGTCATGCCTGCAGTTCACGGGGGACAGCAGCCACTTCATCTCAGGGGGCAAGGACTGCCTAGTGCTGGCCTGGAGCCTCTGCAGGTAGCACCATGGCCCCGGTGGCTCCTTGTCCAGCTGTGGCCTCTGGGTAGGCAAGGCCTTGGCCACGAGGGCGGGAAGCAAGGGGCACTGGGTCAGGCGGGCTGGTACCAGGAGGACCGGGGGCCGGGCTGCCACCTGGAGATGAGGTGAGGGCGTGGAGATGCCCGCTGAGGTCTGCCCACCCCCTCCCCAAGCGTGCTGCAGGCAGACCCCTCCCGGACCCCTGCCCCCCGGCACGTCTGGTCTCGCCACACCCTCCCCA
>NW_011494775.1:6949293-6955696 GCF_000754665.1 Bison bison bison | reverse complement strand
CACAGACCTGCACTGCGGCTTTGGGGGGCCCCTAGCCCGGGTGGCCACCGCCTCGCTGGACCAGACAGTGAAGGTAGGACCCTCACTCTGCCACGTGCCCCGCAGTGGATGTGAGCTGAGCCCAGCTGGCAGGTTCCTGGCCCAAGGGAGCCAGCACATAATGTTCTCCTCCAAGCCAGTGGCTCCAGACAGCTCTTGATCCCCCGACGCTTCCAGCCTCAAGGACGGCCAGAGGGTGGACAGTCTAGGCCTCTGTCAGCTTGGAAATTCCCACTTGGCCACTGCTCCTGGCGGCTCCTAACCAAGCCTTATGGGATTCAAGGGCATCCTCGGATCTTTGTCCATGGTTGGGGGATTCAGGGCTGACCTGCTGGGGGCCTGGGGGCTGACAGTCACTGAAGTAGGTGGTGGACAGGGGTCCCTGAGCCCCCGAGACCTCTGTGGTGACAGTGCTTGTTGGAGGTTCTGTGGGACCCAGCCTCCCACCTGGTCCTTGGCTCTCACACCGCCACCCGCCCCCAGCTGTGGGAGGTCTCCTCAGGTGAGCTGCTGCTGTCCGTACTCTTTGATGTGGGCATCCTGGCCGTGACCATGGACCTGGCTGAGCATTACATGTTCTGCGGCGGCAGCGACGGCTCCATCTTCCAGGTCGATCTCTGTACCTGGGTGAGTGTCTATGGGCAGCAGGGTCAGGGGACGGGCTTGGGGCTGAGGCACTGCCAGGCCCCTGCTCACCTGCCCTCCTGCATTTGCAGCCCGGGCAGAGAGAGAAGAGCTTCCAGCCAGAGCAGGAGCACGGGAAGGTGTTCAGAGGGCACAGGTGCGGGGACCAGGCAGGGACAGGGGTTGGAGGGAGGTTGCTGCCCTGGGGCACAAATGCAGGCCTGGTCCTGCTGCTGCCCCACCCCCAGCCCTAGCATCCTGGGAGCCAGCTGATGCATTTATCATCAGGAACCAGGTGACCTGCCTGTCGGTGTCCACGGATGGCAGCGTGCTGCTATCGGGTTCCCACGATGAGACCGTTCGCCTCTGGGATGTACAGAGCCAGCAGTGCCTCAGGACAGTGACCCTCAAAGGTGGGCGTGGCCACCACCACTGCTCCCCAAACCCAGGCAGGGCAGAGGAAGGACTCAGGGCCCGCCTCGTGGAGGGCACAGCCTGGCTGAGGGTGGTCCTGACCACCTCCTCCACCCCACCCTTAGGCCCCGTGACCAATGCCTGCATCATGCTTGCACCCGTCAGCATGCTGAGCTCCGACTTCAGACCAGGCCTGCCCCTGCCCCACTTCAACAAGCACCTGCTAGGCGCAGAGCACGGGGACGAGCCGCACCGCGGGGGCCTCATGCTGCGCCTAGGCCTCCACCAGCAGGTATGCCTCACCTGGCAAGGGCAGGGCACGTTTTCCCACTGAGGCTGGGCTCTGTCTGCTGTCTCTGTGCCCCAGAACCACACAAGACTGCAGGGGCTTCCACACCCTTCCAGGGACTCGATGGATGCCTGTACCCAGCATTGGCTACTGGCCCAGAGCAGCACGCCCAGATGGTGTCCAGCAGGAGACAAATGGCCTGGAACAACAGCAGGGTCCAACCATTTTGTCAGGCCGGCAGGCTGTCCCCACCGGCTGGAGGCACTAGCTGACCGCCTGGCCATCCCTGGGAGTGGCCGACTGATTCAGCTCTTGTGTTTCAGGGGTCAGAGCCCAGCTATCTGGAGCGGGTGGAGCAGCTGCAGGCGGTGATGTCCAGCACACTGGAGAAGGTGGGAGGAGGAGCAACCCCAAGATGGGGAAGGGGCAGGGCCCAAAGGTGGGAGAGCGAGCCTGGAGGGGAGAGGCCCAGGGTGGGCAAGGGGCTGGGTTCAAGATGGCCAGGCTCACCTCAGGTGGGCTCCTAGGGGCAGTCTTGGCTCAGACTATTGGAGAGGATCTACCTATGCCCCCACTCACCATCCCGGACTGTAGCGACAGTGGCCTTCAGAGCAGGGCAGAGGTCTGAGACCCCCCCCAAACCCCCCGGCCCAGTCTGAGCGCCCCGCCCCTCCCCCAGAATGTCCTGGGAGGCCAGGACCAGCTGCGGATCCGGGTGACTGAGCTGGAAGATGAGGTGCGGAACCTGCGCAAGATCAACCGCGACCTCTTTGACTTCTCCACACGCATCATCACACACCCAACCAAGTGACACGTCTGGACTCGCCCTCAGCCAGCAGAGCCCATGGCCCAAGCCTGTCCTCTGCAAGGTCCTATCGCTTGGATTGGCACCCCCACCAGGGTCTCAGTCCAGGGTTGACTGGCTGCCCTGCCGTGACCTGCCGTGTCACATGAGTGCTCTGCTATTTCTAACAAAAGACCTAAAATCCTACCTTTTGGCCTCCTTGTGCCCCCGCTGGGCTGAGGACCCTCGCCGTGGGACCTGCCAGGGGGATTTGCCACAGCTATCACAGAGTCCGAGTCCCAGACATAATGTCTAGAAGCCTAGGTTCTCACCTGCTCCCTCACCTGCCAGCCCTGTGCAGCTCCCAGGGGGCCAGGCTGTGGGCCAGGTCCCCAGGGCAAGAGTAACTCAGGGACAGCAGGGTGGTTACACCAGGCCTGTCTCCCCAGCCTGGCTCTGGGCAGCCAACTCTGGGGTGGCAGCCAGTTCTGGGCCAGAGTCATCTCGACCAGAAAGTTCTTGGTGTCAAGGGCCCAAGAGAAGCCAACCACTCCTCCAGCACCACACATACATATACACTGCAGGGTAGATGGGGACGCCGCTAGCTGCCAGCCAGAACCTGGAGCCCAGCCCAGACTTGGGCCCTAAGCCTCCCATGGAAGCTTCCAGAAAGCTGCCCCTAAGTGACAGTCTGTTTAATGGTCCAGAAAATCCATGTGACTTAGCCAGTGCTATAGTAACTGCATCTCCTGCTTTTAGCTGATGGGTGTTCTCTCCTGGGGCCCTGCAACCCCCTCACAGCCCACCTTGCCCTCACACCTAGACAGGTTTACTTGGGGCTGTCAGGTGAGGAGTCCTGCACGTTGCAGTCACCCCACACAGAATAAGGTTCCAACAGGCTCTGGGCTCCTGATTGGTCCCTGGCAGCAGGGTGGGGGAAGGGGACCTGGGGGCTCAGTGTTCCCCTCCTCGCCCCTTGGTCTCCAGGAGGTCTGGAAGGTGGGGAGGGCATCAGGGTTGGCTGAGGCTCCCCCGGGGCCTAGGGCCACCTCTCCTGCCTGGCCCCATGTCCAGGCGCTGCCATCCTGTGCCTGGTGCTTCTCTGCACCCCGGCCATCTGCACTCAGCTCATAGTTCAGTGACTTGGGAGGAGATGCTGGTTCTGGAGACCTGGGTACTGTTCTCTGTATCTGGTCAAGTCCCAGGCAGGAGCTGACAGGGGTCCAGCCTCTGGGGGTCACCTCCACTGGCTCAGGGTTCTTCCCTCAGCAGCAGGGATACTGTTGTCACTGCCCAGAAGTTCCGGGGTGCCCTCAGCACAGCTCTGGACCTTCAGCTGCTGACTTGGGTCCTGGGGTCCCTCCTGGCTTGCCCACCCCATCTGTGGCTGCAGCTGAGGGGACCTTGGCCACTCATGGCTCCTGTGGGGCTGAGGGTGTGCACCCCTGCGCAGGGATGGTGGGGTCCCACCCTGGGGTGGTCACTGTGATGACTCAAGCCTGAGGTAGTCCCAGCAGGGCCTAGGGAGAGCTTTCAATCAATGTGCAACCAGCCTCGCCCGAGCTCTCCTTGCTACCAGTCCATGGGGGCCTGGAAGGTCCCCTTCCCCCTCCACAGGCCACACAGTCCAGAGAAGGTCCCTGGTAGGCTGGAAGGGCTGGAGCCCACTGGCCCATTTCCCTGAAATCCCCACATGGCCTCAGACAAGCCACACCTCACCCTGAGACTGTGTTGTCACTCAAAGGAAACGTGTACCTCCTTGGTTCGTGAGGAGTTCAGGAGCCAGTGTGCAGCTGTACGGGTGCCCAGCACAGTCAGTACTCCTGTTGCTTGTCTGAGAATCTGTAGAAATCCAACCTGACCCTGAATCCTGGGCCATCACTGCCAGAAGGGGAGGTGTAGACTGCATCTGACATTCTCAGGTGACTGAGTTGATGGAAACCTCTCCTGGCCAGGACAGCCATTATTTAAAAAACAAGTGTCAGGATGTGGTGGAGGTGTCTTCCGAGCACTTGTGCATCATTGGTGGGAAGGTGAAAGGGTACAGCTATTCTAGCAAATAGGAGGGTCATCAGAAAGTTAAGCATGGAATCACCATGTGTCCCAGCAATCCCTCTACAGGTACCTTGCCCACAGAAATGAAAGCAGGAGGCCTGAAGAGATGTTTACACACCCGTGTTCACATCAGTGTGATTCACAGCAGCCAAAGAGTGGAGACAACCAAATTGTCAAAGATGATGGATGAGTGAGTGGTCCTTTTGCATGGTGGAATATTACTCGGCCTTTAAAAAGAGATTCTGACACCTGCTACAACCTGGTTGGACCTTGAGGATGGACATAATGCTTAGTGAAATAAACCAGACCCAGAAGGAGACACACTGTCTGATTCCATTCACTGGAGGTCCCTAAAGGAGTCAGATCCACAGAGAAAGTAGATGGTGGGGCCAGGGGCTGGTGGAGGAGTTGGGGAGTGTTTCATGGGGACAGAGTTTGTTTGGAAAGATGAAAAAGTTCTGGAGATGACAGTGGGGCTGGTTGCACAACAATGTGAATGCGCTAAATGGCATGAGCTGTAGACTCTAGAAATGGTTGAAATGGTGAATTTTGCATTATATATATTTTACTACATTTAAGGAAAAAACCTCGCCTGTCTTTGTGTATGATGTGAACTACTACCAATGCCCTGTAAAGCTGGGAGCTGAGGCGCAGAGGCCAGGCGCCCATCTCGGGTCACCCAGATGGGGGCAGTCCCAGTTTCCATCAGGTCCCTTCTTCACTGGCCCAGGAGATGGGGAGATAGTGGCCAAGTGGGCCTGGGGGGAGGGGAGATGTGGGGGCTCCCGGGGCTGCCCCCACATGAGTCCCAGGAGGGCCTGAAGAGCCTTCTGGTGTGTGCCTGCTTCCTAGAACCAGCCCTAGCGATGTCTATTGAATGACTGTGCTGAGGGCTATGTTAGGGTGAGGAAGTGTTCCTCCCCAGGCTGGGTCCCTATTTTGGAGGACTCATGCTGGCAAAGGCATCTCTCCCCATGGTGGAATAATGTCCTGGTGGTCCCTGAGGACCCTTTTCAATTTAGCACCTTACCCAGAAGAATGGGGTAGGGGAGGGCTCTCTGGTATGACCGTCATTGTCCTGGGATGCCTGGCCAGGTGGCTGGATGAGGTGGCCTTGTCACCTGGAAGCCAGTCAGCCACCCAGCCCTCATTAGTCATCTCAAAATTCAATCTATGCTGCTGGCATTTTTATTCATCTAATGGAGTTTGTTCCCTGCCTCTCGAACACTGGCTCCAAAAGGAGATGATTTTTTTTTTTTTGGCGTGTGAAAAAAATAACTGAGTGTAGACTCATCCATTAGAGCTGGAATGATCTGGACAGATCTGCTGCCCTGTGCCCTGTGGGGTCTTGCCCTCCTGTGGAGGCTTTCTCTGCTCGCCCACCTGGGATGGGAGTGGGAGGAGTCCATGCACTGCACCGCTGGGGCCCTTGCTTGACCAGTGTTCATTGAGCATCTGCTGCATGCCAGGGGCCGTTTCTCACGGGGAGGCACAGAGAACATAGGAGGCTGAGGGATTGGTAGGTGGCGGGGAGCTATGGAAGGTTCTAGAGCAGTGGAGAGTCATGTAATCAAGTGTCCTTGTCCAAACAGTTGCTCAAGCAGAGTGCCTACTGTATGCAAGCACTGGAGACACAGCATTAAACAAGCCAGGCTCACCCCTGTCTCCCAGAGTTGACCACTAAATAAAGTAAATAAAGCAAAAAAGATGACAAGTGTGTGATGGAGTTAATGTAGGCAGGGGTGAGGGTGGCTGTTCTGCATCTTTCAGGGAAAATTTTCAAGCAGGGGCATTTGGCATTGGGTCTTGAAGGGTGAAGAAGAATTGTCTGAGTCAAGTTTCCTGCCCACAGCTGGAGGGCATGAGATCTGCCCTATAGGTTCCCATCAGACAAGTCTGCTTCAGTTTCTCCAGCTGCCCACGATGGTAGAGCGCACCCGGGGGGTTGGTCAGGGTAGACACTGTTTCCTGGGGGAGGAACCAGTGCTGCTGTGTGACTGTGGAGGCAAACAGACCCCTTCTGGGCCTTAGTTTCCCTGCCTTATCAATGAGAAATATTTCCAGGCTGGAGGAGGGGGATGAAGGATCCAGGGGTGAGTGTGGGGACCAATTTTGATGCAAAATCCCTCCCTGCTGCTAACCTCCGCTTTCTCATCTGTAGAGTGGGCACAGAGCCAGGGATAGCGGTGGTTAGACCC
>NW_011494775.1:6941603-6948484 GCF_000754665.1 Bison bison bison | reverse complement strand
CACCGAGACCCCCGTGCTCAGCGTGCTGCGGCGAGAAGCGCGCGCGCCCCTCGGCTCCCCGGTACGCGCGGGGATCCGGGGCCGGATGGGAGAGGCCCCGGGAAGCTCCTGGGGCGTGGGGTCCGGGGGTCTGGAGACAGTCCTTGGGACGCACGGGACTCGGACTTCTGGACCGTAGAAGAGCGGAGACTCGGAGTCCGGATGACAGAGGCCCAGGATCCCTGGACCACGGATGTCCCCGGGGCTCAGGGACCCGGAATGGAAGACTGGAGCCCTGGGACGCAGGGACCTAGAGCCACGGACCTGCGGCTTGGGACCCCGCGGGACGCCTCTGGACTCCAGACGGCTGATCCCACAGGGCGCTTCCCTGGGCCTTGGAAGTGTAGACCCCCTGGGAGCGGGACCCCCTTGTAGGGTCCGAGGGCGCCTTCGGATCCCCACCCGGCGGGATCGCGAGGCTGGGATGGGGAAGCGGGTCTCCCTGTCCCCTCTCCAGGGGCAACAGTTTCAGAGGCTGAAGCTGGAAGCCTTCCTCCCGTCAGCATCCTCCCAGAGGCCCTCGAGGCTAGGCCGCCCCCACCCACAGCCTCCTTGACCCACAGCGTCCTCCCCCAGACATCAAAACCCTCGTCTTCCTCCACCACTCCTCGACCTTGGAGTTCATTCTCTTCTTATTTCCACCCCTAGACTGGAATTTGGGTCCGAATAAGTAGACAATGGGACAAAGAGGAGAGAGGGTGACTGGCAGGGCTCTGGGGACCCCGCGATGCCCCAGGGAGAGACCCCTCCTCTCAGGATACAACGTTGGGAGGGGCACAACACCCGGATGTGGGGTCTGGTAGGGGGCCTCCCAAGCCACCTTGAAGCCCCCTCCAGGTCTTCCTTCTTCTGAGGGCGGGGAGACCCTGATCCTAGCGGAGGCCTGGGGTCTCTTTAACCCACCTCCACTCCGTTCCTGCCCCTTCCCAGTGGGAGAGATGCAGGACCCAAATCCAAGCCTGTGGGGCCCTCTGCAGCCAGATCCAGGAACTGCACCCCTGCAGTTGGACCTGTCAGGCTTTGTGGGGATAAGGGCTTGCCCCCTCTTTCCCTTTCCCCCTCCTTGCCCACGCCAGGGACTGAGCAGTAGTCTCCAGCCTTTCTCCGGGCACTCAGCACCCTGTCCCCACCCAGACAACATCCTGCCTATCCTAGGTGTCTGGTAAAGTTCTCATCCCACACTGAAAGCAAATCCAGGAGAACTTTCGGGGTGTCCTGGGCACAAAGTGGGGCCCTTCAGTGCCTGGTTGGCCTGGGTACGTCTGAATAGAGAGATGGTATGGAGATGGGTTTTGAAGGATGTGTAGGAGTTGGCTGACCTAGATGAGGAAAGGTCTTCCAGCTGGGGAATCCAAAAAGCCTCAGAGTGACTGGAGTCAAAAGAGCAGGCCCTGCAGGTCAAGGCAGGGCCACCCTTTGTGCTGATGGCGATGGGAGCCACAGAGGGGTATAGAGCAGGGGCTGGGGTGGGAGGAGGTAGACTCAAGGTCCTTTGAGTAGCTAGCGGCAGCCAGGGGACGGGGACGCAGCCTGTAGCACCTGTCAGGAGCAGGTGCTGTGTGCACCCCTGGCACTCCTGGGGGCACTAGCAGACGGGGACGGGGGGCGGGGGGAAGGCCCTGGTCCCCGCAGCTGTCCTCCTGGGCTGCCATAAGGCCCACTCCCGACATCGGCTCAAGGTGATATGTGTTTATTGGACATGTACAGATGGGGGTGGGAAGAGTGTGGTGGGACTGTGAGGTCGCCAGCCCTAACTTGACCAACCCCTCTGCCAGAACCCGTTCCACCTGCAGCTGGACTGGGCCAGCCCCCTTGAGACACTGCTGGATGTGCTGGTATCCGTGCTGCAGGCTCACACCTGGGAGGACATCGGCCTGGTGCTCTGCCGCGTACGTGACCCTGGCAGCCTGGTGGTCCTGTGGACAAGCCGGGCGGGCCGGGCCCCGAAGCTTGTGCTGGACCTGAGCCGGCAGGAGCTGGGTGATGCAGGGCTGAGCGCACGCCTGGCACTCCTGGGGGCACCAGCTGGAGGGAAGGCCCCGGTCCCTGCAGCCGTACTCCTAGGCTGCGATGTGGCCCACTCCCAACAGGTGCTGCAGGCTGCACCCCCTGGTCCCCGCTGGCTGCTGGGCACACCGCTGCCCGCTGAGGCCCTGCCCACTGAGGGCCTGCCACCTGGAGTGTTGGCACTGGGTGAGGTGGCCCGGCCCCCGCTAGAGGTTGCCATCCAAGATGTGGTGGAACTAGTGGCCCGTGCGCTGGACAGTGCTGCCCGAGTGCAGCCAGAGCACACCCTGCTTCCCGCCACAGTCAACTGCAGTGACCTACCGCCACCAGAGCCCGAGTCTTCGGGCCGCCTCTTGACACGGTGAGCAGGGCCCTGACTGCGGGAAGCCACCTCTGCCAGTGGGCCATGACAGGTGACAAGATCGAGTGTTTGCTGTGATCTTGCATGAAAGCAAAACCTAAGAAGAGGATTCTGCAGGGCTGGGGTGGGGGCTTTGGGAGAAGAGGGAAGGGAGGAGAAGAAATGAGTGAGACCGCTGAAATCAGTCACCTTCTGATCGCCAGGGCCCTCAAGGGGGACACCGCCCGGGAACCAGAAGGCCCCACCTGGGCCTCTGAACTGGGCAGCAGCCCTTGGCTCAGGGCTGGGACGTCGCCCCAGTCCCCAGGGCGCGGGTACCCCGCTTGGAAGGGGTCGTGGAATGGGGGGCTCAATAGAGCCTCCAGTGGCCCTGGGTGAGTCTGAGCCGCAAGGCCAAGGGTCTCACCTGCAGGGAGGGATCCCTCTACCCTGACGCCGCCCCCACCCCTACCAGGTTCCTGGCCAACACATCCTTCTGGGGCCGCACAGGGCCGGTGTGGGTAACCAACTCCTCGCAGGTGCACATCTCCCGGCGCTTCCGCCTGTGGAGCCTCCGCCGGGACCTGAGGGGCGCTCCGGCCTGGGCCACGCTGGGTCGCTGGCAGGACGGGCAGCTGGAGTCGGAGGCGTGGGGTGCAGCCGAACGGCCCCCACCACTGCCAGGCGCCCAGGAGCGGCCCAAGCTGCGGGTGGTGACGCTGGTGGAGCATCCGTTTGTGTTCGCCCGCCAGCCAGACGAAGATGGGCGGTGCCCGGCAGGGCAACTGTGCCTGGCCCCTGGCACCAATGATTCGGCCGCTCTGGACGCACTCTTTGCCGCGCTGGCCGACGGCTCAGCACCCCGCGCACTGCGTAGGTGCTGCTACGGCTACTGCATCGACCTGCTGGAGCGCCTGGCGGAGGATGCACCCTTCGACTTCGAGCTCTACATCGTGGGCGACGGCAAGTACGGCGCGCTGCGCGACGGCCGCTGGACCGGCCTGGTGGGCGACCTGCTGGCCGGCCGGGCGCACATGGCCGTCACCAGCTTCAGCATCAATTCGGCCCGCTCACAGGTGGTGGACTTCACCAGCCCTTTCTTCTCCACCAGCCTGGGCATCATGGTGCGCGCACGCGACACGGCGTCGCCCATTGGCGCCTTCATGTGGCCGCTGCACTGGTCCATGTGGCTGGGCGTCTTCGCTGCGCTGCACCTGACCGCACTCTTCCTCACCCTCTACGAGTGGCGCAGCCCCTTCGGCCTAACACCCCGCGGACGCAACCGGGACACCGTGTTCTCCTACTCCTCTGCCCTCAACCTCTGCTATGCCATTCTCTTTGGACGCACGGTATCCAGCAAGACGCCCAAGTGCCCAACGGGCCGCCTCCTCATGAACCTGTGGGCCATCTTCTGCCTGCTCGTGCTGTCCAGCTACACAGCCAACCTGGCTGCCGTCATGGTTGGGGACAAGACTTTCGAGGAGCTGTCTGGGATCCATGACCCCAAGGTGGGCAACTGCAAGGGGTTTGTGGTCAGAGCTGAGAAGTCTAATCCCCCCACCCCCATCCTCACCCAGAGAGGGCAGCTGTTCCTTCTCTCAAACTCATACTGAGCCCAGCCCCAAGCTGGGACAACACAGGCAAGGGTGCTGGTGAGAACTGAGAGAGAAGCAAAAAGGATGGTGTGTGAGGTGGTGGTAAAGTTCCAGGCAGGGACTCCCATGGTAGTCCAGTGGCTAAGACTACGTGCTCCCAATGTAGGGGGCCTGGGTTCCATCGGTGGTTGGGGAACTAGATCTCATATGCCACAACTAAGATCCAGCGCAGCCCCCCAAAAAAGGACCATGGAGGAAAATTAGAGTTGGGGACACAGGGCACGATGGAGTGGAAGATTTCTCCAGTGGGGGTCAGGAATGCCTCTGAGAGGCATGACATATGAGGTGCTTGGTATCAGGGAGGAATGTGGTAAGCAGTGGCAACCTGTGCAAAGGCCCTGGGGCAGGACTGTGCTTGATGTATTGGAGGAGCAGCGAGGAAGCCTTGTGCCTGGAGAAGAGGGGTTGAGGAGGGTAGAGGGAGGAGGGGAGGGCAGGAAGGGGACAGGGGAGGGCCTGCAGGTGTGGGAGGATGTGGCCCTTGAAAATAGCTTGGTTAGAATTTTCTCCAGGAGTCCTAGAGGACTGTGGGCAGAGCAGGGCATACCCTGGCCTACATATTTTTCTCTTTTATTTTTTATTTTTATCTTTTAATGAAAAAAATTTTAATATTCTGGAACAAGAACAACCATGAATGAAACCATTGCCCAGCTCTAAAATAACTCCTGGCCAGTTTCATTCACACACCAACCCCAGTCACTGAATTATCCTAAAGTAAGACCCAGGCCTCCTGTCATTTCATTATGAATATTTGGGAAATTTAAACATCAGGGACCCATTTTCTCAGTTGTCTTCGCCCAACCCTGCCACAGTTTGTTTGAATCTGGATCCAAAATGCACAGACATCGAGGATGGCAGAAACCTCTTAGTTATCGAATCAAACTTAGGTCCACTCACTAGTGGGCAATGAGACCATTCTATTGACATGGGGTCACGGCAAAGGAAACCATGGGGTTTATCGCAGGTGCCAAGCAAGGAGTCCAGGCAGCTAGTGCTTAAGACCCGAACGCCTAGGTGGCCCTCAGGGAAAAGTGGTTTTCCTTTGTTTTTTAATATTGGGTAAAAGACTTTGAAGACAGGGTGAGGGAGGGGGGGTTTTAGGATGTGTACCCTGTACCCTGATCAGGTGGTGGACATTCTTCTGACTGGTTGGTGGTGAGGTAGTCAGGAGTCAACATCATTAACCCTCTGGTTCTAATTAGCCTAGGGCCTCTGTGCTTATGGGCAGCATAGTTAACTTCTACCATCTGGGGGCGGGGTGGGGAGGGGAAACAGCTTAAAGGACCTCTGGCTCAGGATTTTTTTTTTTTTTTTCTTTTTTTGGTCACACTGTATGGTATATGGGCTGTTAGTTCCCTGACCAGGGACTGAATCCATGTTCCCTGCAGTAGAAGTGCAGAATCTTACCCCTGGACCACCGAGGATCCGCTGGCTCTGGATATTAGCTATAGCACCTGAGAAGGAATTAAAAGTCCTTGGTTTTAATGACTAAACTATTTTTGTCTTGACTCTTTTCCTTTGTTTCTGTATTTTGTCATTTCTTTGATTTATTCTTTTGAACTCAGGGAAGACCTAGGAGGCTATTTCCTATAGACAAAAGGCAGGCAGAGGACAAGGGGGTGGTCTGTCCTGAGAAGGCCCCAGAGGGTTATTTTGACACTCCTGTCTTTTTCACTAGTGATTTGTTTGTTGAAGTTGTTTTGTGTTTTGCCCCATAGTATCTCCCAGTGTTTGGATCTGGCTGATCTTGTCTCTGAGTGGTGTTTAGCCTCTTCTGTCCACTCCCAATCCAGGGCTTCCCAGTTAGCGATAATGGTAAAGAATCCACCTGCCAATCCAGAAGACATATTAGGAGACATGGGTTTGATCCCTGGGTCAGGAAGATTCTCTAGAGGAGACAATGGCAATCCACTCCAGTATTCTTGCCTGAAGAATCCCATGAACAGAGGAGCATGGCAGGCTATACAGTCCATAGCGTCGCAAAGAGTTGGACATGACTGAAGCAACTTAGCACACATGCTGCCCGCCCAATCCACCACCACCCCAGTGTCCTCTGTAAACCATTAAGGAGATCTAGATGGGCCAGCCACTCTCCACATGTGGCTACTTTTTAAATTGATTAATTGAAAGCATGCAACAGCCATTTGAGAACAGCACAGTTGTAGAGCCTTTTCTTCCACAGAAAATTGTGGACAGCCCTGCTTACCTCAGGTCCAGCTTTTTGGAGGTTCATAGCCCCACCAAGGAGGCCCCGGTCAGTGTGGCCTCAGTTCAGTTCAATTCAGTCGCTCAGTCCTGTCAGACTCTTTGTTACCCCATGGATTGCAGCATGACAGGTTTCCCTGTCCATCATCAACTCCTGGAACTTGCTCAGACTCCTGTCCATCGAGTCGGTGATGCCATACAACCATGTCATCTTTTGTTGTCCCCTTCTCCTCTTGCCTTCAATTTTCCCCAGCATCAGGGTCTTTTCCAAGGAGTCAGTTCTTTGCATCAGGTGGCCAAAGTATTGGAGTTTCAGCTTCAGCCTAAGTCCTTCCAATGAATATTCAGGACTGATTTTCTTTAGGATTGACTGGTTGGATCTCCTTGCTGTCCAAGGGACTCTCAACTCCAACACCACAGTTCAAAAGCATCAATTCTTCAGCGAAAGTGGGGTGCGAGGGGGGAGCGGGGGCAGGGGTCGAGGCCCTTCTGTGTTGACTGGGCACTGGCCCGCAGCTGCACCACCCGTCTCAGGGCTTCCGTTTCGGCACGGTGTGGGAGAGCAGCGCTGAGGCCTACATCAAGAAAAGCTTCCCGGAGATGTACTCGCACGTGCGGCGCCATAGTGCACCTAC
>NW_011494775.1:6940597-6941503 GCF_000754665.1 Bison bison bison | reverse complement strand
GGGCGCGGGGCGGAGCCACGCGGGCGGGCGCGGGTGCTCATCCTGTCCCCATGCCCTCCTCAGGAGCGATCCCCCCAAGCTCAACGCCTTCATCATGGACAAGTCGCTCCTGGACTATGAGGTGTCCATCGACGCGGACTGCAGGCTGCTGACCGTGGGCAAACCCTTCGTCATCGAGGGTGAGGAGTCCCCAGAACCAGTGATCTGCGGGCTCCAGGAGGGTTCCGCTCCTCTGGGTCTGCGTCCAGCCTGGTCCCAACCCACTGCCCGGCCTCCCCCAGGCTATGGTATCGGACTCCCTAGAAATTCACCGCTCACCTCCAACCTGTCCGAATTCATCAGCCGCTACAAGTCCTCCGGCTTCATCGACTTACTGCACGACAAGTGGTACAAGATGGTGCCTTGTGGGAAGCGGGTCTTCGCCGTGACGGAGGTGCGGCAGGTCCCCCGCATGTGGGGTGGGGTCGGCGTGGGGAAGCCCCCGAACCTCCGTGGTCCTTCACCAGGGTAGTCAACCTCTGCTCATTCCCAAGACCAGTGTATTTGCCTGCTTTTGTGCATTCTATTCATCCTACAAAACCCCAGCTCTAGTGCCCTCTTGTCCATGAAACCTCTGAAAATGTAGCCCCAGGCCCTTCTCTCTGGCCCAACTTCTGTTCCCGCTCCCTTCCAAGGTCCGGGCTCCCCCGGGGTCTGCTATGACCTGGAGGGACTATGTGCCTGCATCCTGCCCACAGACCCTGCAGATGGGCGTCTACCACTTCTCCGGACTCTTCGTGCTGCTCTGCCTGGGTCTGGGTAGTGCTCTGCTCAGCTCCCTGGGTGAGCACGTCTTCTACCACCTGGCACTGCCGCGCATCCGAAGGGGCAACAAGCTGCAGTACTGGCTGCACACGAGCCAGGTGA
>NW_011494775.1:6939696-6940064 GCF_000754665.1 Bison bison bison | reverse complement strand
TCGCGTGCGTTTGCTGCTGGGGCATACTGTGGTCTCTGCCTCTCCTCCCGACGCGGCCGTCCCAGATGCGGATCCAGCCGCGCCACCCGAGGCCCCAGTCTGCTCCAATGGCCCGCCCGCGGAGCTGCGGTCTGGCGCCCCACTCCCCAGGGAGCTGGAGGAGCTGGAGCAGCGAATCGCGGGCGCGCAGGAGAGGCTCCGCCAGGCGCTGCTGCGGCGCAGGGCGCTCCTGGCCCAGCTTGGGGACAGCACCTGCGAGCCGCCGTGCACATGGCTTCTGGCCTGCGAGGAAGCACCGGAGGTGGCCTCCTGAAGTGGGATCCAGCCCTTCTCCACCTGCAGTGCCTGCTCCGAAGGGGGGCCACCCG
>NW_011494775.1:6937744-6939596 GCF_000754665.1 Bison bison bison | reverse complement strand
GACGCTGGCTGGACGCTGTCAACAGTTTATTCTATATACAAACACCATTTTGTACACTGCAATTAAATAAGAGTGGAATGAGCGCTCTTCTGCATTCCTCACAGAGTGATTGGGTTGGGTCACCGGCCATCTCCCCACCCACAGCAGGGCAGAACCCTGGTTCCCCTGGCTGCCTTAGATGTTGGCGTCTATGCGCCATCGGGGCCGAGCTCCACATTCCCGGGCCCCCAGCCCGGGCACGTAGGGTGGCCATGGAAAGGCACTGGGCATGACAGAGCACCAGCTAAGCCAGCCCCACCCGATGCTTTGCTCCGGGGCAGCTTGCTCCAGACCTTTCACCACCCTTTCAGAACCTTCCATGGAGCCCCCACCCCTTCTACCCTGGTTCACAGGCTGGTCTTGATTTACTAGCTGAGGAGACCCACCAGGGACAGAGACAGGCTGTAGGCCGGCCCCATGCCCTGGGGGAGAAACGCCTGCCTCCCAGCAAACCTAATGGACCCCAAACCACCCAAGGCAGGCTGAGCATTCCCAGAGCCACTGGGGACAGTCTCCCTGACCCCCAAGGGCTCCAGCCAGGTCACACCCAGCTGGCTTGGAAAGCCAGGGATAGAGGCAGTCAGCTGCCCAGGGCTCAGGAGCCGACCTCCGAGGGTGTGTCCACTAGATCGGTAGACACAGGGTTGGGCCTGCCCCCGCCGGTGGTCTGAGAGACTGCATCAGACCCTGGAGAGTTGCTTGCAGGGGCACTGTCCTGGGGGGCCCGTAGGAGCCCCCCACTAGGGCTCAGGGGGCTGCCTGGCCGCCGGTCCAGGAGAGAGGCGCTCAGGCCAGACAGGAAGGAGGCGTCTGTGATGATGGCAGCCGTCTCTGCCATCCAACCCAGGTCACCACTGGCTGCTGCAGCCACTGAGGCCGCTGCGGCCACCAGGGAGCTAGGTGCCTCAGCCATGGGCCCGGGGCCCCCGCCAGCACCTGGCAAGCCAGGGCCCAGGGCAGGGGACTGGCTGGCAGCGTCGGGGGTGATAGGTGGGATGCCTCCATTGTTGTTCAGGTCGTCTGGCAGGGCTGTGGGGGTGCCGGGGCCCAGTGGTGGTGTCTGCAGCAGCATCTCCTGGACACGGATCTGCTGCAGGATGGCAGGTAGTTCGTAGTGGTGGAAGAAGTAGATCATGGAATGCTGCGGGGGGTAGGCACCGGGTCAAGCAAGGGACCCCCAAAAGGCTGGACCCTCGGGCCGCCAGTCCCAAGGAAAGCCCACCTCACCTGGATGAAGAGCCAGGAGGTGACGAGTGCCAGGCTGCTGTACTGCCCGTTGAAGCGATAGTGGTAAGCGTAGAAGGCAAAGTGGTACAGGTAGAAGAACCTGCAAGGGGAACAATGAGGTGCTGCCCACCCGGCTGCCTCCACCCCGGACCACATGGCCACTGGTGCCCACCGAAGCCAGTGCCGCTTGCTGGTGTTGGTGTGGCAGCAGATGGCGTCATACTGGTCAGCCAGCCACACGATGAGGATGATGTAGAAGGCCGTGGTGGTGTCGTTGAAGAACTCAGACATGATCGCCTCCATTCCTGGTGGGGGGAGACAGGAGCCACCAGTTGAGGTGGGTGGCCAGCATGCCAGGTAAGGGGGCAGGGTGTGGGGGCGCAGGGTCCTCACCCACGAGGGCCAGGATGACGGTCAGCAGGGGCGCTGCGGGGAAGGCGATGGCCATGTTCATCTCCAGCATCTGCAGCAGGTCCACTGCGGGAGAGGGTGGCGGGCGGGCAGACCGGGTGAGGCGCCCGGAATGGGGGAGGGGCAAGGGAGATGGCCAGAGGGGACACTCACCAATGAAAACGAAGATCTGATG
>NW_011494775.1:6932830-6937638 GCF_000754665.1 Bison bison bison | reverse complement strand
ATGGTGGGAGTAGCGCAGCAACATGGACACGCTCAGGGTCTGCAAGTGGGTCACCGTGAGGCCTTGGATGGCTGCCCCGCCCCTCCAGCCCCACCCCACCCCACCCCACCCTGCCTGAGGCACTCACAAAGATGACCATGATGACGAAGGCGGCCAGGTAGGACGTGCGGGCCATCCACATGCTCACGAAGCGGTAGTGCTCCCCGGACACCACATTCCTCAGGAAGCCTGCAAGAGGGGTGGAGTGAAAGAGGCAGTGAGCAAGCGCCTCAGCCCAAGCCCCACCTAAACAGGCCCCGCCTTCGCCCCGCACCTTTGTTCTCCTCGTTCTCCGCCAGGCCCTTCACGCTGGACATGAGGATGTCATCATAGCCCAGGAACTCAGCCAGCAGCAGGCGGCTGAAGCGGTCACCAAAGCACTGGTCCCGCGTGGGATCTGTGGGCAGGACCGGGACAGGGATGTTAGTCCAGGGCTGCAGAACTCCACTGCCCAGCAGAGCTGTGACTGACAAGTGTGGAGGAATGGAGCCTTGGGAAGTTTCCTGCAATTGGGCAGCAACGGCAACCCTGAGACCTTGGACACAAGTGCTTCTGGGTCACCTCTCCCCAAGGAAAATACCCAAGATTGAGGAGGAAGGAGCTCCCTCCCCTGGGCCTTGCTCTGCTCGGCAGGGGCACTCCCCCAGTGTGCCCACCATTACGGGGATGCTGAGCCGCTGGCGCGTGGCCTGCGACAACCTCAGGAAGCCGTACTCCAGCGAGTACTCCACGATGTACTCGTCTTGTGGCCAGGCTGCGTGCAGGGACGGCTGGTCAGCAAAGGAGCCCTCTCCTGGAAGGGCTCGGGGGACTGTACCACACCCCCACAACCATCACTGGACGTAGCCCCAGGGAGTGGTGGTACCTTTTGGGGGCGTCTCAGGGAATGGGAACTCCTGGCTGTCATTTAAGGCCTTGGGGCCACCTGGTGGCTTGAACACCTTGGGCTCGATGTCCAGTTCAAACTGCACAGTGAGAGGCAGAGGTCAGCAGGCCCTTGGTACCTAAGGGTTGGCCTGAAGGTCTCTGCAACCCCCAATGGAAGGAGATGTACTGCTGACCCATAAAAGCCCTAACCCCAACACTGAGCTCCCTGAGATTTCTGGGTGAGGGTGTGAGGGATAGGATCAGTGAGGTGGGGCCTCCTGCTGGGTCTGTACCAACACTCCGCCCACACCCACCCCTGGCCTCTGGCCACCTGAGCACAGCCCTCCCTCTAGGTTCCCCATCCTGTAGGCAGCCACACCACCAAGGATGGCCAGAATCACCTCAGAGCTCTAAGCCCAAAGCCTGCTTCTCAGCCTGTCTGCCCTCAGCACCCCAGAACCAGGCCTTCAGTAAACAGCTGGGAAACAGCCCAGCAGATCAGGAGTGTCCCCTGCAGCCCTGACCACGCCCCGGCTGCTCACCTTGATGGAGCTGTTCCCGAACATGTCCATGGTCAGCTCCTCCTCCTCCTCCTCCTCTAGCTCCAGGCCATCTGGCTCCATGGCCAGGCCAGGGAAGCTGCCATGGCCACCATCACAGAACTGCAGGAAGACGGGCGCGCGGCTCGAGTTGTGCTGCACCTCTACCCGCAGGATGCCCTCACGGGGCCACTTGTCACGCACGTGCTCCAGGCAGTTGATGGGTGAGCGGGAGAAGACGATGTGGATGTAGGCCAGGACAAAGAGCACGAACAGGGCCTGCAGGGCAGGGAGTGGTCAGGGGGGAGCTGCCTGGGACCCGCCCCCCCAGATGGAGGACCCTTCCCAGTACAGGCCCCCACAGCTGTAGAGCCTCCCACAGGCCAGCCTGCACTGGGGCCAGAGATGTGGCCACAGGCTCAGTGTCCCTGGGAACCCCAACCACCTCTCCACAACGTGTATGGGGACCTGTGAGCTGACGACGGGAGTCAGCAAAGTGTGGGGCCTACAGTGGCAGAAGGCTGCGGTCAGAGCTGACCCACAGCTCCAGCTGTGTTCCCTGGGCCCCAATGACCAGCAGGAGCCATGTCCAGGACACTGTTCACCCTCGGCCATGAGGACAACATTGCACCACATGCCGAGACATCACAGAAAGTGCTGACATGCAGGTGGCACGATGCCAGGGGCTGCCTGGGCTCGTTCCTGCAAGGCACGTGCCTGCCATCATCTCCAGTTTGCAGACAGGAAATCAAGGCAGAGGCCACACAGCCAGGAGAGGGTGGAGCCAGGAGTTAAACCTGGAGGAAACACCAGGCAGGGTATCTAGGTTCTGAGAGGGGCATATGGATAGATGGGGGACCTGTGACCTCAGAGTGGCCAAGTCCCCACTGTCACCCTGAAGTCCCCTCCAGCGCCCCTCACAGCCCCCCTACCATGAACTGAAACCCCAGGTAGGGTCCATCACCCTGACCAATTGGGTGGGTGCCTAGAGATGGGCCAAGAGTCTCGCCCCACTCGACAAGGCCTGCCCCTGAGCTGGACCTGGTTCCCCACGGCCTCCATGGAACAAGCTGGCAAACAGCTGCCTCCTAAGACCCTATCGGCAGACACACCCGGTGGCCCCGCCCCCTTATCCCCCTCAGCATTTCAGGAATCCATCCAAGGCCTTTTCTGTCCTCTGCCTGGCAGCTGGCCTGGCCATATCACAGGCCCTGGGTACTCTAGCCCCCAACCTCTGGTACCCTGTGACTGAACATTCCACCTCACTGGCAACGCTGTCCCGCCAGCTCCAGGGCCTTTGCACACGCCATCCCTGCACCCACCTCCTTCCTCCCAGCCTGAGGCTGTCTGCTCTGACTTGGACCCTGCCCTGGTGGCTGCTGCCTCTCCCCTCTTCCTCCTGGTCAGCCACTCATCTCTGGTCCCAAAGATTGGCACAAGGTGGCAGGGGGCACGTGGTGGCAGGGAGCAAGGTGGGGGCGGGAGGGGGTGGGAACCAGCTCTGCAGGCGGGACCAGAACAGGTGCCACAGGAAGAGGCGACCAAGTGAGGTGGGGAGGGGAACTTGATCTCTGCAGCAAGAGTCCAGAAGCTAGGCAGCTGGAAAGCAAAGAAGAGAGCTTTCTGGAACTCAGGCAACCTCAGAGATTGGCTAACTCAGCCTTCACTTTGCAAAGGAGGGAAACCAAAAGCACCAGGGGTCAGGGAAGGACCTGAGAATTGAGGGGGGCCTTCTGGCCACAGCCCCATGGAGAGAAAAGATGTAGGGAGCTAAGGGTGGCCTGATCCCACGGGCCCCCACACCAGGGGCACAGCCTGGATGTGCGGCCTGTCTGCCCAGTCGGCCCAATCCCTGACTTGCTCCTTGGTCCCAAATTGGGAAGCAAGTGAAAGGACAAAGCCAAGGCCTCAGGCCAGACTCTTAGGAAGGCTGAGGTCCGTGGGGGCCCACTTCACACAGGGCACTCACTCCCTCGGGTGACACGGGCTCCTCCTGAGGGTGCAGGGAGGCCAGGGCTTCCTTCCAGGAGGCAACCACGCCCACACCCGGCCTTCTGCCCACTCTCAAGCTGCTCATGGGTCCCACACACCAGGTAAGGGAAGCCCTACTGAGGAACCCTCCAGAGTCGAGGCCCCTGGGGGGGGACACCTGCTGCTGCTCAGGAAATGGGAGGCTCAGTGGGGACCCACTCCCAGGTCTGTAGGACAGCCCTGCACGCGCCCCTGCTACCCAACCCCAAAGAGCTGGTGGCTCCCAACCTCGCTGGCCCGTGCCTCACCTGCCTCAGACCCTTTTCTGTGGACAAGGAATTCAAGTTCCCTCGTAAGTCGGCAACCGTAGCCCCGGCCCCCACCCAGGGGGCCCCCCAGGACAGGACACAAACAGGACCAGCCATTTCTCCATTTCCTCAGACCCGCCAGACAGCCGGGGTCCGGCACCCAGCGGCTCCCTCCCTGAGTAAGACCCCTCCTTGGAGGGACCCGCGCCGGCCCTCCAGGAACCGGCGAACCGCCTGCACAGCCGAGGGAGGACGAGGGGCGGGTCCGCGGGACGCCCCTCACCGAGCCACCAGCGGCACCGCTGGCTGGGGCTCTGCCAGGAACCCTGGTGACGTGATCTCGGCCTGGTCACCTTCCCCCAGAGGTTCAGAAGGAGTAGAATCTGAGTTGGAGCAGAAGGGTCCAGGAGGCTCGCCCCAAGAAAAAGGGGGAGAGAAAAGTGGGGAGCAGCTTCCGGTGCAGGTGGGCGGTCCGGGGGTGTGTCCAAAGAGGCTGCAGTGGCGGTAGGGCCCGGAATCCCCGGGTATGTGATTCGCGGAGAGGTCAGGTTCGGTAGTGGGGACGGGGTCGTCCCGGGATGAGGATCCCAGGCGACAGGGTCGAGGGTCGCGGGACTGGGCTCCGGTCTCCCGAGGTGGGGACGCCAGGAAGGGCGAGGCCAGCGGTGGGGTGCGGCCTGGAGGGGCTGGGAGTGAGTTTCTGGAATCGGGATCAGGGGTCACTAACTCGGGGAGGCTCGGGACTTGCCGGGTAGAAGTTTCTGGGAAGGGTGACGGGGGTGGCAGGCTTAAGGGAAGGGTCACAACCGGCCCCGCCGGGTCTATGCCTCCGGGAGGGAGAGGCACGCTGCCCCGGACGGAGTCAGAGGTCGAAACTCAGGGGTAAGGGGTCCATCCGCTGGGGTTAAGGGTCAGGGCTGCGGTCACCTTGAGCAACACGAAAAACTCGAAGAGTCGACGGAAGGCGGGCGGGAAGAGGCGCGAGTAGGTGACAGCCATCTTGAAGAAGAGCGCGTGGAAAAGCCGGTCGCGCACGTTGATGAGAGGATTGGGGTTGAGGTTGGGGGTGCGAGGCCCGCGCGCG
>NW_011494775.1:6928085-6932633 GCF_000754665.1 Bison bison bison | reverse complement strand
GAGGGCGCCTCCTGGCCGCCATCGGCAATCTTCGCCGCCGCCGCGCTCCTCACGGCCGCCGGGCCGCCGCCGCCATCTTCCGCCTCCGCACCCCAGCTGACGCCAGCGAGTCGCCGCGAAGGCTAAAGCGGCCTTCTTGCGCTCGCGGGGCACTCTGGGAAGCCGGCGGTCGGCCTGCGGTGGCTCCGCCTTCTGGAGTCTCAGCCGGCTCGGGAGCGCCGAGGGGTGGGGCTGCGTCTGGCCTCGGTCTTTTGCATATTGCCCCCAGTAGCCTCCACCTCCGCAATTCGAGCGTCAAAATTAGTCAATATCTGAGGCGTTTAGAAGTGATAAAATATACTGAAAGGAAATACGACTGTTGGAGCTGTTTTCTACGTTGCACTCTAGAAAACTATACTGAAAATAGGCTCACAGTAGAGTGTTCTGGCTGAAAAATGATTTGATTTGCGGTCTTTAAATTACGTCCCCAGAAAGCTTGTGCGGAATTCTCCTTTCGGCCGGGGCCGCTGTTCCCCCAAGCCGACTAACCTGATGTGCCGTGACGTCATAAAGGCCCGTGATGTTGCAGGGCCTTGCTTAAGTACCACCTCCCCCTTCTCGCGGAGGTCGGTGAATGGAAGGACTGGCGGACCTCTCACCCTCTCTGCACTTGGTGGCGGTCCGGGGGATTTTAGGGGTCCAGAAGAGGCTAAGTGAACTATTTTTGCACAACCTTCCAGCCTTCGGTCCGTTCCCGACTTTTGGTTGTTCAGTCGCTCAGTCTTATTGGACTCTGCGATCTCATGGACTGCAGCACGCCAGTCTTCCCTCTCCTTCACAATCTCCAGAATTTTGCTCAAACTCGTATCCACTGAGTCGGTGATGCCATCCAACCGTCTCATCCTGACTAGGTTTTCCTTTTGATAACGCGGGCCGCTCAGCACCACCCGTCTCTCTCCGGCTCTTAGGGCGCCAGACCTGCCGTTCCAGTCATTCCAGGACGGCTGAGCGGACAGCCCTTTGTCAACTAAAGCGGGATCGCAAATGGTCTATACCTGACCATGCCCTCCTTGTTGACTGCCCGAGATGTCCCAGACCTGAGAGCCCACATATGGACTACAGACATGCTCATTCATTCATCTTTGAAAAGCCCGGGCGCCTCCTAGCAGCCACGGTAGTAACAGAATCCAACATTCACTAAGCACTTACTGTATGCCAGGTACAGTACTTCCACCCCATTCTCCAAAGCAAGAACGGGTGGGCTGCAGCCTGGAGCATGGAAGGGCAGGAGGAGCCAGAGGCTGGGTGTGGGAGAGGACACCTGAGTACAGACGTTGGGGAAGGACACCCAGGGAACATTAAGAAGGGACAGTCAGGGTCTCTGAGAAAGACCAGGGTGTGAGGCAGGCATGGCGGGGAGGAGACTTTTCAGCTGTTCTAGAGCCTCAGAGAACTTTCCAGACCTACCTGCCTGGCTTCATAATCCAGGGAGCCCCACTTCCTTGAGGTGGACAGGAAGCTGAGGTCATCCCATCTCTGCCTGTTTCATAGAGAATGCCCTGTATGGGGGCCTAGCATACAGTGGCTGCTCAACCAATGCACATTCTTGACACTGTTACAGGTCACCCCCAGATCATTTATCGGTCACAAAAGGAGAACACAAACTCATCTTTTATAATGGTGAGGCCAGTTGATGTACCCTTGACCTGGGGAGAAAACCCAGCCACTCAGTGGGGGTGAGTGAGGAGGCTGTGGGTCCCTGAAATGTGCAGTGAGGTCTAATGCATTAGCTATATGTGACTCCTAAGTTCTGGAAATGTGGCCAGTGCAGCTGAGGAATGGAATTTTAAACTTTATTTTTATTGAGGTAATTTGTATTGAAGTAGGGCCGTGTGGCAAGCGACTGCTGTACCAGTAATCCCCGTCTAGCGCTTACTTCCATGTTAGGGAGACACTCGACCCAGGGGAGCAAATGAAAGTTACTGTCACAAAAAAGGAAAATGGGGGGAAACAGTTCTAAATCTGAGACAAAGATGCGGAGAAGGACCAGGCTCCGCACTTCTGGGGACAGTCGGAGACTTTATTTTACTTTATTTTATTATTTTTTAATTGGAGGATAACTGTTTTACAATGTTGTGCTGGTTTCTGCTGTTTTTTGGTTTGGGTTCATCTTCTGTTGGGAACTTCAGAAGATGGCTGGATCTCACAGAACGCTGTGAGTGTCACTTGGGACCTGTCTGGGATGTGTGAGTGGCATTGGAGCTGGGAGCCCTGCTTATGGCTTACTGAGAAGGTTCTAGAAGGGAGACAGTGAACAAGCCAAGCGGAGTTTCAGGTAGAGAGCACCGCGGGAGCAAAGGCCCTGAGGCAAGCCTGTGGCTGATTATTGGAGGCAGAGCGAGGAGAAGCCCCATGCCTCTGGAACACAGTGAGCTAGGGAGACCTGGGGACCTGGAGGACACCTTTGTTGAGGGGTGATAGGGAGCCTGGCGGATTGTGAGCAAGGGAGATGCTGACCTGAGTTAACAGGCTTGTCGTTTTACTGTAACTATCATTGTTTTCTTGTTACTGCATCATTTGGCGCATAGGACCCCCAGGGTCTCATGCAAAGCCCAGAAGGCCTTCATCGCACCTGCAGCCCCTTGTGCTCACCCACCCAGACCCTGGGGCCCAGAACCCAAGGCTGAGGCTCCAGGGTTTCCTGCAACCCTGAGCCCTCCAGCCGTGGCCCCCATCCCAGAGTACCTGAATCTGTCCCCGGTGAGCCTGCGTCACTCCACAGCCTTCCTTACCCCTACAGTGTCCCCAGGGTCAGTCCTGGACGGAGAGATGGGCGCCAGCGTTCAAGGCTGTAGGGCAACTGCAGAGGCCCCAGGCCTCTTGGCCAGGTTCCGAGGCTGAGCCAAAATTCCTGAGATTTTGACATGCCCTTATCTCAGCTGACCGGGAATTTGAACCCAGGTGGGGCCCACTGAGGTTGTAAGATTACACAGAACCACATAGTTCTGTAAGCCTCAGGTCCTGAGGGGAGTTTCTCAAATTATAATATTCTAAGCTTTTGGAACCTCAGGGTTTTGAATTTTCATATGTCTGATCTGAATTTCTGGGTTTCAGGAGGCTAAGAATATAGTGTGTTCTCAGTTGTTCAGTTGTGTTCGACTCCTTGCTATCCCATGGGCTATAGCCCACCAGGCTGGCTCGAGCCTCCTTCCCACTACTGCCAGCCCCCACAGTGCCCTGGTCCTGCCCCCTGTGGAATCTGCAAGGAGTCCACCAGTACAGCCCCCACCCAAACAACTCCCCACCTAGACACTGAGAAACCACCCTGTTCCCATACTCAGCCACACTGTCTGGTTGACCACTGGTCCCTATTTCACAGATACTGAAACTGAGACCCGGATGGGAAGGGACTCACCCAAGACCATCCAGCTAGGACTTGAGCTCTGAAGAAAGGAGCCTTCACATAGCATAGAAGATGCATAGTCAGAGAAAGAGTCAATAGACATTGAGAAAGTGGGGCACTGGGAGGGGTGTTCCTGGGAAGGGCAGGGTGAGTAATCTCTTAAGCCCTCACAGATCACCTGTCAAATGTTTCAAACTCCTACTTATGCTTCAAAACCCCACTTCCCATGCCCACTCTTACATGCCTCTTTCCTTTACCCCTCCAGGGGAGCACCCACTCCCTCCTGGGGTTCCTCCACCCCAGACACCTCTCTCTGTCCTGTACGTGTTCACATGGGGTGGGAGTGTCTATGCCAGGGTCTGTCTTCCCAGGGATGGGCAGGGCCAGAGCCAGGAGGGAGTCAGTATAGCTTAGCAAGGGATTGGCCCAGTGACCCTGTCATAGAGCTTTTGATAAACAAGTAAATAGGTGTGTGAATGAATGTTACTGAAAAAGTGAAATTTATTCCTTTACCAATTTATTGATTTATCTGCACAAGCAGGCAGCATGTATTGAGTGGCAAGTGTGTGCCTGGCTTGGTTCCCTTGGTGTCCTCAACTCTACCCCCAAGGCATCTCCTGACTTCAACTCTCTGATGTTACATCTTCTCCCCATTCCCACCATCCCCCAACCCAGAATCTAGGGTCCCTTCTCATCCCCCACTTCCCCAACCTATCTGATTGATCTCTGCACACTTTCAACCACTGACGGTCCCTCCAAGTCTTTGCACTTTTTGTTCTGCCAGGACAAACAATACCCTTTGGACTGGCAAACTCCTACTCCTCCATCAAAGTCCCAGCGCCAGTGACCCCCTCCGCTGAAGAGCCTGTCCTACTTCCCTTGCCTACCACCCAGCTAGGAGGGTTTCCAGAAGCGGACCTAGACTGGGAGGTGCTTCTAAGCATCAGAGAAGGGTCCCCCCTCCCCGCATTAGTGTCCAAAGGGAATTAGGGTCTCATTCAACCATTGTCCCCCTCCCATCATCATGTAGAAAGGTTAGTTGAGGCCCAGAAAGCATGGGGAGAGCCGCCCGGAGGCTCCCAGCACTGAGTAGGAGAGGGTGCCGGGTCTCCGCTGTGCGGGGCCCCGTCCCTCCCGGCCTCAGTCTCCCTGGGGTTCCGAGGGGG
>NW_011494775.1:6913032-6927985 GCF_000754665.1 Bison bison bison | reverse complement strand
CCGAGGGGGCGGGGCGGGGGTCGGGCGGTTCAGGGGCTCAGGAAGCCCGAGGCCTCAGGAATCCGGCGCGGCGCAGCCATATAAGGACATGTGCGCCCCGCGCCAATCAGCGGTGGGGGCGGGGCGCTGGGTCCGCGTCCCCTGTCCGCTCGCCCGCCAGCCCGGCCGTCGGTCCGTCCGTCCCGTCCCGCGGCGCCGCGCCCGCCAGCCATGAGCTCCACGCAGTTCAACAAGGGGCCCTCGTACGGGCTCTCGGCCGAGGTCAAGAACCGGGTGAGTGAGGGGAGCGCCCTCTCCGCCAGCCCAGTCCGTCACACCCTCCGCGGTTGCAGGGCGGGCGCCCCGCTGGCCTCCCTGGGCATCGGGGGCGGCTCTCCTCCCCCGAAACTCCGAGGGTGCCTCCGACGCTCCTTAAACTCTGGGGAAACTGAGGTCTGTGCTCTGGCACCCACCCCAACATCTAGGAGCGGTTGGGTCCAACCCCTTACCCAGCCCTGCTCCCTCAGCCTCTTCTCGTCCGAAGCCTCCCGCCCACCGCTCTGAACCCCCCAGCCCTGGGCCCCTCTAGCGCTTCAAGGCCTGAGAAGGTCCTGAGGGAACCCCAGCGGCCCCTTCTCATCCCCTCCCCCACTTCTGCTTTTGGACCACTTAACGCTTCGGGGAAGGAAAGGGGCGGGCCAGGTGTTTTTGAGAAGGGTGTGGCCCCCCAAAAGAATTTCCTGACTTCTTACACCTGGGAGGTGGGGCACTGGGTGGGTGGGGGGAGTTAGAATCGAGGGGGCCTACCTTCCCCATTCTCTTTGTCACCATCTGACACACTTAAAGAAATAGCAAAGAGGTCCACCAGTCCCCTGAATGTGACCCTAGCATGTGGGTTTTGTAACTTGAAAATGCGGGCTAGGGCATGGGGGGATGGGGCACACTTCTTTTTCAGAAAGTGCTTTTGGTTCTAGCCCAAGAGGGCAGGGACTTCTGCAAGGTAACACAGCAGGTTCAGTGCATCCAAGGAAACAGGAGCAGAGAGTGATCCCTGCCCTGGAGGGCAGGGGGAGAGGTCCTAAGCCGGACACACAAGGGTTTTCCAGCTGGAGGGAAGTTTGTCATCCCTGTCCACCCCCTAGGCACACACTGTCACCAGGCACCTGGGAATGTGGCCCCAGGGAAGCGGCTGACAGGAGCCTGCCTGGGCACACTGGGGACACAGCCCTGCAGGCCCCCAGGTCTCTGCCAGGTCTTCAGACCAGAGGGAGAATTTACACATCTCAACTCTGTGAGCTACTAGCCCATTTGGGAAGCCCAGGATCTGAGCATGGTCACCTGGTAAGCTCCCCATCGATTCCCCCTTGAACACACAATTCCACACTCCAGCAGTAATGCTTTGGTGGGTGCAGAGTGTTGACAGTCCCCACCCAGCCGAGACCCTGCTTAGCACATGGGGTTCAGAGACATCGCTCAAGACGGCCCAGACCCACGTAGCAGATCAGAGGCAGGGTCAGGACTCGAACCCAGACCTGGCATAGGCAGTGTCCAATGGCCAGCAGTCCTCCTGGGCAGCCGGGCATCTCCCCCGAAGCAGCAGGAAGTGGGTGAGGGCGCAGCACCTCAGCGGGGTGGGGGCAGCTTCCTGCGATGGAGTGGGATGGAGGCAGGTTGTTACCTGCCCTGTGGGGGATGAGGTCAGAAGCTCCTTGTAACCAGCCCTCAGTCTGCGGGCCTGGAGAATGGGCGGGGCCCTCACCCCCTCACCGGAGTCACCTCAGGGACCCACCTGAATTGGAAACCAGGTTCCTGTTGTTTCTAGACCGTCCACTTTGAGAGGAAGAAGACCCCCTGCCCCCCACCCCAGGCTTCAGTCCCACTGCTGGATGGCATACAGGCAGGCTGAGGTCCAGTGCATACCCTTGAGATCTCTGGCTGGCTGGGGGGTCTGGACCGCTGGGAACAGCTGGTCCTGATTTAGCAAGGAGGCAGCGGCTGCATTCCTGGCAGTTTGCGGTGGGGAGGAATGCGCTGAAGGCCAGCTGGGCAGCAGGGTGGAAGGCAGCCTAGCGGGTGGGGCCAGACCAGGCACCCCTGCCGGGGACCCTCCCTGGCCCCAGCCCCAGTGAGCTGTCGAGGACGAGGATGGGGCCCAGCTGGGCAGGCAGGCCAGAGATCCAGACCAGCCTGCCTGCTTCAAGTTCAGCGACCCTAATAACACCCCCTCCTCCCCCACCACCCTTCTGCCAGGCGTGGGAACCAGAGACAGGAGAGGGAGGAGATCCAAGGAGGGAGTGGGCTGAACAGATCAGGTTCACAGGCCAGCCTCCCGCCTTTGTCTCCCCTGCACTCTGAGCAGCTCAGCCCTGATCTCATGTCTAGGGGTTTATATGCAGGAAGCAGGAAGTGGAGCCTTTCCAGACCTTAGGAAGACCATTCAAACATAGCTGGGGAGACAGAGGCATGAGGTGAAACCTGTCCATGGTCATCGAGGTGGGGGCTGCAAGGGCAACTCTGAGTCCTTGTCTCTAGGGGGTGTGGAGGAGAGAGCACGGCGGGCACAGGGTGAGTAGAGGTGAAAGAGGGGTCTGGGGTTGGGGCTTCCCGAGTGGTGCTAGTGGTAACCCGCCTGCCAATGCAAGAGACATAAAAGACGCAGGTTCAATCTCTGGGTTGGGAAGATCCCCTAGAGGATAGCACTCCAGTATTCTTGCCTGGAGAATCCTGTGGACAGAGGAGCCTGGTGGGCCATGGTTTGTGGGGTCGCAAAGAGTTGGACACAACTAAAGCAACTGGGCAGCCAGGTCCTCAGGTTTTTACCACCCCTCCAGGGAGCTGCCCTGGGGCTGTACACACACACCCTGTCCTAGGCCTCCCTGGACGCTGTGGGATGCTGCCCTGGGGGCAGCCAGTGCTGTATGTGTGGGCAGTGTGTGTTGATGGGGGAGGATGAGCCTCCTTACTGAGAGAGAGCCTGAGTTGGGTTACCTCTTGTCACTTGTCATGAGCTTGGACCATCAGCTAGGAGATAGATCATACCGCAAAAGGTAGAAAAAGCTAGGAAGAAGATAAAGCAGGGACTTCCCTGGTGGTCCTGTGGCTAGGACTCCACACTCCCAGGGCAGGAGGCCTGGGTTCAGTTCCTGGTCAGGGAACTAGATTGCACATGCTGAAACTTCAGAGTCCGCATGCCACAGCTAAAGATCTTGTATGCCGCAACAGCCAAACCAAATAAATAAATATTGTTTTAAAAAGAAGATAATAAGGACTGGGGGTGGGGGATGCAGAGGGTCGTCACAGCCAGGTGGTCAGGAAAGACCTTTCCAAGGAGGTAACCTTCAAGCTACAACTGGATTGAAAGGAGGGACCTGTGCAAACATGAGTCCAAGGTGGCAGCATATGAAAAGGCCCTGAGGCAGCCACTAGTGTGGCCAGTTCAAGGAGCAGAGAAAGGTTCAGTGGTTCCAAATTAAAGGTAGAATTATCATGTGACCAAACACTTCTACTCCCTGGTATATACCCCAAAGAACTGAAAACAGGTTTTCAAATAAAATTTATAAATGGATGTTTATACAGCTTGACTCACAAGAGCCAAAAGATGGAAGTGACCTAAATATCCATCAGCGGGTTAATGGATAAGCACAGTGTGGTCCCTCCACACACAGGAGCATCACTTAGTCAGAAAAAGGGGTGAAGGGCTTCCCTGGTGGCTCAGTGGTGACGAATCTGCCTACCAATGCAGGAGACACAGGTTTAATCCCTGATTTGGGAGGATCCCACATGCCATGAAGCAACTAAGCCTGTGCACCACCACTGCTGAGCCTATGCTCTAGAGTCGAGAAGCTGCGACTACTGAAGCTCACTCACCCTAGAGCCCGTGCTCCACAAGAGAAGCCACTGCAGTGAGAAGCCCACGCTGGCCATGACTAGAGAAAAGCAGGCACAGCAATGAAGATTCAGCACAGCGAAACAAATAAATAAAATTATATAAAAAGAGGAGTGGAGCCCTGACACTTGCTACATATGGATGGACCCTGAGAACACCATGCTCAGTGAGAGAAGGAGACACAGAAGGACACACAGGGTGTGATTCCACTGATGGGAAATGGCCAGAACAGGCAGATCCACAGACACAGAGAGTGGGTTCCTGCTTGTCAGAGGCTGGGGAGGTGGGGAGAGCTAATAGGGAGGGGCTAACTTTTGAGGTGATGCAATGTTCTGGAACCAAATAGATGACGGTTGCACAACCTCGTGAATGCACTGAATGTCACTGATTTATGAGCTTTCGAGTGGTACATGTTGTATGTTTCTCACCATAATTTTAAAAACAACAGAGAAAGGCCAGTATCTCTTGTGCTGGGAGACCAGGGAGGTGGCAGGCATGGAGGCAGATCCTTTAGGTGGAGGGTGGTGGCAGGGCCATGTTGGCTGCCCTGGGGGGTTAGCACCATTGAAGGTAGATTAGCCCGGATGTTTATCAGAGAGAGACTGGAGTTTATCTGTGTTGATGGGAAAAGGGAAGAGTCTCCTCCAATGGTGTGGGGACCTCCTGACTACTATGTTTCTTCTTTCCGCAAACACTGGGTCTTGCCCTGTGAGGAGCTCCACTGGGCTCATCCCAAATCTGTGCCCTCTACCCCTCCAGCTGCAGTCCAAATATGACCCTCAGAAGGAGGCGGAGCTCCGAAGCTGGATTGAGGGACTCACTGGTCTCTCCGTTGGCCCAGACTTCCAGAAGGGTCTGAAGGATGGGATCATATTGTGCACGTGAGTGTGTGTGTGCACTGTGCCCATCACCCTGACATGCTATGCATGATGAGGTCATGCTGTGTGTGACTCCTGCCTGCTGCTTCTTGATGAGTGTCTGGTCTTGCTCTTCTTTTTCCTGTGTTACTTCTTTGATCTCTAACAGGGAGCATTCTCTTAGGAGAGCCTTAAGGTTTCTGGAGGCCTTTCTTTGCTGCCCCTAATTCAGCTGTGGTTCAAACATTCCATGGTTTGCACCTTAAAAATCTTCATGGAAATTCCCAGAATCACTGGATAGCTCAGTGGTTCTGAACTGCATTCCCAGCACTGGTTGGTGTCATTTTTTGGCATCTTTGTTTCTTTGGTGGGTGGAGACTGGATTGTAATAGGGGAAACTTAGGTCCAGAGAGAGGGTGGCCAGGAAGCCGTGAATGAGTCTTGGGTCTCTGAGGTTCCCCTACACTAATGGAGGTTCCCCCTTTCCCCCCACCCCATGTGTCCTCCTCAGACTCATGAATAAACTGCAGCCAGGCTCAGTCCCTAAGATCAACCGCTCCATGCAGAACTGGCACCAGGTGAGGGACCAGGGGGAGGGAAGTGGAACCAGAATGGGGCTGGGGGACCCTATCTGACAGGTGGGGAGACCAAGGCCCCTCACCACCCTTCTCTTGTCTCCTCCCAGCTAGAAAACCTCTCCAACTTCATCAAGGCCATGGTGAGCTACGGCATGAATCCTGTTGACCTGTTTGAGGCCAACGACCTGTTTGAAAGTGGGAACTTGACTCAGGTGCAGGTGTCTCTTCTTGCCCTGGCTGGGAAGGTGAGGCTCAGAGAGGGTCAGCAACCTGCCCAAAGTCACACAGCAAGCCAGGCAGAGATTTTTCAGATGCTCTTCATTCATTCTTTTACAAAGATTTCTGAGCACTCATGAGGCGCCCAGCACTATGAATTCAAGGGTGACCAAGGCAGACACAGTCTACCCCTTTATGCACAGGCAATAAATGAACCTATTTTTTTAAATTATTTTTTAAAAATTTATGTGTTAGCATTTTTAGGTTCACAACAAAATGGAGTGGAAAGTACAGAGACCTCCCATGGCCCCACCCCTGCACAGGCTCCCCCACTTCTCGTGCAGTCAGTGACCCTCCACAGGCACCTTGTTACACCCAGAGTTCACATTAGGGTTTGCTCTTCAAATCATTGCTTTACAAATTATAAATTGGGAGAAGCCCCTTGAAAGAAGAAAGCATGATGGTGACATCTAGGGTCTAAAACTGAGACCAGGGCAGGCTGGAACAGCATTTCAGGAGGGAACAGCGAGCTTCTGCCATGGGAATGGGGGGTTGGGGGGGTTGTGTCAGGTAATTGTGTTTTGAACCCCCTGTGGCTACTACGTGGGCAGTGAGGCCAGGAGACCAGTGAGGAGTAGGGGACAGGTGTGGGGGAGAGATGGTGGCTGGGGCTGGGTAGAAGGAGGTGATAGAAGGTGAGAGAGATGGGAGGTGAGGATGCCCCCCACAGTTCTTGGCCTGTGCAGCTGGAAGGGTGGGGCTGCTCTTGCCTGGGGAGGGAAAGCCAGGGGTCAGGGAAAGCCATTGAGTCCACAGTGCTGGGTGGATGGTACAAGGCCAGGTTGCAGCTGGATCACCGGTCCTCCTCTGGACTTGGATACCTGGGACCTGGCTGCCCCAACCATGATACTCCCTTCCCACTTTCTCCCCAGGCCAAGACAAAGGGGTTGCAGAGTGGTGTGGACATTGGCGTCAAATACTCAGAGAAGCAGGAGCGAAACTTTGATGATGCCACCATGAAGGCGGGCCAGTGCGTCATTGGGCTCCAGGTGGGCACCTGGCTGCTTCAGCATCGGGGTGCATAGGTGGTGGGCTTCTGGTGGCTCCTCAATTTCGGGGCAGGGTCTGGAGGCTTTGTGGAGGCAGCCTGACCTTTCCTGCCTCCCTGCAGATGGGCACCAACAAATGTGCCAGCCAGTCCGGTATGACAGCTTATGGCACCAGACGGCATCTGTATGACCCCAAAAACCATATCCTGCCCCCCATGGACCACTCGACCATCAGCCTCCAGATGGGCACAAACAAGTGTGCCAGCCAGGTGGGTCGCCCCAGTTCCCCTAGACCCCCCTGCCCTGACTCTGCCTCAGCTTTCTGTGTGTCCCCAGGGAAGTTACTACCCAGCTCTGCCTTGGTTTCCTTCAAAGTTGGATGCCCAGAGGCCCATCCAACTCTGATATTTTTAGATCCTGCAGTCATCACTTTTCCTGCTGTGTATCAGTTTGATGTATCAGTGTGATGCTTTTGGAGCATTCAGGTCCGCGTCAGGCCTGAGCCCCAGCCTGGGGAGCTTCCTGGCTGGCAGGGAATCTGGACCCAAATGTCAGATCGACTCAACACAGAGTCAGAAAAAAGCGGGTTCCGAGCAGGGCTAGGAAGAATCTGTACAAAAGGAATGTCCACTGTGAGTGCACACAGGGAGGCGGGAAAAGGTGTGGGAACCCTCAGGAAGTTCTCCTCTGGGGTTTGTTTCTCCTCTTCCCTCCCTGATGTCTTTTCTCTCTCTCCAGGTGGGCATGACGGCTCCAGGGACCCGGCGGCACATTTATGACACAAAGCTGGGGACAGACAAATGTGATAATTCCTCCATGTCCCTGCAGATGGGCTACACACAGGGTGCCAACCAGAGTGGTCAGGTCTTTGGCCTGGGCCGGCAGATATACGACCCCAAGTACTGCCCTCAAGGCCCAGCGGCCGACGGGGCTCCAGCAGCTGCTGGAGATGGCCCAGGCCCAGGGGAACCCTCAGAGTGTCCTCCCTACTACCAGGAGGAGGCAGGCTACTAAGATACCCATGCGGGCCATCTCCCCACATCATTGCCCCATCTGGGTTTTTGGGTCTTTCTGTGATTTTTGTCTTGTTTTTCTACATGTCTGAATGCTGCCAGTTGAGACTCTGGGGGAAAGGGGTGAAGGCCATATCCAGATGCATGTGGGGTGGGGGGTCCCCACCAGGGCAGCTCCAGACATCAGGTTTCCCAGCAGACTTTAGGCCAAGCTGTTAGGGGGAAGAAGAAACCCAGGCAAGGAGGGGAACTGGCCCCAAGTGGTTTCCGGTTACATCTTCCCTGCTTCTCTTTTCTCTGCCGATCAGTTTGTGGTTTCTGTACCCACAGAAGTTTCAGGCAGTTTTAATGAAATGAAAATACTTTTTGTTCAGGGGAATGGGGGCGGGGGACGGTGAGGATGCTGAGAGAAGGTCAGGCCACAGTCCCAAAATATTTTAGGCCTCATGGATTTCCCTAGGACTCTCAGATCACCAATCCTGGGCCCTCCCAGGGGCCCAGTGGGGACACTGAGGCCCAGGCAGGACAGTGGAGTTCTGAGCGCTTGAGACAAAGCCAGCCCCCACCCCCGCACTTGTCCCCACTCCCCCACCAAGTACTGCACAGGGACCCCCACCCAAAGGCCTCCACAGGGACCAGCCCCTGCCCAGGAGCCCTAGGACCAAGAAATAATGTGAAAATACCAACTGTGGACCAAAGTAAATAAAACCTCTTTTTGGAAATGAAGGTGTTGGAGCTGGTGTCCAAACTACCTGGAAGTGGTGCCTGTCTTGGATTCCCTCTGGGGCCTCCAGGGTCGGGCAAAGGGCAAATCTCTTGAGTGGGTCCTCAGGACTGCAGCTTCATCCAGCCTACAGGCCTTAGTGCATTTACTCCTCACAGAGGAGTTCTATCCTGACAAACTCCTCTTTATCCTCAAAGCCCCATCAGCAACAACCCCTTTCTGGAGCCCTTCCCACACTGCTCACCCTTCCCAGCACCTTCAGAGCTGTGGATTCACACACTTGTTTCATTTTCATCATTATCTTGTGAAATATATCCAATTTCCTGGAAGGAGAAACTTCTGGAGGTTTTCTTCAAAATCGGGGTGACCATTATGACCCCAGATTCTAATCTTAGAATGTTGAGGGCCACCTCCCCCTCTGCTATAGCCTGGCCCACTGTAGGGACCGAGGAATGTTTGTGGAATGAATGAATGAACAAATGATTCTAGTCAAACTCCCCTTTTCTGGATGGACAAATAGAGTCCCAGGGTACCAGGGCGAGTTTGGTTAGGACTGGGGCCCCCTCTGGAGAAAGAGGGGAGAAAGAGATCTCCTGAGACCCAGAGCTGCGGTATTGTAGGCGGTTATGCAACGTGCAAAGAGCCTGGAGATTTTGTGCCGAGGACAACCTGTGCGAGTTGACCCGGGCGCTCCTCCTCCTCGCGGTGATGCAGCAAGAAAAGAGCGATCCCTTTAAGAAACCCGGCTAGGCGCGGCCTCGCTGTGACACCGCCTCCCGCGTTAGCGCGAGGGGCTCCAGCTGGCCAGGTCTTTGAGTGGCGCGTATAGAAGCCAATGGGAGTGGACGGGGCGGGGCTATGCCCGAGACCGGCGGCGGCACGCCCCGGGTGCTAGGTACTATCCGCAGCAGGGGCGCCTCGCCAGCGGCACGGGCTCCTCTTAAAGGAGCCGCTCTCCGCGGCCGCTGCGGAGGGTAGGGAAAGTGGAGAGAGCTGGGGGCTGGAATGGTGGGAAGGTCCTGAGAGGATGCCGAGGTGCGGATGGGTAGAAGGGAGGCAGATTCCGTGGGAATTAAAGGGTGTGGCCCGAATCTAGACTCTCACTCATTTTCACTCCCTGGCCGGGGAGTGTTGGAAGCTGCAGAATTGACCACTAATTTTCCAAGAGGAGGTTGGGCAATAGACTCACCTACCTGCAGCCGCTCTCCCAGTTGATACGCCGCTAAGCTCTCTCCCCCATTTTACCAATAGAAAAACTGAGGCCGCTCCCCGCCCCCCGATCCCATTTGTAAATGAGTCCTGAAGTGGGGGTCAGGGGTCCTGGGTCCATTCCCTGTCCTTCTGGCGGCCTCAGTTTCTCCGTGTGTACGATGATGAAGTAGGCCAGGCTGGACTCCAAGCAAGGTACACTATCAATAATAGCTGCTTCCAGAAGCGTCCCTGCTTCTTACTCATTTTCTGGATCTTGGGGTTCTTCTGAGTGACGAATAGTACGTGACGGGTGGGCAGAGCTGGAGCCCCCTTCCAGCTGGGTGACTCGCCTCTCTGGTGGCCTGGGATAGCCCTTCTTCCAGACAGCAGTATAAAATACTCCTAGCTATCATTATTGGAGGAGAGAGGGGGGAAAGGGAATCCTTGCCTGGGTTAAGGATGAGGCTGGGGGACGGGACCTGGAAGCCCCCCCACCCCAGGAGGGCTTAGGGTGGAGCCTGATAATGAAAGAGTTAAGCCTAGGCTCCGCCCCCTGCAGGATAAATTCCCCGCCTTGGGGACCCCAGCTGCTGCTCTGGAGGAAGCGACAGATCCCGCGCAACCAATCAGATGTGAGGAAGGATTCGAGCAGGTCTCCCGTTGGCTTACTCCACCCCTCCGGAGAATAGAGCCCCATTAATAAGCACCTACTGTTTTCTTGGCTCCAAGCAGAGCTTCCAAGAATGCTGAGCAATGAAATAGATGATGAGGTTCAGAGAGGAACAGAGAGTTGCCCGCAAGCACACAGTACGTCCTCAGCTTGACCTCTCCGTCCTGTCTGCTGTCCATTTCCACCATGGCCTTCTGGACACAGCTGATGCTGCTGCTTTGGAAGAATTTCCTATATCGCAGGAGGCAGCCGGTAATGTCCAGTCGGGTGGGCCGGGGGTGGGGCGGCCCACAGCCCCCCATAGGCCGCCACTCCCCAAGCCTATTCTGCCCCCACAGATCCAACTCTTGGTGGAGTTGTTGTGGCCGCTCTTTCTCTTCTTCATCCTGGTGGCCGTTCGCCATTCCCACCCCCCACTCGAGCAGCATGAATGTAAGCCCCCAAGCGTCCAGAGCTTTGGGGTTAGGATTAGCAGTGGTCACTCTATGCACAGGGGCCCCAGTGAGAACCCGGAGCACAGACCGGACGCTCAAATAATGGCTGAGGGGGGCACTCTGTCACTGGGGGTGGGGACTCAGCCAAGAACCCCACACCTGGTGTCCCTGCAGGTCATTTTCCCAACAAGCCGCTGCCCTCAGCAGGCACCATCCCTTGGCTCCAGGGCCTCATCTGCAATGTGAACAACACCTGCTTCCCGTGGCAAACCCCTGGCGAGGAGCCTGGCGTCCTCAGCAACTTCAAGGACTCCCTGTAAACCACTGGGAGCGGCGGGACAGGGGGGGGCAGCTTCGCCTAGCCTCCGCCTCCAGCCTTCTCTCTGTATCCAGGGTTTCGCGGCTCCTGGCAGATGCTCGCACTGTTTTGGGGGGCCCCAGTGCCCATAGGATGCTAGCTAGCCTGAGAAAGCTGATGCCCATTCTGAAGGCTGCACACACAGCCCAAGCAAGTAAGAAGGCGGGCCTGTGGTAGGCGGGGCTGGGCTCTGCGCCTCCACCTGATGGCACAGCTTGGAGTGGGACAAGTGGGACATGGCTCCAGCTAAACTTGGCCTCACCCTGGTCTTCTGTGCTTTACTCCCTCAGCCTTTCCTTGGCCCAGTGAGCAGCCCAAGGAGGGATTGTCCCTGGCCACTCAGCTGCTGGGGACACTGCTGCAAGGGGTGAGGTGGGGACAAGGCAAGATCTGGGACCCTGACCTCACCAAGTCTCACCCTGCCCCTTTCAGGGGCCAGCTTCCAGGCCTTTGCCTGGGCCTTCCCTGCAGTGATATTCCTTAGATTCCAGCCCTGAGACCTTGAACAAGCTCAGGTGCCTCTTGGAGCCTTAGTTTCTCTGTTAGTAAAATGAGGCTATGATTGCATGGACCCCTTGGGAACTTGGATCCCGAGTAAGACGTCCGCAAACCTCATTGTCATCTTGTCATCTTTCTTCCCAGGAGTCCCTGGGCTCTGTGCTGGGTCATGCCCAGGAGTCCGTGGGCAGCCTTGTGGAGACTGCAGAGGACATGGCCCAGGAGGTAGGAGGCCAATGCAGTCTCCACCCCTGCCAGGAAACTAGAGGGGTGGGCTGCAGGAAGGGGAGAGGACAGAGCAACCCTGGGCACCTGTCCACAGTAGTTGTATGGGGGTACTAGGGCAGAAAGAGAGGGCAAGGGTGCTCCTGGTGGAGGGCCCTGCCCTGGTTATAGCTTGGTGGTGGGGTCACACGGAAGGGAAGCCTGCCCAGCCCTCTGGTGACCCCCCTCCTCCAGCTCCTGGAGCTGCCCAGCCTGGGAGAGCTGTGGGCCCTGCTACAGAGACCCCACAGGCCAGGTGGTCCCCTGGAGGCGGTGGCAGAAGCCCTCTGCAGTGCCAGGGGGCCCAGCAAACCAGGCGGGCCCTCCCTCAACTGGTATGAGGCCAGTGACCTGAAGGAGCTTGTGGGGCAGGAGCCAGCGCAGGCCCTGCGGGACAACAGCCTGAGTGAGTGACCAACCTGGTTTCTACCCCTCTCCCTGGGGAAGCAGGGCCAGGACGTGGGCACAGGGCCTCATGGTGCTCCCACCCTGGCCCTAGGCCCCACCTGCGCTGAGCTGACGGGGGGCCTGGACACCCACCCCCTGTCCCGCCTACTTTGGAGGCGCCTGAAGCCGCTGGTCCTGGGGAAAGTACTGTTCACGCCTGACACACCCTTCACCCGGCAGATCATGGCCCAGGTGACAGTGCGAGGGGCCCTCAGTCCCAGCCTCGGCTGAGGAGGAGAGAGCCAGGCCACAGGAGAGCTCTGAGTCCCGAGACTGGCTGCTCCTGGGCTGGGTCCAGGATGCGGGGTTTGAAATGGAGGGATTGCCAGATTTCAGACAGTGCTCAGAGGTGCAGGATAGAGCATAGGGGAGAAGGCAAGAGGGGTGGGCAGGGGGCTTCACTAGAGGGAAGGGTCATGAACGGCTAAGGCTAGTGTGGACCTCAGCACCCACCTCTTCCAGGTCAACCGAACTTTCCAGGAGCTGGCGCTGTTGAAGGACATCCAGGAGGTGTGGGGGCTGCTGGGACCCCAGCTCTTCAACTTCCTGAACGATAGTGCCAATGTCGCCATGCTACAGGTGGGGCCAGGACAGGAGTGGGAGAGGGGTGTGGGGGGCGGGGGTGTGTGGCAGCAGGGTCACCCCTGATGAGGATTTGGGAGAAGGGCAGGGACTTCCAGGCGAGGGTGTGGAGGTGGGGAGTGGTATCCACGGTGAGCTCAGGCCGCTCACTGGGATGGAAAGAGGGGTAACAGGCCCTGAACGTCCAATGCAGACCCCCATCTTCTCTGACACCCCTACAGAGGCTCCTGCAGATCCAGGACAAGGGAAGGAGGCAGCCAAGACCTGGAGGTGGGGCCAGAGTGGAAGCTCTTCGTGCTTTTCTGAATCCCCGCAGCGGTGGCTACAGCTGGCAGAAGGCCCACGCTGATGTGGGACACCTGGCAGTCACACTGGGCCGTGTGATGGAGGTGAGGGACCGTCCACCTGGGAAAACATCTCCGAGGGGAGAGGCAGCCCTGCTGAGGGCCTCTTAGGAGGAAGCGCGGCTCCGCCTTCAGGTCCAGGGGAGGACCCTGGGGCCTCGAACTCACGCCCAGGTTCCTCCGCAGTGCGTGACTCTGGACAAGCTGGAGGCCGCCCCTTCAGAGGCCGCCCTGGTGGAGCGGGCCCTGAAGCTGCTCTCCGAGCACCGTTTCTGGGCCGGCATCGTCTTCTTGGGGCCCGAGGACTCCCCGGACCCCGCGCAGTCCCCAGGCCCTGGCCACGTGCGCATCAAGATCCGCATGGATATCGATGATGTCGCAAGAACCAATAAGATCAAGGACAGGTGGGGGGCCTTGTGGGTCGGAACCAGAGGGGGCGTGCTAGGGAGCATCTCACCTATCAGAGATCTTGGTAGGTGGGGCCCAAGTCCTTAGACCAATAGGAACCCACGATGGGCGGGGTTTATGGTGTGATGGGCACAGCCAAGGGCTTGGTGGGTGGGGTCAATGCCTTGGCTTCTGGGATAAGATTAAAGCACTTGGCAGGTGGGTCTAGGTAGTTTGTACACAGGTGAGGGCGGAGCTAAAGTTGTGATGGGCAGGTCCCAGCTACTCCCATACTTCTTTCAGGTTTTGGGACCCCGGTCCGGCCGCTGACCCCCTGACGGACCTGCGCTACGTGTGGGGTGGCTTCGTGTACCTGCAGGACCTGCTGGAGCGCGCAGCCGTGCGCGTGCTCACAGGCACCACCCCCCATGCCGGCCTCTACCTCCAGCAGATGCCCTACCCCTGCTATGTGGACGATACGTGAGCACCCTTTCCTCACTTCTCCCAGATGCCAGATCCTGGGTCTCAGGGTGGGGGCCTGGGTGCCATCTGGAATATTCACGCAGTCAAGGCTGAGAACTACGGTTCAGAGGGACCACTCCCCGTGACCTTGTAGCTGGAGGAGCCGGGATCCTTCAGGGTCTGGGGTCTCTGGATACAGAGAGAACGTAACCTGACAGCACCATCAGGAGTCCGAGGACAAGGAAGGGCCAATGTCCTCGCCGCACCTTGGGGTCCCAGGGCGGGAACTGTCGTGCCAGATGGGGGCAGCGCGGGGGTCTTTGGCATCCACCGCAGCTGCCCACTGCCCCAGGTTCCTGCGCGTGCTGAGCCGGTCACTGCCACTCTTCCTGACACTGGCTTGGATCTACTCTGTGGCGTTGACGGTGAAGGCCGTGGTGCGTGAGAAGGAGACTCGGCTGCGCTACACGATGCGCGCCATGGGGCTCAGCGCCACTGCACTGTGGCTGGGCTGGTTCCTCAGCTGCCTCGGGCCCTTCCTCCTCAGCACCGCGCTGCTTGTGCTGGTACTCAAGGTGCGTGCACCCCCGCCTTGCCGACTCGGGACTGGTGCGTGTGTACGGGGAGGTAACGGGCAGGGGGCACCTCGCGGGGTTGCGCGTCCCTAGGCGAATCCGCGCTCTCCCTCCAGCTCCCTTGTCCTCCTGCAGCTCGGAGACATCCTCCCCTACAGCCACCCGGGGGTGCTGTTCCTGTTCTTGGCGGCTTTCGCTGTGGCCACAGTGGTCCAGAGTTTCTTGCTGAGCGCCTTTTTCTCCCGCGCGAACTTGGCAGCCGCCTGTGGGGGTCTTGCCTACTTCGTACTCTATCTGCCCTACGTGCTGTGCGTGGCCTGGAGGGACCAGCTGCCAATGGGCGGCCGCGTGGCCGCGGTGAGAGCCGGGCCGTGTGGGTGCAGGGGTGCTTCACCCTTAGCTGCCCTTGTTTGCTGACCTACCTACCCGCCGCTACCAG
>NW_011494775.1:6912540-6912932 GCF_000754665.1 Bison bison bison | reverse complement strand
GGGGTGCAGGGTTGCTTCCCCCTTAGCTCCCCTTGTTTCCTGACCTACCTCCCCGCCGCTACCCGCCCCCACCCATAGAGCCTTCTGTCGCCCGTGGCCTTCGGTTTTGGCTGCGAGAGCCTGGCGCTGCTGGAGGAGCAGGGCGAGGGCGCGCAGTGGCACAACTTGGGCACCGGGCCTACAGCAGATGTCTTCAGCTTGGCCCAGGTCTCTGGCCTTCTGTTGCTCGATGCTGCTCTCTATGGCCTTGCCACTTGGTACCTGGAGGCGGTGTGCCCAGGTGGGCCGTAGGAGACGCAGGGGAGACTGGGCTGAGGGCGGGCGCGGACGGGGTGGGGCTGAGGGGGCCTGGAATACAGATGAAAGGGTGGGTCTTCCTGGCACCTGCGCAC
>NW_011494775.1:6911331-6912440 GCF_000754665.1 Bison bison bison | reverse complement strand
TTGTACACGGCCTCAGACTGACTGTGGATGAGCACATCTGGTTCTATGGGCGGTTGAAGGGTCTGAGCGCAGCTGCCGTGGGTCCCGAGCAGGACCGGCTGCTGCAGGACATGGGGCTGATCCCCAAGAGGCATGCAGAGACTCATCACCTGTCAGGTGAGCCTGGACTTGGGGGAGGCGCCAGGTCTGCAGAGATGAGGCTGGGGGGTGGTGCTGGGACTTTATATTGAGGACTGTGGGATGCCAGAGGAGATGGGCAGACTTGGGGACCCAGGAGGAATCAGGCACTGTGGGTAGGGAAAGGTACAGGAAGAAGGGAGGCAGCCCTGCCCAAGACTGTGGAGATCTTGACCCCTGTCCCAACCCAGGCGGGATGCAGCGGAAGCTCTCAGTGGCCATTGCCTTTGTGGGTGGCTCCCAAGTTGTTATCCTGGATGAGCCCACAGCTGGTGTGGACCCCACTTCCCGTCGAGGCATCTGGGAGCTACTGCTCAAATATCGTGAAGGTAAGAACTGGGAGTGGCCTGAGATTTCCCTGGATGCTGATTGAAAGGTCAGATCTTTCTGACAAAGAGGTGATGGAAGATGGGGGTTTGAGTGATAAGTAAGAGTTTACCGCATGGGGCAGGGACCACAGCTTGGGCAGCCTGATGACATGTGTGGGTTGGGTCCCCTGCCTAGGTCGCACACTGATCCTCTCCACCCACCACCTGGATGAGGCGGAGCTGTTGGGAGACAGGGTGGCGGTAGTGGCAGGGGGCCGCCTGTGCTGCTGTGGCTCTCCTCTGTTCCTGCGACGTCACTTGGGCTCCGGATACTACCTGACCTTGGCCAAGGGTCCCCCGCGTCTGGCGACCAGCAAAAAGGTGAGGGCTGGAACTGACCTCCGACCGACCCCAGTTCTTAAGACCCCATCCAGGCGCGATGGCCATGGCAGCTGGTGCCCCTCTGCCCCCAGGGTGAAGCCGGCTTGAAGAACAGCATGGATGCTGGGCAGAAAAGGGAGCCAGGCAGCCAGGCCAGCTCTGCCGGTGAGGGCGGGGGTGGGAGAGCCTGAGTGAGGGGCTGTGGATGGGGCTGGGAGAGCCAGAGAGAGGGGCCAGTGGGGG
>NW_011494775.1:6909995-6911231 GCF_000754665.1 Bison bison bison | reverse complement strand
TTGAGGGACGGCCTGGGGCAGGCAGGCAGGTGGGCGGGGCTTCCTGGTTACCCCTTACCTGCATCCCTGCATCCCAGGTGGGCACACTCCAGGGGGAGCGCCTCAGGGGTAACTGAGCACCACTCCCCACAGGCGAGTATGGGATCCCCGAACCGTGGAACTTTCCCTTTCGGAGGAGCTACTGGTTTGGGTCTCAGACCCCCAAGGGTCCTGCCCCAGTTCTGACCGCACAGGACCCCAAGGGTAAGGCCCAACAAACCTTGGCTGTCACTTCCCTGTCTGGATTCTCAGCCCCTACAAAACCCAGGTCCTCATGGATCCCAATTCTCTGGACTTTCCCAGGTCCTGAGGCTCCCCTAACTCCCACAGACCCCAGCCCCACAAGTCCCTGACTCCACAGACCAGCTTGAACAGTCCCCAGGCTTCTGAGGGCGCCCATAACTGAGTCTGCCCTCCTTCCTCAGTGCTGGTGGAGGAGGCGCCCCCTGGCCTGATTCCGGGGGTCTCCATACGCGGCCTGGAAAAGCGCTTTGCTGGCAACCCGCAGCCGGCGCTGTGCGGACTCAGCCTGGACTTCTACCAGGGCCACATTACCGCCTTCCTGGGCCACAATGGGGCTGGCAAAACGACCACAATGTGAGCAGCCATCACTCCTTTCCCCTCACAGCTCCCCTCCCCTCCAGCTCCTCTTCTTGGGTCTCAACTTGCACACTTGTTCAAGGGAAAGGACCTCTGGGATCAGAGGGTCCCTATCTGTACAGTGACAGAGGACCCTGATGCCCCCCTGCAGCCCCCCAGCCCCAGTTCCCTTTGGACCTCCCCTGTAGTTCACTTTGGATCCACAGTAGGCAGGTGATGAATATTTTCTCTGAGCTTCGTCTTCCCTCCCCTGTAAAATGGGAACATAATACCTCTTTGGTCTGGGCATACAGTAGGTGCCCTGTAAATGCTGGTACCTCTGCTCTGGGAGCCTCAGCCTCCCCTCTGAAGCTGCTCTGAGACCCCTGCACCTGCAGGTCCATCCTGAGTGGCCTCTTTCCACCCACGGCTGGCTCCGCCTCTGTCCTGGGCCACGACGTCCGGACCAGCATGGTAGCCATCCGGCCCTGCCTGGGTGTCTGCCCGCAGTACAACGTGCTCTTTGACCTGTGAGTCTCCATGGGCATGGCAGTGGGGGTGCTGGGTGCTTTCTGGGGCCTTGCCTGCCATGGTAACTCCCCCCATTGTCTTTTGGAC
>NW_011494775.1:6907116-6909895 GCF_000754665.1 Bison bison bison | reverse complement strand
GGGGGGCAGTGACTTGGTTCAGGGCAACAGGCCTGACGACCCCAGGCTTGACCCCTGACCTGACCCCTGAGCTGAGCTGACACACAAACCTACCTCTGACCCTGAGTGGACTCTGGCCCTGACCCCAGGTCAAGTCCTGCCATTGGGTGCTTAATCCTGACCTCCTCTGCCCTCAGGGACTGGTCCCTTGTGGGTCACCCAAGCCCCTTCCTCAAGGGGGTAGGGCAGGAGCCAGGGCAACATGGGACCCCAGGGCCCCTGACATGCCTGCCGCCCACCTAGGTGCAGCCCAGCTGTGGGCCATAGTGCAGCGCCACGTGCCCGGCACACGGCTGGTCAAGGATCTGCCACATGAGCTGGTGCTGGCGCTGCCCTACAAGGGTGCCCTGGATGGCAGCTTCGCTGAGCTCTTCCATGATCTGGACCAGCGGCTGGGGGAGCTGGGACTGGCTGGCTATGGGATCTCTGACACCAGCCTGGAGGAGGTGTGGCTGCTGGATGAGGTGGGGGGCAGGAGGAGGGCTGCCTGGAGGAGGTGGTGCCTGGAAGGATGAAGAAGAGTCTGCCTGTGGACACCTGGGTGTCCCAGGGAGGAGGCAGGGCCCACATGGAGGCCTGGAGGCTCAGAGGCCCTCAGGGAGGCTTGGGGACCCCCAGTGTTTGAGGGATATGTGGCCCTTGAGTCCCCCTCCCTCTTGTGTGTCCCCAGGCTCTGTCTGAGCCCCCTGCTTTGTCTTCCCAGATCTTCTTGAAGGTGGTGGAGGATTGTGCTGTGGACGCAGGCCCAGAGGGTATGCCTGCAGGCCCCTGTCCTAACCCCTCACCCTGGTCCAGAGTCCAACCTGACTTTAGACCAAGTCCCCACTCTTGCCTAACATGACCCAACCTACAGCCCTGACCTCCACCCTGATTCCTGACCCCTCCTTTGTGAGCCTTGACACTGGCCCAGACCCCAGGCCAAACACTAAGCCTGACCCCAACACTGGTGACTTTGCAGATGGTAGGCCCAGGCAGGGCCCGTGCTTGGGTATTGCTCATCCCGATGCGACTAGGAAGCTCCAGGTTCCGCCAGAAGAGACAGCCCTGGAGAATGGAGGGCTGGGTGAGTTGTCCCTGCCCCACCCTGTGGCCCTTCCTGGTCCCCAGGGCCGAGCACTGACCCTCCCATCCCCCACAGTTGGCTCTGCCCCTGAGACACAGGCACTACAGGGCTCTGGGCCGGCCACCGCAGGCCGCGTACACAGCTGGGCGCTCACCTACCAGCAACTCCGGGCCTTACTTCTCAAGCGTTTCCTGCTTGCCCGCCGCAGCCGCCGTGGCCTGTTTGCTCAGGTGAGGGGCCACCTAGTAGGGGAGTGTGGGGGAAGCCCCTTGGTGTCTTTCTTACACTCTACGACCTAATTCATCCCCATAAGCCCAGGTGTATGCCCCACTTTGAACACTTTTATTGAGAGCACTGGGGAGCCATGGATGGTTCTAGAACAGGATCAGGGAAGGCTGCAGGTGAGCCTGGCAGCCAATGGGTGGGGAACTGATGGGCTGGCCCTTCAGATTGTGCTACCTGCCCTCTTCGTGGGCCTGGCGCTGGTGTTCAGCCTCATTGCACCCCCATTTGGATACTACCCAGCTCTGCAGCTGAGCCCCAGCATGTATGGCTCCCAGGTGTCCTTCTTCAGGTAGGTGCAGAGGAGAGGGGCCTGGTGGGGAGAAGGGGCCCAGGGGCCTGTGGGCACAGCCCTGACCCTGCACCCACTATACACAGTGATGACACTCCAGGGGACCCTGAACACGCCCGCCTGCTCGAGGCCCTGCTGGAGGAGGCTGGACTGGAGGAGCCTTACCTGAAAAGTAACTCCAGCAGGTGAGGGCCCTCCAGCCTGGGCCTGGCTCCTCTCTGGCCTCGGTTTCCCTGTCTGGGCTCTGGAGCATCCCCCATGCCTGGTTGGGAGCAGGGGGCCTCCAGTCCCACCCCCACCCTGCTCCTACCCCCACAGGGCACCAGCATGCGCACGGCCTGCCCTCTGCCACTTCTCGGTGCCTGATGTCCCTGCGGACGTGGCTGAGGTCTTGGCCAGTGGCAACTGGACCCCGGAGTCTCCATCCCCTGCCTGCCAGTGCAGCCAGCCTGGTGCCCGCCGCCTGCTGCCTGACTGCCCTGCTGCGGCCGGTGGTCCCCCGCCACCCCAGGCGCCAACCAGCTCTGGTGAAGTGGTCCAGAACTTAACGGGCCGAAACCTGTCTGACTTCCTGGTCAAGACCTACCCGCGCCTGGTGCGCCAAGGGTGAGCACCACCCTGGACTTGGCGTGGCCAGCTGTAGCAGGGGTCCAGTGGGGAGGATGTGGTACAGTCCTGGGAGGGGTTGGGGGGATGCCCAGGCTGGGGCTCTGGTCTGGGGCCTACTGGGGGCCCTCTGTGCCTCCTTCTTTTAATTTGTCTCACTCAACTCACCAGCATCTTTGTCTCTGTCCCACTCACCTCTCTGTGTCTGTCTCTCTCACAGCCTGAAGACCAAGAAATGGGTGAATGAGGTCAGGTAAGGAGGGTCCCTTGCATGGGTTCCTTTCCTGTGCCCTCTGCCTGCCTGCCGCCCCACCCTCCCAACCCTCAGCTGTCTCCCACCTCCACTGCCCCTCAGGTATGGGGGCTTCTCCCTGGAGGGCCGAGACCCGGGCCTGCCCTCGGGCTTGGAGGTGGGCCGCTCCCTGGAGGAACTGCGGGCACTGCTGAACCCCGCACCAGGCGAGGCCCTCGACCACCTCCTGAACAATCTCACAGCA
>NW_011494775.1:6894018-6906963 GCF_000754665.1 Bison bison bison | reverse complement strand
ATGGTGGCCTTTGTAAACCGAGCCAACAACGCTCTCCTGCGTGCCCACCTGCCACCAGGCTCCTCCCACCATGCCCACAGCATCACCACGCTCAATCACCCCCTGAACCTCACCAAGGAGCAGTTGTCTGAGGCTGCACTGTGAGTGCCCCTACCCCGTGTGTCCCGCCGCCTTGTGTGCCACTCCACCCTGCATGTCCCCCTGTCCCATGTATCCCCCCACCCTGGTTGGTCTCTCTGTTGTTTCTGGTGGTGGAAGCTGAAGTTACGCTCTGCCACACTCTTGCTGTGTAAACAGAGAACAAGAACTTCCCCTCTCCACCCCTTAGGCCAGGGTAATGGGGCATCATCAGGCTTCATGGGCTGCAGTCTCCCCCATCTGCCTGCACGTCCTTGTCACATCCACTTCTATCCTACTAGAGACCTGGACGATCTCTCCCTGCCTAACAGTTCAAAATGGCTCAGGACATTCCCCACCAGCTGTGTCTAGCCCTGGGGACCTCAGTCCCATCAGTGGTGAGCACAGCTCCTCTCTGAGCAGCTCATGCCCCTTCACTCCCAGGATGGCCTCCTCGGTGGACGTGCTTGTCTCCATCTGCGTGGTCTTCGCCATGTCCTTTGTCCCGGCCAGCTTCATCCTTGTCCTCATTGACGAGCGTGTCACCCGAGCCAAACACCTGCAGTGCATGGGGGGCCTGCCCCCCACTCTCTACTGGCTTGGCAACTTTCTCTGGGACATGGTACGCAGACCGCCTGGAGGGTTGGGGGCCCTGCCACCACTTGCCACTGCCTCTTCTGGCCCTTTCTGGTCAGGAACTTGTCTAGGATGGCACCACTGAAGTCTTGGGGATGATGGAGACCTCGTCCTATTATCCAAAGCACAGGGAGGTTGGGGTGGGACACAATGCCAAGGATGCCTGTGGGCTTCCCTGGTAGCTCAGCATACTGAAGGTATAACCACCATCTCCAATGCAGTGTAACTACTTGGTGTCAGCGTGCATCGTGGTGCTCATCTTTTTGGCCTTCCAGCAGAGGGCGTATGTGGCCCCTGCCAACCTGCCTGCCCTCCTGCTGTTGCTACTACTGTATGGGTGAGGTTCCCAGCCCCTCCAGGACTTGTTCTCCCTCAACTCTGCTGAGGGAGCTGGGACTCTATAGCAGATCCTAAGGAGAGATATGGAGATCTGAGAGGACTCCAAGTGTGATCTTATTCAGGGGTATGCCAAGGAGGCCTTAAAAGCTCATCTTGACCTGACCATGTTACAGAGGTCTACAACACAGTTTGGGATGGGAGATCTATATTCTTCTCAGGGCTGCTCAGCCTGTCTGGCAATAACAGTGGCTCCTGTTCCCCCTCAGCTGGTCGATCACGCCACTCATGTACCCAGCCTCCTTCTTCTTCTCCGTGCCCAGCACAGCCTATGTTGTGCTCACCTGCATCAATCTCTTCATTGGTATCAATGGCAGCATGGCCACCTTCGTGCTTGAGCTCTTCTCTGATCAGGTGGGACCCACAAGGCTGGGCCTTGGGTTGGGGTCAGACTGGGCCTCAGCCTCGGCTTCTGACCCACCTCCTTCTTAATCTGCCCCTGAGCAGAAGTTGCAGAAGGTGAGCCGGATCCTGAAACAGGTCTTCCTTATCTTTCCTCACTTCTGCTTGGGCCGGGGCCTCATCGACATGGTGCGGAACCAGGCCATGGCTGATGCCTTTGAGCGCTTGGGTGAGAACTTCTCTCCAGGAGGGGAAGTGCCAGACAAGAGTCAATCCTACAGTGCAGGGACAAACAGCAGCCCCTAGGAAGAGAACTCGAGGTCTTAGATGACCTGGAAGGGTGGGTAGGCAAAGTTAAAAGTGCAGCAAAGCAGCCATAAAAGTTAACTCCATCTTGGTCATGTCACAAGAGGTCTAAGGCACTAAATAAAGGAGGTGGCAATGCCACTGTTTTCCATGCCAATTAGACCTCAGTTGAGTGTCTATTCAGCTTGGTGCTTTCCCTTAAGAACCCAAGGTGACCTGAATGGGGAGAGGCCCAGTAACCAAGACCCTAAAATGACCCTATCCCTCTTTGTGTCCCCACAGGAGAGGGGTATTTCCAGTCGCCCCTGCGTTGGGAGGTGGTCGGCAAGAACCTCTTGGCCATGTTCATACAGGGGCCAATCTTCCTCCTCTTTACATTACTGCTTCAGCACCACAACCGCCTCCTACCACAGTCAGTGGGGACCAGGGAGGGTGGCAGGGACTGGGGTCTCGCTCTGGGCCCACTCATATCTCTGTCCTTAGACCCAAGCTGAGGCCGTTACCCGCCCTGGGAGAGGAGGATGAGGATGTGGCCCGTGAGCGGGAACGGGTAGTACAAGGGGCCACCCAGGGGGATGTGTTGGTACTGAGGGACCTGACCAAGGTGGGTGTGGGTTGGGGGGCCTCCACTGCTGGGTTGGGGGGGCCTCCACTGGCCCACCCACCTTTCTCATGGACTTCCATCCTCCCAGGTATACCCTGGGCAGAGGACACCAGCTGTTGACCGCCTGTGCCTGGGGATCCCCCCTGGTGAGGTAAGTCCAGGTGGTGCAAGGGTGAGAGGCTGCCCTATTGTACGCCCACTGGTCTTTACCATGTTTGTGTCTACCTCCCCCTATGGAACACCTACTCTGTCTGTTGTCCTATACTGAGTACCTACTGGCTGTCAGTATTTGAGCTCCTATTTAGAGCCAACAAATATGAAGCTCCTATTGCATGGTTACATTTATTGATCCCCACTGTGTGCAATAGGATTAACAAGATCTTAGTGAGGATAAATTTGTTATTGAACACCTACTGGCCTCCCATACATGTGCCAGTTACTATGTGCACCTACTATATGTTAGCATTTATTGAGTACCAACTGTATACAGTAAAGCTTGTTGAACCCCCCACCATTGGTGTACCAAAAGTGTATTGAATGCCACCTTTGTGATGATCAACTTTTATCAAACACCAACATTTATGAGTCCATACTTTATATGTATTAAGCACTTGCTCACAACCAATATTTAGTAGGCACCTGCTCTGTACCAATGCACATTCAAGCAACTACTTTGTGCAAACTTGTCTGCTGTGATCCATTTCCTGGCCACCTACTAGGGGCTAGCACACACCTGTGAAAACCTGTGGTGTGTTGGTATAAATTGCCATCACTCTTGAGCAAATGCCTACTGTGTTCAGTCAGCCTCTCCATCTTGGGTTGACTGTGTGCCCAGCATGAATTCTCACCAGGTGCTCTTGCTGTCGGTACCCACTGCATGGCAGGAAACATTCAGCCAACTCTTGCCTCAATATTTATGGAGCACTGACTGCAAGTGACCTTTATAGAACATCTACTGTGTCCATTGATTAAATACATGCTGTGTGTCATCTAGCACTTCTGCTATGTGACAGCTTGTGCCCACTCACACACCCCAGTATCTGCCCAGGGATCCCCTTGCCCACAGCCCTCCCAGTGGAAGCTGAGAAACCTGTCCCAGAAGTCAGAGATGCTGGGACAATTGTCCGGGCTTCTATGAGTGCCTTCTGTGGGTATACCTGCAGTGTTTCGGGCTGCTGGGCGTGAACGGAGCAGGGAAAACATCCACATTCCGCATGGTGACTGGGGACACGCTGCCCAGTGGGGGTGAGGCCATTCTGGAAGGCCACAGGTGAGGGGCTCCTGGGCTCTTGTTCCTCCCCACCTTCCCCTGCTCTCGCATATATGGACAGGATCAGCCTGGCCTTGAGTCCCCCTGCAATGGACCCGGCCCTGAGTTACCTCCTGTCCCTTATCAGGGTGGGTGAGCCCCAAGGCCCCTGCTTGCCCCTCGCATGGCCAGGGCCAGCCAGTGCCCTGAGTTCCCTGTCCCCCATCCCCCATCCCCAGCGTGGCCCAGGAACCGGCTGCAGCTCACCGCCGCATGGGCTACTGCCCTCAGTCGGATGCCATCTTCGAGCTGCTGACCGGTCGTGAGCACCTGGAGCTGTATGCACGCCTGCGAGGAGTCCCCGAAGCCCAAGTTGCCCAGGTGATCACTCTCCCCACTAACCCCTCCGGTCCCCACCCCAATCTCTCCCTTGGACCACAGTCTCTGCTGCTCTCGGTCCCCTGACCTTAGGTCCTCTGGCCCTGCCCTGCCCTCCCTGAGCGCCTACACACTCATTGGGTCCACCCCCACACCCCCAGCCCTTCCCACCATCCTCAGGCTGCACTCGCCCCGTCTCTGCTTAGGGGCCCGCCCCTTCTCTCTTAGACCTTCCTGGCTGTGGCCCCGCCTACTTTCACCTCCGGGTTAGGGCTTCGCTTCCGGCCACCAGGCCAGGCCCTGCCTCTCCTGGTCTGGCCCCGTCTCCAGTCGCAGCCCCGCCCCGTATTGGCTCTGGCCCCACCCTCTTTAGTTACCTTCCCACGGTATCCCCGGGCTTCCCTGGTGGCTCAGCCGGTTAAGAATCCGCCTGCAATGCAAGAGCTCTGGGTTCGATCCCTGTGTCAGGAAGATCCCCGGAAAAGGAAATGGCATCCCACTCCAGTATTCTTGCTTGGGAAATCCCATGGACAGCGGAGCCTGGCGGACTCTAATCCATGGAGTCACAAAGAGTCCACCACTGAGCACTGAGCGTCTAAACCACCACCATATCCCCTCCCTAGCCCCTCCCACTCACCCTGCACCCCATTCTCACTCTGCCCTTCCCATTCCATCCTGCCATAGACAGCAAGCTACGGCCTGGCACGCCTGGGCCTCTCTCAGTATGCTGACCAGCCCGCTGGCACCTACAGCGGGGGCAACAAGCGGAAGCTGGCGACAGCCGTGGCTCTGGTGGGGGACCCGGCTTTAGTCTTTCTGGTATGTGTGTGAGGATGGGAGGACAGAGGAGGGGGAAGGGGCCGCATTTAAGCATCTCCCTGCTCTGCGCCCAGGACGAGCCGACCACTGGCATGGACCCTGGTGCCCGGCGGTTCCTCTGGAACAGTCTTCTGGCCGTGGTGCAGGAGGGCCGCTCCGTGGTTCTCACCTCACACAGGTGGGCCTGGGGAACGAGCAGTCTGGGACTGACAGGAAATGTCCAGAGCACAAGGTGGCCCAGAGCTGCAGGCTGAGGGTCCCTGGGAGGGGCAGCCCAGAGCCAAGTGCCGTGGGTCCAGGCCTGGTTGGAGCTCACGTCACTGGGCTCCCACAGCATGGAGGAGTGCGAGGCACTCTGCACACGCCTGGCCATCATGGTGAATGGGCGGTTCCGCTGCCTGGGCAGTGCGCAGCACCTCAAGGGCAGGTGAGCGGGGCAAGGCCTCAAGGCCTGGGTGCGGGCAGATCAGGGTGGAGGTGTAGGTGGGCCTGGAGGGGAGATCAGGTGGGGCCAGTTTGGGTTCTAACCAGGGAACAGGCAAGGATCATGGACTGTCCTGGAGAGGGGACAAGGCTGGACGGAGATGGGGAGGAGGTCTGATGGGTGAAGGTGTGTCCATGGGCAGAGGCCAAAGAGGGTCCGGCAAGTGAGCATGACCTGGATATTGCAGTGGGGCATGGCATTGCGTGGGTGGGACTGGGGAGCAGCAGGGTTAGAGACTGATGAGCATGTAGCCAGGGCTAGGAGCAGAGGTTGGGGTCAGGTTGGCCTGGGGGTCTAGAGGAGCCAAGTATAGGGGTGGGGCTAGAAGAGGGCTGGAAGATGGTATGGGCGGGTCCATTAGCTATCGTCTACCCCACCCACCCCAGATTCGGGGCTGGCCATACACTGACCCTGAGGGTGCCCTTGTCGAGATACAAGTTGGCGGCCGACTTTGTGGCCCAGGCGTTCCCGGGAGCTGAGCTGCGGGAGGCGCATGGTGGCCGCCTGCGCTTCCAGCTGCTGCCAGGAGGGCGCTGCACCTTGGCGCTAGTCTTTGGATTGCTGGCAGCACACGGCGCAGAGCATGGTGTGGAGGACTTCTCTGTGAGCCAGACCACGCTGGAGGAGGTGACCGCCATGCCAGAATGGGGCTGGGGGTAAAGATGGGGTTGGGGGCTAGGCCCTCAAGCTGACCTCTCCTCCTGTTTCCCTGGGCCATCCACCTCTAGATATTCTTGTACTTCTCCAAGGATCAGGGCAAAGAGGAAGATGAGAAGGAGACAGAAGTGGGGGCTGACCCTGTGCTAGGCCCGCAGCACCCTAAACTCATAACCCAGTTCCTCGATGACCACAGCATGGCTGAGACGGTCCTCTGAGCCTCCTCCTCTGTGGAGCTGGAGGGACCAAAGCAGGGCAGAGGGGCTGAAGTTTGACCCAGACTCCAGAGGCCCTGGAGGAAATAAAGGGAAGCTGTGGTGTGAAGCACTGTGTACCTGTGTCCCTGTGCCAGGTTGCATATTCATCCCAAAACGGCTCTGTACATGTGCCTGGACACTGGGCTTGGCACAGAGTGTGTGCTGGAGTGCGTGTGTGGATGCAGATGTGAACCTAGCTACAGCTAGCTGGACTCCCAGCTGTGAAAGCTTGTGTGGTGGCTGGGGAGTGTCTCCTGTGCAGGTGTGCCCTTCATAAGAGCCTGGACACTGCTCCTGGAGCCCCTGAGTGCCCCTGTAGTTCTGGCGCCTGAAGGCGGTACCTGTGAATGGCTGGATCTGAAGTGGGCATGAGGTCAGGGCTCAGGAATGTCTGGGGCAGCTGGGGAAGCCCGGAAGGGGTGGCCCAGACTTCAGGCCTCCAACCAGGCAGAGGCCCACCAGCTAGCCGGCCCTGCAGTGGGCCCTCACCCTCCGATCCTGGCATCCAGAGCGATGAGTGGTGGGCAGAGGATCCTCAAGGGCCTTCTGGGATGGGTTAGTGGATGGACCCGGGCCTGGAGAACTGGGTTTGCCGTGAGGGGCTGTGGCCTGCGTGCCCTGTGCCCGGGAGATCCACCCCTCCCACCTGAGGTCAGTGGGGGCCAATAGTGGGGAAGGTGTAGGGGATGAGAGGGTGAGACTCCAGAAGGGGAGGGGAGGAAGACTGGGGGAGGGGAAAAGGCTCAGATTAGGGGGGTTCCAAGAGAAGAGGTGGTTATGGGGGAGAGGGTACAGGGGGTGCTATACACATTGCCAACACCCCAGGTCTGGGGGCCAAGCCAGGGAGGGAGGAGGTGGCATGGTGGCCTCAGCAGTTAGCGTTAGGGTTAACCTGTTCTGCTGAGTGTCCCCAGAATGTAGAATCAGGGGTGGGGGTGGGAGATGGATGGAGGGAAGGCAACCCACTATACCATGCACTGTTCCCTGGGGTCTTCACGGGGAGTTGCCAAAGGGTGGAAGGCGGCCACACAGAGGAGCGGTGGGAGGACTGGAAGGCAGGTGCCTGTGTCCAGGGTACCCATTGCATCAGTGGAGCTGGGTGGCTTCTGAGCATATGTCAAAGTCTGTGTCCCCACATGTCCGTCGTGTTCAGGTATCTGCACTCTTGGGTGCATCTGGGTGTGGCTGAGTGGGGGTGAGCATCTCTGCAATCGCTGTGTCCCTGCTGGGATCGTGCCTGGGGCATCAGTGTCTTGCCTGGGGCATTGCCGCCAGGCAGGGCACCTCAGCAAACATGCACACGCAGAGCTCAGGAAAGCGGAAGCTGGGGGTGGGGCCTGGGACCCCACCTTCGAGCCCACTGTGCAGAGGGGCAGGCTGAGGCTGAAGCTGGGGAGGGTCAGGGGCGGGTCTGAGTCACCGCCTCCGGAGGCCTTTTCCTGTGGGGGGAAGCGCCCGCCAATGAGGGCTGTGCCTGTCACGTGAGCCTGACAGCTGAGGAGGGGGTGGCCAGCGGCAATGTGGTCCCGAGGCCACCAACACCAGGAGCTGTGGTACTGAGACCCCTGGCCTACCTCCCCCAGCCAGGCCCCCTTGGGCTTCTCGGGCCTGGCCCCGCCATGTTCTCCAGGAAGAAGAGAGAGCTCATGAAAACCCCGTCTATCTCGAAAAAGAACAGGGCGGGAAGCCCCTGCCCACAGCCCTCGGGGGTGAGTGAGCCTCTAAGGGGAGCACAGGGCGGGCGGGGACCTTAGAGCGACAGCTGGGCAGCACCAGGGCAGGAGGACACCCTGTGATCAGGCCCAGCAGGGCAGGGCCGGGCAGTGACATGCTGGGCCAGTGGCGGGGGGTACGAGCCAGCTACAGCCCCCACCAGGCTGGACTGCAGGGGCTTCGCAGGATGGGCTGGGATCCTCGCATTCAGCTTACGGTAGGAGCCCTTGGGACGGCCATGCACCCTCCCACCCTGTCCAGTGCCGGCTGTGGGGTCCAGGAGTGGTGGGGTGGGTACCAGGGTATGGGTACATTGGGCCTGGACTCCTTCAGGTGGGGGCTCAGGGAATTTGGGGTCTCCAGGCACCGTTAGATGTGAGAGCTATAGCCAGGCTGTTAGGCAGAAGGTTTATAAGGGAGCAGACTGTGGAAGGAGACCCACGGGGGCAGGCCTGGTGCAAGCCTGGGGGCATCTACAGGGCCTGCCGTGTCTGTGGGCTCAGGAGTCTGCTGGACCCTCAGAGGACAGGAACTGAGGAGGTGTCTACCAATGAGTAGGCATCTGCAGTGGCCTCTACTGAGACAGCTCAGGAGACCCCAGCCCTACCCCTCTCCCTTCCCCCTTACCCCCCTCCCTTCCTTACCTCCGGAAGTGGGGCGCCCCTCCCCCACCCCGGCTGTGGTTTGGGCAGAGACGTTGTTTTTGAAAGCTCCAGGAGAGGACGTTGGGTAACAGGTGTGGGAGGGGCCCAACACCAAATCTCAGCCCTCTGACCTGTGGCCTCTGACCCCTATGGGGTCAGGCTGAAGACCCTCCAGAGCCCCACTTCACTTCCAGGGAAACTGAGGCAGGGCCCAATGGGAGCACCTGCTTTACCAGCTCCCCCTACCCTCCCAGGAGCTGCCTAGGAGAGACGGGGCTGATGCAGTGTCCCTGGGGCCCAGCCTAGAACCCCCAAGTGTGGCCTCGAATGCTAAGGCCACGGGCACTCTCAAGAGGCCAACCAGCCTGAGCCGCCATGCCAGCGCTGCTGGCTTCCCTCTGTCGGGGGCCAGCACTTGGACGCTGGGCCGCAGCCATCGCAGCCCACTGTCTGCGGCCAGCCCAGCCGAGGCACCCATCCAGGGACCCTGCCCAGACACCGTGGAGGACATCTCCCACCTGCTGGCTGACGTGGCCCGCTTTGCCGAGGGTCTTGAGAAACTGAAGGAGTGTGTTCTGCATGATGGTGAGAACTGGCAGGGACACCAAGGCCTGGGTGGAGGAAAGCAGGGTCAGACCTTAAAACCTAGGGGGTCAGCACAGAGTTGGGGAAGGACTTGGGGAGGCTCAGATGGAAATGGTTCGGAGGGCTTTGTGGAAAAAGACATTGCAGCTAGGGTTCTGACAGATGAATAGGAGTTCAGTGGCAACTAGGAAGGAAAGGCATTGAGGTAGAGGGAATGTCATGTGCATAGAAATACAAAGTAGAGATGCATTTGGGGGAATAAGGTTCAGGTGTATGAAATGTGTAAGGCTGAAGACATTGAGAATGGCAAGCAGAGGGACCCTGGATGTTATCCTGAGGGTGCTGGGGAGCCATAGAAGGTGTCAGAGCAGAGGTGGAACAAGGTCAGATCTGCATGTTGGACTGAAGTGAATGAGAGGCACGCTGAGGTCTGGACAGAGAGAGACTCAGGAGGGATGAGGGGCAGGACCGGCACGTAAGCTGCAGGAGTGAGCGGGCTGTGGATGGCAGTTCCGTTTTCTCCACGCGTCCGCTGACAGCTCAGCTTCCTGCCGAGTTATTTTCATCTGCTTCCTGTTTGTCCCTAACAGCCAAGGAGGGCACTGTGATCTCTCCTGCAGGAAACCGCAGTGCCAGTGCCATGCTAAACACCCTGGCTTGCTCCTTTCATGTGCCCATTTTACGGATGAGGAAACTGAGGCCCAGGGTGGCCCCCCTGACTCTGGCTCACCTGAGCCAGAGCCCAGTTTCAACCTCCACCTGGAGAGGGACCTCAGCTTTAAAGGCTGTAATGGGGAGCTCCCTTGCTGGCCAAGCCTCTGCTGTGGGGGTGGTGTCAGCCTGTGGGGTTATCTGGTCCTGGGGTGGAGCTGGACTTGTTTCCTGGGGAAACTCTTTAATCTCGGTTCCTTTCCGATCCTAGCGCTTCCTTGGAGGCCAGGCCTGGGTGGAGCTGAGCCTGTGGGCATTGTGCAGGAGGATGGCCAGGATGGCCATTGTGCAGAAGGGGCCCCCTTCTTTGCACCCTGGGGCAGCCCTGGGCAGAGGGAAGGGACTGGAGTAGAGAGGATTTGGGTTTGAATGCTGGTGCTGCCCCTGCCGGCCTGGGAGACCCTGGTATTTCATCTGTGAAATGGGGCAACGACACGCCCTGCACGGATGCTGGCTGTGACCAGAGGTCCTCAGCCTACAATGATAGTTGTGGGATAGCCAGAACGGCTTTCAGCTTGGGAGGCAGTAAGTGCAGGGATCCACGTGGGCGGGGTCTCCCTGCACCTCTCCACACCATGTACCTGGGCCTGTTTCTCTGTCTGCCCTTGGCAGCCCGATCCCGAATGGAGTCACATCTCCTCGTCTACTCAGGTCTGAGTCCTGATCCTTGAGTTTGGGGAGCCGAGAACCCCAGCCAGGGCTCGCGGGACTCCGGGGGCGGAGCTTTCCTCGGCGGGGGCGGGGTCTTCGGACCGGCCAGAGCTGGTTTGGCTGATGAAAACCCGGTACCAAAGACCCTAGGCCGTCGTGCGCATTCACGATCCCTGCGCTCTGATGGTATACCATGTGTATCTGCGGGACGGTGCACCCCGCGCTGGACCAGAGGCCTGTGCGCTGCCAGGCAGGGCCCCGAGGTGAGGGGATGGGCGGGGTGTGGGGGTGCAGGCTCTGGTCAGGAGCACGTGGTGCTCTGGGCATTTGCCGGCCCACTGGGGACACAAGGCTGCCGGGCGCTTACCTTGGCCGGTGCAGAGCTGGGCATGTCTGGGCTTCGTCAGAGTCCCACCTGCCCTGGTTGGGGTGCTGCGGGGACCCAGGTGGCGGAGGCCCAGGAGACACGAGGGGCGGGGTGCCTGGGAGGAATGTCTGGGGAAGGGGCGTGGCCGGCCTCCCTGGATTCCTGAAGCTCCTTCCGGCCTCCCGAAGCTCCCCGCTGATTGAGGCGCAAGTCCTGAATCCGAGGAATGTTGGGGCCAAGGACTCCATAGGGGTCTCCCTGTCGGTGGTATTCAGTGGGAGTCTGGTATTCAGTGGAAGTCCTCGGTGTTGAAAAGGGATCAGACACCTATTTCCAGAGTCCTTTTTTTTGAGTATCACCTACCAGGCTGAGTCAGAAGCGCACAGGTGGGGGAGGTACAGGTAGGACCCTCCTGGGTGTCAGCAGGTCTGCTCATTCCTTCACCATCTACAAGCTTCTTTAGTTTTGTTTCCACTACATGGTGCATGTTCTGCCTGCACACTCTGCTTTTTTTCCAGTTAAGAATATCTGAGGAGGGCACTTAAAGCCTCCCTCAAAGATGTAGGTCACACCTTGACCTTTCTTTGCTCTGACACCTTCCATGGCTTCCCACTGCCCTTGTGATAAAGCCAGGCAGTGTCCTTCTATCTTCAGAGCTAGAAAAGCTGTGTGATCCTTGCGAAATGACTTCTCCCCTGTGTGCCTCAGTTTCCTCATCTTCTAAATGGAAGTGATAACAGGGCCTGCCTCATAGGGTGGTTGTCTGGAGAGAGATAATGGGGTGTTTAAGCCTCAGTTCCCAGGCCGGCAGGGCCAGGAGAGAACTGAACAGAGCTTTGCAACTTGGACGACAGTGGAAGGTTATTTTCTGGAGTGACAGGAAAGGGTGTTCTAAGCAGGACTGTCTAGACTGACATCTTGGCCTTTGTCGACCTGGCCAGCAGTCCAGAGAGGGACAGTCCACCCCACCCCACCCCCTGAGATCACACACTGAGCCTCAGGCAGTTGCCTTCTCCCTCCTCTGCCTCAGTCTCCCCACCTGGGGAGAGAAGTGTTAGGGTTGGGTGGTTAGGTGGACAGGCTTTCCCTTCCTCCCTGCTCATACCCACTCTACCTGGCAGAACTCCTTGAGGCCCGCCGGCCACTGGCCCATGAGTGCCTGGGTGAGGCCCTCCGTGTGATGCACCAGGTCATCTCTAAGTACCCACTGCTGAACACTGTGGAGACACTCACGGCTGCTGGCACCCTCATTGCCAAAGTCAAAGGTCAGCCGGCTGGGACGAGGCACAGAGAGCTTTCTGTCTGGGAGGGCTTTCTGAAGGAGGGGATGTTTGAAGTGGGTTTTGAAGGATGCATAGGAGTGTGATGGACACAACAGCTCCAATGTTCCCCCCTCAATTAGTTGCACGGTTGGTCACCTCCCAAACAGACTGGGCCAACCTCTCTCATCCTTGTCTGTCCCCAGCCTTCCATTATGAGTGCAACAATGAGTCAGACAAGCAGGAGTTTGAGAAGGCCTTGGAGACCATTGCTGTCTCCTTTAGCAGCACGTGAGTTTGGGGTAGGCGTGGGGACGAGTGGGGGTGGGGAAGGGTGGGGACCCATGTGGACCCATGTGCCCCTTGACACTTGCCCCTCTACCCTGCAGTGTATCCGAGTTCCTCATGGGTGAAGTGGACAGCAGCATCCTCCTGTCCGTGCCCCCTGGGGACCCAGGCCAGGTGAGCAAGGGTGGCCTGCATATCGCTTGGGGTCAGGCTGGCAGGGCGGGTGAGTGCCCCTGTTCCCTCTGTGGACCACGGCCACTCGCTCTGTCCAGGGGGGTGGCGACTGTCTCCTGCAGGGTGGGCCTCAAACAGGGCCAAGCCCAGGCTGGACTCACCTGTCTCCTTCTGATATAGTCCATGGAGAACCTGTATGGACAGGCTAGTGAGAGTGCCCCCCCCAGCGGTGAGGAGTGTGATGCGGGTGAGTCCCTGAGCCCAGCAAGTGGCAGAGGACTGGGGTGGTGGATGGGAGGAGGGGTGGG
>NW_011494775.1:6893501-6893876 GCF_000754665.1 Bison bison bison | reverse complement strand
CTGGCTGGAGGCCCCCTCTGCCCCCCTGCCCTCACACCCCTTCCCCTGCAGAGATGGACTTTGCCAAAGGCCTGCAGAAGATCGTCCAGAACTGCAGACAGAGTGTCATGCAGGAGGTGGGGAACTTGGGGGGAGTGTCTGGGTGGGTGGGGCACCGGGCAGGGTTCCTCAGGCCTGGATGTGAGTCTCAATACCTCCAGGATGGACCGGAAAAAAGGGGTTTCCAGTCTGTACAAAGGTGGTTGAGGGAGCAGGGGGGCTCCTGGCCCACCCCCACGTGACCCTGATGCCGGCCCCACCCCACAGCCGCACATGCCCCTCCTGTCCATCTACTCACTGGCGCTGGAACAGGACCTGGAGTTCGGCCATGGCCTG
>NW_011494775.1:6887027-6893162 GCF_000754665.1 Bison bison bison | reverse complement strand
GGTACCACGGGTGGGGCACGGGGGCTGGGAGGGGCCAGGGCGGCCAGCTCACACATGCACAGTCCTCTGGTACGCACCCAGATGAAGATTTCCCGAGTTTTACCGACATCGTGCAGAGTGCCCTGTGCCCATGTGAGGCGGGTCCTGCCTCCAAGCTGCTTCAGGCTCCTGACCTCCAAGTGGCAGGAAAGGCCCTGGCTTCAGGCCCTGGGGCCCCCCTCAGTGTCAGAGTTCGCTGTCACGGGGGAACAGGGTCACCTGTGGCTGCCAGGAGCAGGTCTGGGGTAGACCAAACAGGCTCACCAGGTCTGGTGGATGCTCCAGCTTCTTCCTCCAGGTTACTCTTCTCACCTCTTTTTGGGCAGTTCCAAGGCACTAGAATCTTTTGTGTTGCTTTTTAGGTGTGTTAACAGGGTCGGTGGTGAAACCAGCTCCAGTTAGTGGAGTCCTGCAGCTCCATCTAGCATGTCTGGCAAATGCCCTTCTCTCCAACTTTTGCACACCTGATGACAGCTTGCCGAGTACCCCATTCTGCTTCTGATCTTTTAAACACACCTCCATATTCAGGGACTTGCCCCGTCTCAGTCCACGTGAAACCCCTCCTGCCTTTCTCTTAGCTAGGCATTCTCAGCTACAGAGCCATGTGGCGCATTTCAGTACGTCCCTATTGATGGAGTTTAGTTGTGGTTGAGCTGTTGCTGTTTCAAACATCACTGCTCTGATGAGCTTGTGCCCCTGTTACTCAGACCTGTGACCTAGCATTCATCTCAGATCAGTGCCCAAAAGATAATGGCTGGGTCATGGGGGATGAGTGTGGGAGGCTGACCTCCAGAGCCACAGCCACGCTCTTCCTCTTCTGTGAGCTCTCAGTTCCTATCCTTTGTTTACCTTGGACTGGACAATAGCCTGTTTCTTATTGACTTCCCAGAGCGTTCTACCTATTAGAGAACCCAGCTTTGGATGATACGTGTTACAGACTCCTTCACCCCCAGTTTATTGTTTTGATTTTTGATTTTTTATTTAACCCGTTGGCCTGTTTTCCCAGTTGAAACCCGTGATCGTTAGTAGTAGTCTTTCCTTTTATGGTTTCTCGGTTCTGTGTCACATGGAAAGGCCTTCCCTGTGCTATGTTTCTACTAGTACTCATATGAATTCTTATATGTTTGAGCTTCTGATGGTGTAGGCTGTAAGGTGTGGCCCCCAGAAGGCTCACTGGGTTTTAACTGAGTGCTCTTTGAGGGTGCCTCACTTCCTGTCTGGGCGACCTCACTGGTCTCGTCTGTAAGAAGGGAAGTGAAAGAGACAGAAGCGCAAGTCACTGTGGTGGGCGTGGGTGTAGGTGTCAAGAGGATGATGTCGTCGGTGTCTCCTTCAGAGCTTAGCTGAGCCTTACCTTCCCCAGCTGTAAAATGGGCAGGCCAGATGCTGGCTCCTCCCAGGGTCCCACTATGGGTGTCACCTCCTGCTCTTCCACCATCAGTCCCGTTTGTTTCACTGGCCACAGGATCTGTGCACAAGAGATGTGGGTGGCAGAGGTCTCTAATGTGTATTTGACTGACTGGGGTCATCTGCTCACTGCCACACCCACAGCAAGAGGCAGAGTCCAATCTCCGCAAGGCCAAGCAGGGCTACATGCAGCGCTGCGAGGACCATGACAAGGCCCGCTTCCTGGTGGCCAAGGCGGAGGAGGAGCAAGCCAACATTGGGCCCGGTGCAGGGGGTGCAGCCTCCAAGACCCTGGACAAGCGTCGTCGCCTGGAGGAGGAGGCCAAGAACAAGGTGAGGGGCAGTGATGGAGGGTAAGGCCCATGGTGACAGATCCTCACGCCCTGTACAGAATTGCCCACCTCCGGTCCCTTGTCCAGGCTCTGCCTCCTGGCAGGAATGCCTTCCCATCCTTTTGTACCTAGTTGATTTCTTTGTGGGGCCTGAAGATGCCCTGAGGGCTGAACCGTGGGCTAATGCTTCCCTGGGCAACCGCCCACCTACCACCCCCACCCCAGGCGGAGGAAGCAATGGCCACCTACCGTACATGCGTGGCCGATGCTAAGACACAGAAGCAGGAGCTGGAGGATACCAAGGTGACGGCACTACGGCAGATCCAGGAGGTCATCCGGCAGAGTGACCAGACCATCAAGTCGGTGCGCACTGGGGCTCCCCTGGAGAGGTGGGAGGAGCACCTACCTGTCAGGTGCCAGGACCACTAGCGCTCACCTCCCGCCCGTCCACAGGCCACCATCTCATATTACCAGATGATGCACACGCAGACGGCCCCACTGCCCGTGCACTTCCACATGCTGTATGAGAGCAGCAAGCTGTACGACCCAGGCCAGCAGTACGCTTCCCATGTGCGCCAGCTGCAGCGCGGCGAGGAGCCTGATGTGCACTACGACTTCGAGCCCCACGTGTCCGCCAGTGCCTGGTACACTACCTTCTGCGCATGCCCAGGGAGCCAGACTTCCTGCCTGAGATGAGGGCAGGGGCAGGGAGCCCTTGTGACCCCCATCACAGCCCCTCCTTTTGTCTGTTGGTCCCACCAGGTCCCCAGTCCTGCGTGCTCGGAAAAGCAGCTTCAATGTCAGCGATGCTGTGGGGGCAGAGGCTGCCAGTAGCCCCCCGGAGGACGGCGGGCCCAGCCAGGGAGAGATTGCCAAGGAGCGCAGGGGTGAGTGCCAAGAGGGGGCGGACGCAGCCCCCTTGCAGCCCCCCTCAGACCTTCACTGGGGATACTTCTTTCACAGGTGGGCGGGGCCACCAGGTGCACAAGTCGTGGCCCATCTCCATCTCGGATTCGGAGGCCAGTCTGGACCCCAGCCCTGGCTCAGGTGAAGGGGCCTGCTGGGTCAGCGGGAGGTGGAACACTGCGACCCATCCCAGGCTTCAGTGGGCTCATTGTGCAGCGGGCAGCAGGGGTGGGGGTGCAGGGGGAGCCTCTGACACCCTGTTTCCTGCTCAGAGGACTTTAAGAAGTTTGAGCGTATGTCTTCCTGTGGCACCATGTCGTCCAACGAGGAGCTGGCCGACCAGGAGGGCAGTGCAGGGGCATCAGCCTTTGATCAGGGTGAGGGAGCCTCTAAACGGGGCAGTGGGGGAAGGAAGGGTTTGGAGACTCTCTGTGGGTCTGGCCTTGACCTCCCTCGGTGACACTGACCACCTTCCCCCTCCCCCACCAGCTGACCTCAATGGCATGACTCCAGAGCTGCCTGTGGCTGTGCCCAGCGGGCCCTTCCGCCACGTGGGGCTGTCCAAGGCGGCCCGGACCCACCGGCTTCGGAAGCTCCGCACACCGGCCAAGTGCCGGGAATGCAACAGCTACGTGTACTTCCAGGGCGCCGAGTGTGAGGAGGTGAGTGGTTCCGGTCGGGTCCAGGGGAGCCAGGCACCTGGATGTGCGTCCCATGTCGGGAGAGAGCACCTGCGGTCTGGAGGTGGGGCCAGAGCAGTGGGAGGAGCCCAGGCTGAAGGGTGAAAACTATTTCAGAAGCTGCACTGTGGTGGGGAGTCAGGGGTGGGGTGGGGGTGTGTGTTTGTGTGCGCGTGCACTGAGATGAGGCAGGAGATGGAGCCAGGGATGTCTGAGCTGGACCAGAGTCAGGTAGGGCTGCTCACACTGCCCACCCCCAGTGCTGCCTGGCCTGCCACAAGAAGTGCCTGGAGACCCTGGCCATCCAGTGTGGCCACAAGAAGCTGCAGGGCCGTCTGCAGCTCTTTGGCCAGGACTTCAGCCGTGCTGCCTGCAGCACCCCCGACGGCGTGCCCTTCATCATCAAGAAGTGCATCTTTGAGATCGAGCAGCGGGCGCTGCGCACCAAGGTGACCACCGCCGGCACAACAGCGGGGACTCCAGCCAAGAGACTGCACAGGGAGGGAGAGGCATGGGCCCCTGCTGACTGCAGGCTTTCACAGGGCATCTACCGGGTCAATGGGGTGAAGACACGTGTAGAGAAGCTGTGCCAGGCCTTCGAGAATGGCAAGGAGCTGGTGGAATTGTCGCAAGCCTCACCCCACGACATCAGCAATGTCCTCAAGCTCTATCTGCGCCAGGTAAGATAGATGGTGACAAGACAGAGCAATTCCTAGGCTGGACAGGGAGCCTGCTGGGGGCGTGACCAGCGCTAGGAAGGGGCGTGGTTGCTAAGCTGGGGCATGGTCAGTATTGAGTGTTTGGGACCTGTACGTAGAGGCGGGGCCGCTGTCAGGGGCGGGGCCAGTGCAGGACTAGCAGTCTGTGGGCCCTGCCTACTGACCCTCCACACTTGACCTTGCCACCTTGCAGCTCCCTGAGCCGCTCATTTCCTTCCGCTTCTACCATGAGCTTGTGGGGATGGCCAAAGACAGTCTGAAGGCCGAGGCCGAGGCCAAGGCAGCATCTCGGGGTCGGCCGGATGCCACAGAGAGGGAGGCTGCAGCCATGGCCATGGCGAGCCGGTTGCGGGAACTCCTACGGGACCTGCCTCGGGATAACTGGGCCACACTGCGGTACCTGATGCGGCACCTGCGCAGGTGAGGGCCGAGTCGGCCAGGGTCAAGGGTGGCAGGGTTCTGGGAGCTGCTCACACCTGCCCCTGCACCCTACAACCCCCCAGGATCGTGGAGGTGGAACAGGACAACAAGATGACACCAGGGAACCTGGGCATTGTGTTTGGGCCCACGCTGCTGCGGCCCCGGCCCACTGAGGCCACGGTGTCCCTTTCCTCCCTGGTGGACTACCCCCACCAGGCCTGCATCGTGGAGACCCTCATCACCCACTTCAGCCTGGTCTTCAAGGAGGAGCCCGAAGAGGCCCCAGGGGGCCAGGTGAGGGCTTCCCACTGTGGACAAGGGATGCAGGGCTGAGCATGGTGGGGGCTAGGAACCTTGCTTGCCTATGGGGGGATTATACAGGGGGTTCTGCTGGGAGATGTTTGGCTTGGACAGGGCTGTCCCGGGCATTCAAGGCACATTTTAAGCAAAGAACTGGGTGAAGTGTGGGTTCAGATCTGTGGGTGGAACCTGCGCTTGACCAGCCGTCCTGGCCCCTCTGGTTTCCCACTTCTGCCCGCTCTGTAGCCTGTCCTTGTGTCCTGGCTCCCACAAGCTCAGCTGGGTCCAGCCTGCTGCTCTCCTTGGTAGAGGGTCTTATTTCCAGGCAGCATTGGCTCCCATGCTCAGTCCCCACTGCACATCTTTAACGCCTCATCAGCTGCCTTTAGGGGAGGCAGGCTGTGGAGGGGATATGCCTGGTTGTAGCTTCAGGACAGTGGCTCCAGTGCTGGTGTCCACAGGGACTCAGCCCCCTTTGTATGAGCTCAGACTGTCCAGACATGGGATGGGGGACTGAGAGCCCTCATATGCTCAGCTGCAGCGGGTGTTAATGGTTTTTAGGGTTTTTACTTGGTTAACTTACAAGAAAGTAAATGGAACGTGGCATGGCCAGAACCGTGGCGCTTCCCTGACCTCTCTTCTGCTTCTGCAGGATGGGGTATCCAGCCAGCTACCCGAGGTGGTGGTCCAGGCACCGTACCTGGGGGGCAGCGGGGGTGCAGCCTTTCCCTTGACAGAGGAGGCTGAGGATGGGGTCCTTGGTGAGTGGGGTGGCCCTGGAGGTGCTGGGCAGATGGGGGGTGATGTAGTGGGTCCATGTCAAGGGCTGCAGACTGAACTGTTTCCCCAGACACAAGTGTTACCTGTCTTTAATCTGTTACAAACCTTTGCAAAGAGATACCCTTTCAAGGTGTTTTGCCAGGTCCAAGAAACAGGCACGCAGAAGTGGAAACAACCCCATGTGTCTGAGACCCTGCACCTGATTTGAGAGGGTTCTGAGCAGGGAGACAGGCCTGCTGGGGGGGTGGGGGAGCCTCTTGGTGTCACCAGAGGCAGATGCCCAGTGGTTCCACCCCCAGCTCACAGGCCGTCCATCTGTCCCTCTGAATCTCTGTCCCTCTCCCTTGGACTTTTCAGAACCCCATGTCGCCTCCAATGACTCCGACTCAGAGCTGGAGGAGGCCTCAGACCTGCAGTCCCCGGTGGGTGGGGCTGCACTGCACCGGCTCAGTTTTCTGGAGAGGCAGGGCGGCGAGGCAGGCACAGAGGGCAGTCAGGGCAGCCGCAGCGGCAGCGAAGAGCAGCTGGGTGCCACAGCCGGCGAGTACGGGC
>NW_011494775.1:6873503-6886893 GCF_000754665.1 Bison bison bison | reverse complement strand
GGAGTACACCCCCACCCAGTGCAACAACACCAGCCAGTGCACCACCACCACCCAGTGCAACGCCACCAACCGGTGCAACAACGTGGCTGCAGCTTGGCTGCCAGCTGTGAGGCTGCGTGGTGGGCGGCTGGTAGGGGGCAACAGCTGCAAGAGGCAGCCAGAGTTTGTGTAGCTGGGGTAGTGGGCAGGTCCCGCCCCCATGGACACGTCACTGAGAGGCCTCTCCTTCCGGCCACAGCGGCCAGGGCATTACTGATCCGCCTTCCCAGAAGCTTCTGCCTGCGCTACTCTGCACACCCGCTCTCAGACTTGATGTGATGGAGGACCCTGCCCACCCTGAGCCAGGCCAAGGAGGTCACAGGGCACCTGGGAGGAGGGCTGGACGCCTTGTGGAGAGTGGGCCAGCTGGCCTCAAGACAAACTGGTTCTTACAGATGAGCGGGTTTGGATACTGGTGTTAGGATACAGGAAGTTCCCACAGTGGAGTTTTCCAATGTGTACTTTCCTTTTGCATACAATAAAGTCTTCAACCTGAGCCTGCCTCCTCTGGCAGCAGCAGCCTGAGCAATGTTCCCAGCTCCTCAGCAATGTTCCCAGCTCCTCGCTGGGCCTGGGGCAGTGGGGGGAGCTGTGAATAGAAATTCCACCACCTGGCAGGGCAACCCCAATAGGGCGTGTGAGCCCAGGTGGCCGTGGGGACATAGACACAAGGCATCACTTCCCTGCACTCCTGGCTCAGGAAACCCACATGGACTAAAGAGCCTCAGGGAGACAGTAGCCACTGTCCAAGACAGCATAGCCAGGAAGAGGCGAGGCTCTGCCTCCATTCCTACAGGTTTATCCTGGAGGGCCAGGGATGGCTAAGCAGAGACCCAACTACTCACGAGATGAATGACATGGATTCACATCCCATCATGGTAGAACCTGCTAGGTCTCCCTTTCTGACAGGACAGCCCCCCAAAACGGCTGTCCTCCCCAAGCTTAGGTAAGACCAGCTGTGGTGGTCAGAGCTCTGCCCCTGCCTAAGCTTCCTAAGAGCCCAGAAGGTGGCCTGCAGTTTGGCAAACAAAGATAAAAGCCCAGGCCGTACCCTGTGGTTGCATGTGACTTATGGCCACTTCTGCCCCGCGGGGTAGCAGAGTTGAGTAACTGCAGCAAGGCAACCTGGCCAGCACAGCCAAGACACTCACCCTCTGGCCTTTACAGAACAAGTGTGCTGACCCCTAAGTTTTTAAGACAGAATGCGTGAAAAGATCTATGAACACTTCCAGGTGCTCCGCAGGGCAGAGGGGACCTCCACTTCTCCATGGAGGAGGTAAGAAGCACCCGGCTCCAGGCACCCAAGTGCCTGTGAGGAGCCTGGCCTGGCCTGCAAACGGTTCCAGACGCGACCCCACCAAAGGACTTTTAACAGGCTGTGCCACCTTCAGGCATGGCCTGACCCAGAGTCACAATCGGGAAGGTGCCCACTTCCTGAAGCTCTGAGGCTGGCGTCTGGACCAATCTCAGGGACTTGCGGCAGCAGAACCGATCCCCAAGCAACAAGCGGGGGTTGGGGGGGACCCCAAAGGAGAGCTGGTACCGCTGTGGAACATCCATACCTCGCATCTGAGGCCCCACACCTGTGGACAGGCCTGCACCCAGCGCCCCCCACTAGGCCCCCAACCAGAAGAAAAGGAGTTTTCAGGGAATCAATGCACTGATTCTGGAGTTCATTAGCAAGAGTAAAAATCTAAGAACATCCAAGACTGTAAACTACACGTTTACTGTTTCTGCCATTTTAACCTGCAGAGTTCACAAGCACAGCACATTGACACAGTTGTGCAACCATTCCCACCGTCATCTCCAGAACTTTCTCATCTTCCCAAACTGAAACTCTGGTCCCCAGGAAACACCAACTCCCTCTCTCCTTCCAGTCCCTGGCCCCCCAGCACCATCTACTTCTGTCTCTGTGGACCTGACTGCTTAGAGATCCCAAGTAAATGGAATCAGACAGAATTTGTCCATCTACATCTGGCTTATTCTGGCTGAGACAGTTTTGGAAAACAATGTATGTCTGTTTTGGAGAAAGGGAAGACCTGTTTGCCTGTTAAGACGTACTGTAAAATTACGATTTTAAATTCTAAGTTTTGGGAAGGGATGTTCAAGAGGGAGGGGGCATATGTGTACCTATGGCTGATTCATGTTGATGTGTGGCAGAAACCAACACAGAATTGTAAAGCAATCATGCTCCAATTAAAAATAAATGAAATTAAAAAAAAAAAAACCTAAATTTATCAATGAAAAGAGGATCTCCATACAGACTCACATGGGTCTATGTGTTCACTCCAAGAGAGTGGAGACTCAGGGCAGCACTATTCCTCAGTAAACAGCGTCAAGAGCACCATCTGTCTGTGGGAAAGTGACCACCCCAGGTCACATGATGCCCAGGAGTAAACCCAGAATTTGAGACCCACAAATAAAGACTACAGGGGGATGGACATCCCTGGGGTCCAGTGGTTGAGAATCCACCTGCCAGCACAGCAGGAGGTGGTCTGATCCCTGGTTGGGGAACTAAAATTTCACACATGTTGCAACTACGACCCAAGGCAGTCAAAAACTAAAAACACTACATGGGGACACCTAAGAGATATAAAACGTGGGGAAACCGTTTTGTAATTTGTGCCTAGGATATATAAAGAACCCCTAAAACTCAGTAATGGAAGACAACCCAGTTAAACAAGAGGTAAAGGACCTGTGCACAGACACGTATCTGAGGTAACCCACAGGCAGCCAGCAAGCCCCATGCTCACCACCACAGCACCTGGCAAGGGAACCGGAACCACAGCGCCACCACTGGCCACCCTGTACCCCCTCCCCATCCCCCAGGCCATAGAACCAGTGCTGGCAAGGAGGTGGAGACAGTGGGACCTCTCTATGGGGCTCAGGAATGAGAAATGGGGCAGCCACAGGGAAGACAGTCTGACAGCTTCTCCAAAGGGTGACCAGAGCTTCTGCAAGACCAATTCTACTCCAATGTACACACCACACCCAGAAAAATAAATACAACCACAGCAATGTGTACCTGGATGCTCACAGCAACACTACTCATAATGGAAACAACCTGGGTCCATCAACTGAAGAAGAAACACAGTGTCCCTCAACCAGGAAAAGGAGAAGCCCTGACACGGCTACCACGTGGACAGATCCTGAGAACACGATGCTCAGGAGAGAAGCAGACACAGGACACACAGGGTGTGATTCCAATGGTGGGAAACGTCCAGAACAGGCCGATCGACAGAGCTAGTGGTAGTCGGGCTGGGGTGACTGCTAACAGGATGGGGCTTTTTTTTAGAGTGATGGAGTGTTCCACAGTTGACTGTGGTGCACAATTGTGCATGTACTAAAAATCACAGAACCATGAACTTTAAACGGGTGAACCGTATGGTATGTAGATCGCACGTCAACGAAGCTATTAATTAGAAATACAAACAGTGGCACTTAGCCTGGGGAGGGAGGCCTCTGAAGTTAGTATAGAGGAAAACTGGGTGGTCTGACCCCCAACTTCTATGGAAGACCACCAAGAAGCAAAGCTAGAGGGCGTGCGGGAGCCCCACCCCTGCCTCCTCCAGGGGAAGTGGGCAGTGACCCTGTGGAGTGGCCTAGAGCCTGAGCAAGTCTGCTCACAGCAAACCCAGCGTTGTTTTGCCTTGGTCTTCAGATGAGTGAACTTATTACTCAAAATAGCTTTAATTCTTTAAGACACCCAGCATTCCAAAGCAACCAAATTCCAGTTTTCTTCTCACTGCTACTGTCCTCAGAGCCCCTGGACAGGCAGCATCAGGGCCACCATGGGGGACACAGCGAGGGGAGGCCAGAGGATGCCGGGCCACCCTGAGGTGTCCTGGCCCCTCCAGAGGCACCGTCAGCTGGGATCCAGGGCCACGGCTTGGCATCCAGGAGAGGCTGCAGGGACTCTCAGCCCAGGAACGGCAGATCCAAGGCCCAAGGCAAAGTGCCTTAGGATCCAGGAGAAGCAGAGGCAAGTTTCCTAAGGCAACCAGCTCCCACACTCCTGGCCAGGAGCGGCGGGGGTGGGGTAGGGTGAGGGGGTGGTCACGACCATCTCTCTGTCCCCCAGGGGACATGCTGGCAGAAAAACGGGCAGTTAGTCGTGTGATCTGTGACTGTTCATCACAGAAGCTGGGCACAACTAGGCCAGAACTGGGGCTGCCTCCAGAGAGGGAAGTGGTGTGGCACGCTCACAGGAGTGGAATGAACACCACTGCCTGGCCCCTCGACGCCAGCTATCTGTCCACAAGCAGCTACTGTACCAGCCGGTAGGTGATGTACCTGCCCGCAGTCTCGCTCGGCCGGATGATCTTCACCACCTAGGGGCAGGAAGCAGAGCTGGAGCAGTGCAGGAGTAGCAGCCTGGGTTCCCTCCGCCCTGCCCAGAAGCCCTGGCTCTAGTTCCACCCTGGGAGGGCTTCTTACCTGTCCGCGCTTTATCCCAAAGTAGCGCGCCACAGGGTCTCCTGCCTGAATCCTGGGCAGCTGGTTCTCTCGGAGTTTACTGGGTAGCAGGTCAGGGAAAAGGCCTTGCTGGAGTGACTGGGGGTCTGGGGTCGGGGTGAAAGGCAGGGTGGGGAGAGGAGCTAGGCCCAGTCAAGGGCCAGAAAGGATACTACCGGGCCAGCAGTTCCGTTACCTCTTCCTTGGTCATGACCACATGCTCCGGGACCAGCTGTGAGAAGAGAACCCGGGCTCCATGGGATGACAGACCCTGGGAGCCCCCAGGGGATGGGTACAGCTCGGGATCTAGGCGTCTGCGCCAGTCCTAACTCCACACTGCGAGGGAGGGGGTGGTGTCTGGAGCCTACAACCCTGCCCTGCAGATGGGCCACAGGGCACAATCCTGGGAGCCAGGGCTCCAGGAGAGATAGAAACTGCACCCCGCCCCCCAACTCCTGACTGAAGGCTGGATCGCCCTACCTTCTTTCCACACTGGGGGGCCCCCGGACGTCTGCTGTTCCTAAAAAGGTGAGGGGCTGGGGGGTGGGTCCCCAATCTCATCCCACCCGAGCTCCCGCACCCCTACCTCATGCTCTGTGATGTTGATGAGCAGCTCCTGCTGCAGAAACTGCTCCAAGATGTACTTGGGTGCCATGTCAACCAGGGACTGGAAGAGACATCAACCCTCAAGTGCAGCAGGGGCAGCTGCCCGCCCCTGTGTGGCCCCCAGGCCCACCCCAACCCAGCTCCTCCTCGTGGGCAGCTGGCACCCTGGAAGTGGAGCAAGGTTTACCCTTGTGGCTCAGAAAGACATCTCGCATCATAAACTGGGAAACACCACCCAACTCCGCCCAGGCTCTGAGCACAGTAATAAGGCCTTGGTCTCACATCAAGAAAGGTGAGCACCTGTCAGGATGCTCCCAGGGTTGCTGGGAGCTAGTGTGGCAGCCGGTCCCTGGGCCTGGGGACAGAGGTGCTGGCCAGGCTCCATCCCACCCCAGTGGGGCGGGCTTACCTGCTTGGCAGAGGGCGTCATGCCCTGCTGCACCACAATGAGGGCACGCGTGATGTTCTCCTCCTGCATGCGCTGACAGTACACCTTGATGGTCTTGATGCCCACCTTGGGCTCCTCTGCAGGCAGAGCACAGGCTGGTCTGTGCTGCTGGGCCCCTTCCCATCGGGCACCCAGATTCTAGCCTGGCTCTGCCAAGGCACTGCGGTGCCACTCCCACTCTCGGGCCTCAGCCTCCCCATGTGCAGAGCAAGAACTGGGCGCTGGTTCCCAGAATGGAGGGGCTGGCTGCCTCCAGGTCACATGGGAGATGACAGTGCCCTAGGCGCCCTGGACCTCGGGGACCTCTTCTAGAAGTGGGGTCTGGGAGTCTGGGCTTGCCCAGGACTCAGTGGCTCTGAGGTTTGGGAAGCCCTGGATTAAGTGGTTTAGTCTGGGAGTTCATAAGACAAGGGCTGGGGTTCTCAGAGTTTGAGCTGAGGTGAGATGACCCGGAAAGCATGGTCCTGCCAGACACAGACCACCCATCTCCATGCTGCAGCAGTGGGGGTCCTCATGATCTTGGCAGCACGCAGGGCCTACCACAGAACAGCCGGACCCTAGGAGCCCAGCAGGTCAGCACCTAAGGCGGTCCCATGGTCTGTGTGCAGTACATCCACCCCCGCAAGCTGCTCTCACTTCCCATTCCACTAACCCACTCTGCCCCCAAAGTCCCTCTGTTGGGGTACTGGCCCTAGAATCTCAGAATGAAACTGTATTTGGAAATGTGATCTTTAGGCCCAGAGAGAATGGATGGGTGATCGAGAAGAGGGAAGCTGGAGAAGGGGTCCCCACAGCAAGGAGGGCAGGGGACAGAAGGATAAGGGTGGGTGCATGACTCTGGGGTGCACAGCAGGTGGCTGCTGTGAGCTGGCCCTGAGCAGCCCTCACCTGGGAAGAAGACAAACATCTGGTCGGTGGGGTCGTCGTTGTGGGCCACCAGTACCGTGAGGTCCGTGCGCCTCGGCCGCCCTTCACTGGGCTTGTCCCCAAATTGGGCCTTGAACTCCTCCAGAGTCTGGTCCAGCTCATCCTGGGTCACCAGGTAGCCACGGTCGTGGCACAGCTGCAGAGAGAAAGGGCAGGTGATCGCACAGTGGAGATGGGACAGCAGCCAGAGCTCCGGTGGGTGAGGCCACCACAGAGGAGACTGGGGAAAGGCCTGGGATGCAAGCGGGGATGCTGAGTCCAGAGCCAGGCCCCAGGATGTAGGTCTGACAGGTACAGCAGGCCGGGAGGGTGTCGGCTGGGAAACCAGGCCTAAGCGTGAGGCCCAGGAGTTCAAGGTCCTGCTCAGAAACTGGGGCTCTGTGAGCACACAGACTAGGTGAGGACCTGGACAGAGAAAGGAAGGTTGGAGCTGCCACCCAGCCCTGCCCACATCCCCCACCCCCCCGCCGAGTCTACACTTAGAGACCCGGGTCTCCTCTCCCGCGGCCCGGACACCATCAGGTAGAAGCGCAGCTCGTCCAGCCCTGTCTTGGGTAGCTCTGCCAAGTGTTGGAGAGGCTGGGTCACAGCCCAGCCTTAGCTCCAACACAATTCCCAGGAGGCTGGGTGCTCTTGATCAAGTCCCCAAGGCATCACACTGGACCCCTCTCACAAGGTGGCTTAAAGCATGTGGTATACAGAAAAAGCTGGTATGACTGCTGTGACACTGAGACTGAGTTGGTGGGCAAGGCATCTAAGTAACCACCAGACAGGGGTCAGACCAGCCCCAGGGTTCCTTCCACCGTCAAGAACCCGGGATTCTGCGTTATGCACTTAAGGTGGTGCTGATAAGACAGGCTGGGAGCTGGGACCCTTTGCAGCAGTGCCTGCACTTGGACAAACATCTCCTCCAGCAACAGAATACCCAGAAACTATGCGGGACTAAAAATAACTGTGCAATGGCCCAGCTGGAGCAAATGATAGACAACAAAAAGTAAAAAACTCCACTGCCACTTCTGACGTGCCGGGAGCAAAAGCTGGGTGCCAGGCGTGATCCCTGCACACAGCAGCACCCAGAGGGTAGGCAGACCACCCAAGTCATCACTCTGGCATGACCCCTGGACCCGCGCCCACCCTCACCCCATTCAAGACGAGCTAAGAAGGGCGCCTGTTGTTTTCGCTCCCTCCTGCTGCAGCATAAGCTCCAACAAAGCCTTGCCTGAACTTCTAGTCTGGCCTGTTATCAATTCTTACTGATTAAGAACTTCAAGGATCAGGGGCTGTAACACCACAACCTTCCAGGAACACAAATACACGGCGGCCCAGCGTGTCCCGCCTTCCCTCCCTCCAGCTCGAGCGAGATCCTGACCCCTTCTCGGGGGGCTCTGGGGCTCGACTCCTCCGCTCCAGCCGCGCGGCCCCGGATGGAGAGGCTGGTCACCATCAGTGGGCCCTGCACCCGCCGTTCACGCCTCGGCCGCCGCGTGCCCAGTTCGTCTGGCGCAGCCAGGCCCGCCCTCACCGCGTTCTCCAAGGAGGGCGGCCCCCGCGCGGCTCACCTGCATGATGGTCTTGCGGATCTTCCACAGCCGGTATGTCTCCTCTTCGTCGTCCATGACTGCCGCCGCTCTCACACACTGCGCCTGCGACCGGTACGACCCGCGCCCACTGTGCCTACTCCGAGTCCTGATCAGGCCCCCAACACGTCGTCTACCCGGGCACGGCTGTCGCAGGCGAACGCCTGAATACAGCGACCTTCGAGAGCGGCACTGCCAAGGGCAGCCCCAGCCTTACTAAAGCGGCTGTTGGTTGCGCGAGCAGCTTTTCAAACAGCACCGCCCACCCGCCCCTCGGAAGTTCTCGCGATGCTTTGACCGCAAGACCTCTCGGGAGTGGTGGTTTTTGCTCAACTTCAGTCTGGACAGTGTTTAGAATCTGGAGAGTCGGAGGAGGTGTGAGAGGAGCCTCGGTTTTCCGTTTTATAACGGAAAGAATAAAGTGTCCCCCATTTTAGAGGATCTAAAGAGATGCTCGTACTTGGGAGGAGCTTGGTATAGTTCCTGGTGCTTATGAAATGCACCCATCTCTCTTCTCCCCCTTTCCTGTCCCCTGAGGCCCAGCCCAGCCCCTGTTTGGATACCCCAAGAGTGCACAACCTCTGCATCGGCCCTTCCCCTCCGAGTTCGTTCAGGAGGTTTGCTCAGGCCTGCTAAGCCCAGCTTACTTGTGTCAGTAACTTCTCATTCAGTAATATATTAATTCAATGATTCAATATTTAATGAGCCAAAGGGACGGGGAACAAAACAGACCAAGCATCCTTACATGCCAGGGAGAGACAGGACAGAAACAGTAGACATAAGTGAATGATACAGTGTGTTAGAAGGAGACAGTGTTGTGGAAAAAAAAATAGAGCAGTCTCAAATGTGGTCAGGGAAGGTTCCAACAAAAATCCAAAGGGTGAGAGGGTAGAAGCCCTGGGGATGTCGAGGAAAGTGTATCAGGTGGAGGGTACAGCGTGTGCAAAGGCCCTGAGGCCTAGTGTGTTGGCAGCAAGGAGGCCTGTGGGTCAGAAGGTCAGGTGGGGCAGATCTTGGGAGCCCTTGCTGGTTGGGTTTGAGAAGTTTGTGTTTGCAGCCATTTTCAGCATCTCCACAGGGCAGAAACAGGGAGACCAAGGAGTGGGCTAGGGAGGACCATCCTGGCCAGAGATAGATGAGGCTTCAAGTGAAGGGTGAGCTGTGGGTAGGTCCAGGGTGTCTGGAAGGCAGCACTCACAGGATCTGTAGGTGGACAGGATGTGGAAAGACACAGAGACAAGCAGAGGAGGAAGAACAGACCTCGGTGGGGAGGCGTAGGAGGCAGATCAGGAGCAGATCTTGGACATAGTGAGCTTGGGACTCCTGGGGGACCCTACGGGGAGACATCCAGGGGACAGTAGGGTACAAGCCTGAAACTCAGGATGAGCTTGGAGTGGAGGCTGATGTGGGTGTTGTGGGCTCACAGTGCAGACTGGAGTTGAGAGTCTGATGAGGTCACGGAGCACGTCAGAAGTCAGGCCTGAGCCCTGAAGCTGGGAGGAGGGGGAAGGAAACGGCAGAAGGCAAAGAGATGTGGCTACCTGGGCTCCAGTGCTGGCTGGGTGACCTGGGCACATTACTTAACCTCTCTGTGCCTCAATGTCCCCCTCCCCCTTTGTAGAACAGGGGCAAGAACAGCACCCACTGCATATGTACTTGGCTGAAGACTGCAGGGTGCTGGCACTACCTAAGTGTTCCTGAAACAGAATAGAGGGAGCCAGGTGAAGGAGGTATCTGGAGGAGGGGGGATGGAGCAGCTGTCAAAGCAGGTCTGCAGACTGAGAAGGGGACTGGCCCAGGGGCCACTGTTTGTGACCACAGAGGGCAGATCCAGGGAGGGGGACTTTCTTTATGGGAGGAAAGAAATTGGAGATGTGGATGACCGGGGGAGAAAGAGAGGCAGTCTAGAGTCGGTTTTATTTATTTTATTTTTGGCTGCATTGGGTATTAGGTGCTGAGCACAGGCTTTCTCTAGTTGTGGCAAGTGGAGGCTACTCTCTAGTTGTGGTGCACAAGCTTCTCATTGCAGTGGCTTCTCTTGTTGCAGAGCACAGGCTCTAGGGTGCCTGGACTCAGTAGTTGTGACTCACAGGCTTACTCCAGCATGTTAGATCTTCCTGGACCAGGGATTGAACCCATGTCTCCTCCATTGGCGGGTGGATTCTTAACCACTGAGCCACCAGGGATGTCCTAGAGTGAGTTTTAAGACAGGAGAAAGAGTGTCTGGCTAGGTGATGGGCAAATCTGAGTAGGGGAGGGGGCAGAACTGCTGGAGGTTCCCGAGGGCAGCCTAGAGGTTAGCCGGGGAAGGCCCAGGTGTGGGTGGCAGGGGATGTTAGGTGACCTTGCTGTTCCTTGGGGAGAAGGCAATGGCACCCCACTCCAGTACTCTTGCCTGGAAAATCCTATGGACGGAGGAGCCTGGTAGGCTGCAGTCCATGGGGTCGCTGAGGGTCAGACACGACTGAACGACTTCACTTTCACTTTTCACTTTCATGCATTGGAGAAGGAAATGGCAACCCACTCTAGTATTCTTGCCTGGAGAATCCCAGGGACGGGGGAGCCTGGTGGGCTGCTGTCTATGGGGTCACACAGAGTCGGACACGACTGAAGTGACTTAGCAGCAGCAGCAGCTATTCCTTGGGGCAGGGAAGAGGGGAGAATGGGCTCACAGAAGCAGGTGGGCCCCACCCCATCGCCCATGAATCAGAATTCTGCCTGTGACTGCATGACCTCAGCAATGGGACATGAAGTTGCAACTTTCTCCTGGGAACCCGCCACCATGCAGCTCTGCCAATTGGCAGAGCCCAGGGGCCAGAAATCAGGCCACCACCCCCACACTCCTGGCCGGGGATGTGAAATCCAGCAGCAGCTGTGGGGAAACCTGGCAGCTCCTTTTAACACCTAAAGTGACCATGTGAGCCAGCAATTCCACTCCAGGGTGCATGCCCAGGAGAAATGAAAACACAAGCCCATGCAAAAAGTCTTATACAGCATCACAAAGCCAAATGGTACAACAGCACAATACTCATTAATGGATACATGGGTAAACACAATATAGTCCATTCATATCATAGGATATTACTCAGCCATGAAAAGCAGCACTGACACACACTATAATGTGGATGAACCTTGAAAACATGATGCTCATAGAGAGAAGCCTCACACAAGAGGCCACCAGTATATGACTCCATTGATGTGAACAGTCCAGGACAGGCAAATCCACACAGAGTAGATTCATGGTTGTCAGGGGCTGAGGTAAGGAGATGGAGGAGACTGGTAATGGGGACAGGGTTTCTTTTCGAATGACATAAGTGACATAGAAAGCAAAGAAGTGCTGTCTAATTCCACTCACAGGAGTTTGAACGGGGTGAGGAAATAGATGGTGGGGGCCAGGGGTTGGGGTGGGTGACTACAAACGGGGATGGAGTTTATTTTGGGGTGATAAGAATGTTCTGGAATTGCGTAGTGGTGATGGTCCCACAACATTGTGAATATTCTAAAAATCACTGTATGCTTTGGTGAAAATGGTGAATTTTATGTCATGTGAATTTTAAACTCAAAGGCCACCACCAGGGGAGCCTTCCTGGAGTCTGGCTGGGGCTTCCCCAGGATTCCACTGCCTCCTCTGTAAGGGGAGGAATGTTTGGAAAAGCAGTGAATCCCCAGGCACAAAGCCCTCCCAGAGCCAGTGGAACCACAGCCAGCAGCTCGTCCTGCCCCCTGTGCTCTCACTGTAACTAGTATGAAGTCAGGAATGGGGTGAGACCTTGCCCATGTCTCCCCTGCAGTGGGCTCCACAGGGAGGGGGAGTCATCCTAAGCTATTTTCCTGGAAACCCTCAAGTAACCAGTCAGAGGGTGGCCATCTTCATGACAAAGTTACAGATCCCACCATAAGGGAAACTAGGAACAGCTGTGTCGTTCTAAGGGCCACTCAGACTGGCTGGTGTGGGCGATGACACCCAGTGCTGCCCGCCCCCTACCCCCGGCGGAAGTGAGGGGGCATTTCCTGAGAAGTGAGATAGCTAAGCTGAGACAATGAGGGCTCCAGCTCGTTGTGACTTCAGAACTCACCGGCTCTGGTTGATCAGGCTGAGAGGCATAAGTACATGAAGGCTGTTGTGCAAGACAGGAGTGTGGCAACCTGGCCCCAGGGATCCTGTCCCCTTTGCCACCAAATGCGGCCTACTAAGACCCCCGGGGCAGGCCTAGGTTGCAGGAAGTGTGTGTATGTGTGTGTGGGGGCGTTCCCCCAAATGAGCCCAGCCCCAAAAGTCCTGCCCCCAAGACCTCTGCAGAAACGTCCACGGGGGAGGATCCAAGAAGAGAGAAACTGACCAACAGCACAAGCTGAAACCACCCTCAGGCCGCAGGTCAACGTCCTTCCGCGGCTGAGGGTGGGGGGCAGCCAGGCGGGCTGTGGAATTCCGTGACTCAGGTCCCGAGAATGGGATGGGCCTGCTCTCTGGCCGGTGGCCCAACGCCTGAGCCTCGAGGGGAAATGCTCCAGGAGCCAGATCAGCGGGCGCTCTGTCCCCTACCGCGTGCACTCGTGCTGTGTCACGTTGGAAGTGACAAAAAATCTCTCTGGTGTTTTCCTTTCTAAGCACACACCTGCCAGTCCACTCAGAGAAGGGGGCGGGACCACAAGGTAACTGCCCGAGCTTCCCTTCCCCCCCAGGGCTCACGTGTCACTTATATAAAGGGCTAAGCCTGCACTGTCCAAGGGCGGCAACCTTCAGCCGTGCGCTCATGGCGCATCCCTGCGGCAGCGCCACCGCCATCCGGGCCTATCGCCGCCGGTGACCTCCAGGCCCTCGTAGCGACACCGCAGCCCAAGTGGGGGTAGTCCGACGCCCAGCGTGGTTTTATTTACATTTCAAAGAAACAAATACGTTTTCAGTAAGCTGAGGCATGTTTTCTGAAAGTTCGAGCCAACCTTTCCCCCCACCACCCCGATCCGCTGCCACGGGCTTCCAGTAGTATCTCAAGTTGTCGGGCATCCTTCAGTGCGGATAACTGTCCGCAACCCATCTACGCGCCGCCCGCGTAGACCCGCCCGCCCGCCTGCGCATAAGCATGCGCAGTCACATACAGTGAAAAAAACCGCAGCCCGGCCCAGGCCCCGCCCCGCCAGCCTCACTCCGGCCTCCCATTGGCTTGTGTGGGCACGCGTCTGCGACGCCTGAGCATCCAACCAGTGAGAGTGTTGCTGGGCGTGGCGTAGGGCGGGGAGGTGAGGCCCGCCGGCGCGCGTCCATTGGTCGGTTCGGCGAGGGGAGGAGCGCTGCTTTCCCGAGCCCCCCACCGCCGAGATGAGCTTTAGCCGTCTGTAC
>NW_011494775.1:6872951-6873301 GCF_000754665.1 Bison bison bison | reverse complement strand
TGGGGGGGTGGGGGGTGGGGTCACGGTCCGAGTCTGGGTCAGGGACCGAGGCGGCGTCCGGGGGGCCGGGGACAGGGCTGGGCGGTCGGAACCCACGGTTTGAAGCCCCTGACGCGCACAGGCTCCTGTATCGGGGCAGCTGAGGGTGGCGCCGTCGGTTTCTGGCTCCCCGACTGCGGCCTGGAGAGCGGGGGCGGCCGAAGGGGTGGAAATCCGGGATCACGCGCCGCGGGTTGTCACTGCCCCTCCCCAGCCCTGCGCGCCCCGGGGCCCCTTGCGGTGGCGTCACAGAGGAGCGGCCTGGCGCCCTTGGCTACCGGCCCTTTGTCCCCGGGGCCCGGCGCTCGGTG
>NW_011494775.1:6870347-6872851 GCF_000754665.1 Bison bison bison | reverse complement strand
CGACGGCGCCGAGCCCCCCGAAGGAGGAGGGCTCGGATATGCCGTCGCAGGAGGGCGCGCCCCCGGCGGAGGAGGCCAGCTCCTGAGAGCCCTGGGCTGGCGGGACCCCCGGCCGGGGAGAGCGGCTGCGCCACCGAATCCCAAGACCCGGTGCGCACGGAGGCCCCCACACCCAGCGGCCTCCCCCATCCGGTGGGGCACCTGGCAGGGTTCCGAGCTTCCCTAGGTCTCAATGACTCCGGCCCAATGCGCCGTGTTGTACAGGGGAGCCTTTGAGGAGGAGCCTCATATTTTGCTTAGTCCCAGGGCCCGGGTTTTTCTCCCTTAGGTACCCTGGGCTGGGTGAGTGGGCCGAACGGCTGCGGGCGCCACGCCCCGAGGTCAGTCGGCCGCTCAGCCATCCTTGCCTTGTAGTGCGCGTCCCGCGACGACTGGCGCTGTGCTCGCTCCATGCACGAATTTTCAGCCAAGGACATCGACGGGCGCATGGTTAACCTGGACAAGTACCGGTGGGTCCTTGCCCATTTGGTGGGGGCGGCGAGGGTAAGGTCGTGGCCCTGACCTGACCGCCTCATCCCGTCTCCAGGGGCCACGTGTGCATCGTCACCAATGTGGCCTCGCAATGAGGCAAGACTGACGTAAACTACACTCAGCTGGTCGACCTGCACGCCCGATACGCCGAGTGTGGTTTACGGATCCTGGCCTTCCCTTGCAACCAGTTTGGGAGGCAGGTGCGTCGTGGCTGGCCCTGGGTGTCCCTGTGTGTCCCTTTGTGCGGGCTGGGGAGAAGAGCTGTCTGTGGAAGCGGGGACTGAAGTGGGTATAGGCCTCTCCCCACTCACCCCCACCTCCCAACCCGGGTCTACACAGGAGCCAGGGAGTAATGCAGAGATCAAAGAGTTCGCCGCTGGCTATAACGTCAAATTCGATTTGTTCAGCAAGATCTGTGTAAATGGGGACGACGCCCACCCTCTGTGGAAATGGATGAAAGTCCAGCCCAAGGGGAGAGGCATGCTGGGAAAGTGAGTTGGGGGTTGGGGGACAGGGGAGGACAGGATGGCTTCCCCAGGGCAGTGGAGAGGGGATCTGCAACTGCCAGGGGATTCCTCACAACCTCATGCTTCTTTTGTAGCGCCATCAAATGGAACTTCACCAAGGTAAGGGGGTTAGGGGCCCTGGCGGGGTAGACAGACACAGCCACCAGCCACAGATGTACTGCTTTGAGAGTCCAGAGCCATGGGGACGGCAGGTAGGGGCCACTGGCTCACTTCAGCCCCACGGTGGCCTCCTTGCAGTTCCTCATTGACAAGAACGGCTGTGTGGTGAAGCGGTATGGTCCCATGGAAGAGCCCCTGGTAGGTGCCTGTCTGGGGAGCCCGCTGGGGGGACTCGGGAAAAGGCATCCCTCACCCCCTTCTCCCCCGCAGGTGATAGAGAAGGACCTGCCGTGCTACCTCTAGCTCCACAAGGTGCTGCCCCTACCCAAGCCTGTTGCCTGTGTTCCGAGGAGCCTTCCCCCGGTGCCTATGACGGTCTGTCTGAAAACCAGCCCCTGGTGGGGCAGACCTGAGAACCTGGCGTGCACTCCTTCCGGAGGAAGGTCCCTTGGCCTGGCTGCGGCTTGGCAACCCCACCTCTGGCTGCCTTGTGGGAATAAAATGTACAACACAGATTGGCTTGCTCCTGGCTTTTGCTAACCCAGGGCTCAGGGGCAGGTGTCATCAACTCCCTAGGCTGAGGGGGGTGGGGGCAAGTGGGAGGTGGAGTTCCTTCAGGATTCAGAGGGCTCCACCTGTCCTGCCTGGGGTTGCTAATCTCCTCAGCCCAGCCTAGCCCGGCCCAGCTGCTGGAGGAGATAATGCCTCCTCATTGGCTACTGCTCTCAGCCTTGGTCTCCTCCAGTGTACCCAGGTGTGGGGACATCAGGGGACTTGGGCTGGTGACCCTGCTGTTGGGAGGCCCGCTGCACCCAGGCTGGGCATCAGGCCAAGCTGGTTTGAGCACCGAGCCATGCCTGGCAGGGCCTGCTCACTATGCTGGCCTTGTGACGAAGACACAGAGTCCGGGCATCAGGCCTGCCCATGAGCTTCACCTGGCGGATGCAGCCCCACTCCCCGGGAAGGGCTGTGGGTGGGTACAGCCTGCCTGCTGCTCAAAGGGGCCATCCTGTGAGAGTGGGGGGCGGGCAGACAGCTGTAGAATGGCTGAGCTGGCTCCTCTCCTGCCTCCACCAGCCAGAAAGATCAGCAGCCTTCCCCCAGGAGTGGGGGACCTATGAGGGAGGGGACTGGCTGGGTCTGGATGGAGGGTCAAGAGCCACCTCCACCACCCTTGGCGGCTTATAGCAGGGTCTCCTGACTGCTCCCTAGTCCCTCTCCAACTTCCAGGCTATGGGCTGGGCATGCTCCCCAGTTTCCAGGAACAGCTGGGCATCCCGTCCTGCCTTCCAGACTAAGCCCAACTCTTGGGCTCTCCTGTCCCTGGGCTGCCCTGCCTGCCACACC
>NW_011494775.1:6869216-6870247 GCF_000754665.1 Bison bison bison | reverse complement strand
GGCTTGGTATAGTCAGTTCAGAGGCAACTGGCCTGCTGCGGGGATGCCAGGATCATACTGGACAAAGGGCCCAGTGGGGTGGGGTTTCCCCTAGCCTAGCCCCAGGCATCCACAAGGCCAGGTGCCATCGTCGGTGAGATGAGCTGGCAGAGATGAGGGCCAGAAGTCACTCTGATCTCACCCACACCCCACACCCCACTGGGAAGGAACATGCAGGGCACACCATTGCCCCACCTCCTGCCCCGCTGCCCTGCAGATAGCAGCAGCAGACAGCCTGGGAAGTAGTGAAAAGGCACATATATTTAAAAAAAGATCTCTTTACATATATACACTTGAATTAATTATAAATACACATAGAAACCAGGGGGCCAGCCACCAGCTCTGCAGGGATTCCAGGCCCCTGAGAGGTGGCTGGACAATAATTTAGGGCACAGAGAGCAGGGAGGGGTTGCATATATTAAGAGGGGATCTGCCCCTTGGAGCCCCCCAGAAGCGGTGGGGCCCTGAGCACCTGGGGTTTCCTGAGTTTCCAGCTCTTGGGGCCACCCAGTTTTGTGGATGTCAGGGGTACAGGCCTGACCGGGCCTTCTAAGGTGGGTGGGGTGGGAGCCCCAACCCAGGCCTGGAGTGGGGCAGTAGAGGATAGAGGCACAGAGAAGAAGGGCCGCCACTCTAGGCCCTGCCTGGCCCCCAAGTATCCTGAGTGGGGGCTGCACTAGGCCACTGCCCACCAGGCAAGGCCCTGGAGGGCCCCCCAGGGCAGACAGCATTTTGGGGATCTGCCCAGGCACCGGGCGGGAAGGCACTGCAATAGAGGCCTCGGGAGGCTGGACGAGGGGCCCCTAGCCCTGCTCCTCTCAGTAGTCGGCTGGGGTCCTGGCCCTGCTCGGCTAGCCACCCTCTTCCCCGTGTAGACGGGAGCCTATTACGGATAAATAAGTTTCGTTCGGAAAGGATGCCTGGACCTAGGAGTTGGGAAAGGGGGGGCTGAACTGGATGACGCTCTGCCGCTCTGGTGCTCCACCTGCCGG
>NW_011494775.1:6865052-6868675 GCF_000754665.1 Bison bison bison | reverse complement strand
GGCGCGGGGAAGGCCTGGGCCGGCGGGCTATATGTGAGGTCCAGGACCTCACCGGGGCCGAAGGGCAAAGCAAGGGGGCGTGGGGTGGAAGGCGGCACGAGGAGACCCCGAGTGCGCGCTTGCTTGCGTTTCACGTCGGCATCCATCAGCTGCAGCTCCTGCAGGACCCGACGTACGCAGACCTCCGGGATCTTGATGCCTGTGGGGGCGGGGTGGAGCGGGGCTGGAGCATCAGGGCCTGCTGGGCGGGGCTGAGGCCGCCCACCTCCCCCAGCCCGCTGGTGCCTTGACTCACCGACTTGCTTCTTCTTGTCCTTGGTCTTGAGGCGCACGATCTGCAGGTAGCTGCTGCTGGTGACGTCGGCCATGACGGCGGCGATGCGGCCCCACACGCGCAGCAAGGCCCCGCACAGCATGTAGTGGTGGCGCAGCCGCAGGCCCTGCGCGCAGTCCTTGCCCTCCTGCACCAGCCGGCAGTGCCGGTTCCTGTGGGGGACCGCGGCTCAAACCAACTGCCGCGCAAGCGAGCGCGTGCCCCCAACAGTCCCCCCAGGCCACCCCGGGCCCTCACCATGTGGTGTGGCTGCAGTGCGTCAGCGAGAAGGTGTAGCTGCTTTCCCAGGGCTCCCTGGCCTCCTCTGCCGTCACCTGTGGACACAGCGGGTTGAGCCCCTGCAAGAGCCTGTCTGCGCTCCCTAGCCAGTCGGGGGAAACTGCGGTGCAAAGGACCCAGGGCTGCTCATCCCCCACCTAGCGGCCAGAGCGGCCTGGGGGCTGCTGGACACTGGAGCATTAAGGGTACAGAAGGTGCCCCGGGGACCTACCCGGCGGAACCTCCGGCTCAAGCTATCCAAGGACTCCAGCTGGCTCTGCCGCCCTATATTGGGCTTGTACACGGTGAAGAGCTTGCCGCGGTTCTGCTGGGCCAGCAGGCAGCTGGGCTTGTTGCCGCGGACCTGGATGGGGCAGTGCACCACATATACGAGAAGGCATGTCAAGCGAGACGGCATGAGGATGGCCACCGCCCTCCCCTGCCAACCCACCAGCCTGGCTCCTGCCCCTGGGAGAGCGTTGGGGGTTTGCTGTAGGGCCCACCTTGTAGGAGAGGTAGAAGCCGTCGTGGGTGCCCGTCAGCTCAAGCGACCGGGCGTAGGCCTCTTCCCACTTCAGGCCACGGTCCACACTGATCTGCGGGCACGCAGGTGTCAGGTGATGGGAGGGGCAGTGAACAGGGCGAGAAGGGACAGTGAGCGGGGCGGGGAGGGGCAGGGCTGCTCACCTTGTAGAAGACCACCTGTCCATCCTGCGGGTGTCCAGGCGCCAGGAACACCTGCTGGCTTTCCTCATAGATCTCATCAATGCCAGGGGCCAGGTCTGTAGAGGGCGAGCGGGTGAGTGGGGCGAGCGGGTGAGTGGGGCGAGTGGTAGTCTGGGGCCTGGCCCAGGGGAGGGCGTCCCCACAGGGCTCACCCAGGATGCCCATGTCGTATTTGCCCTCCCTCTTGTCGGCGGCAATAAGGTGGTCAAAGGTGTCGGAGAAGTACTGGAAGAGTGCGTTCTGCTTGTGCACCTCCAACCCCAGGATGCGGTTCAGGAACTTGCTGATGGAGCAGTCTGCGGATGGCAGGGTGCCTCAGGCTATGTCCAGGCAGCCTCCCTGTCTCCCCCTCTCCCCTCATATCTGCCCCCTCCTCCCCATCCTGGAGGTGCCAGCCAGTGAGGGACTCACCCTTCTCCACGTCCAGGCAGCCGGACCGGGACTCGCGCCCGCCAATGCCCACTGACAGCAGCCCCTGCTTCATGTCTGTGGGGAGGGGGAGCCTTGCACGACTGCTGGCCACAGCCTACCAGGGCTCCCCCTCACCACCAGTGTCTCCTGTGCCCCTGGTGTGTATGTGTGGGGGGGTCTACCAGCTCACCACGGAAGAAGGCGGCATCCCCTCCAGGGTAGCCCTGGGGCAGTGGCACTTTGCTCTCCGTCTGGCTTAGGATGGTGGTGAGGACACAGCTGAGCGCCCGGGCACCATACTGCGGGGAGGCCCAAGGGCCATGTCAGAGACCAGGGCACCCCAGGTCTCAGCACCCCGGGAACACTCCTCTCCTGGGCCCCACCTCCTTGGGTACCTTGTTCTCAAAGTTGTACTTGCTCAGGTCCCGGGACTCAGTGGCACGGCGGTCCCCATGGGTCAGAGCCCCCTGCCCAGGATGGGAGGCCGTCACATGTTACTCATATGTTGCTCCTCCCTGGCCCGCCCCACTTGGGGAGCTACCAGCCTGCCCCCGGCCTAAGGCTCACCAGGCTCTCCAGCCGCTTGGCCACGATGGAAGCAAACCTGCGCTCCCCTGCCAGCTCTGAAATGAGGAAGATATACTCCGGTGCAGAGACCTGGTTGGAGCGGTGGGTCCGGCCTGGAGGCAGAAGAGGTGTTTAGGGACCAGGTGGGCCCCCTGGGGCGTGGCCTGGGTCGGGAGCACGGCTCACCAAACTGCTGGATGGCTCGGTCAGCGCTCCAGGGCAGCTCCAGCGTCATGTGCACCCGGCGCCGCTGGTTCTGCACCCGGCGGTCAGCTTGGAGGGAGACACCGGAGCTGGAGGCCTCTGAGATGATGGCCACAAGCTGGGACGCAGGGTCGGGGATGGATCAGAGGGGTGGCAGGGCGGGCAGCCTGCTCCACCTTGCCCCACACCCCATGTGCCCTGGGTTAACTGGAAGCATTCAGGGTGACCCACACAAGAAGGTCAGGTATGTGTGTCCCTGAGGGGCCTCTGTGGGTTTAGAGTCAGGACCATCCTGAGGCACCCCTAGAGTCTGCTGGCCCTGCAGACATCAGCTCCCATGGGGTGGCTCAGCATCAGCGGGCTAGGCACTGACAGAGGGCCTGGACGATTCAAACTGAAAGTGGGACTGGTGAGGGCTGGGGGCCCACTCAGGCACACAAGCACAGCACACACCCCTATACACAGCTGGTGGTCCTCCAGCCAGTCTATCAAGAGCCCTGCGCCTCTCAGCCCACATGCAGCCACACCCGGGGTGCCCCAGGGCCCCCACCTTCTCCCCACTCATGAAGCGTTCCTTCTCCCTGAGGTTCACGTGATCAATGGAGAGACCCTGCTCCGCTCGTGACTCAAACGCCACCGTCCCATCAGGTCTGGACACTACACGGCCCTTCCTGCCGGTCATCTATGGCCGTGGTGGGGAGAGAGGACAGGTTGTCAGCTGGTGTGGCCACCCAGGGGCTGGTCCCCACGGGCCTCAGTTTCCCCATCTGTCCCCCCACCTGGCTCCTGGGGCTCCTGGGTGTGGGTGGGTGGTGGGGGCTGCCAGAACCTGGCCTCTCCCTAGGCTCGGGTACCCATGGGGTCGTCAGCAGGCACGGTCACTACATCTTCCTGAGTCTTTTTATTGCAACCCGACCACACAGGACCAAGACAGATCTGAGGTGGCACCAGGGCCCGTCCCGGGAAAGCGCGCAGGCACACAGCGGGAGAGGAAGGGAAAGGGAGGGGGGTTGGGGGTTGGGCCTGGGCAGCACTGCCTGAAGGGGAGAGCAGGACACTGGACCCAGCAGCCACCCCCACCAAGCTGGCCACCAGGGGGCACCAGAGCTCACCCCGGCCACGC
>NW_011494775.1:6852469-6864952 GCF_000754665.1 Bison bison bison | reverse complement strand
GCACTCTGGGCCCCCCAGCTGGTCAATGAGCTCATCCAGGGTGTTGACTGGCAGCTCCCGGCCCAGCGCCTGCACCTTGGCCAGCAGGTCCTGCTTCAGCCGCTCAACCCGCTCCAGGACTCCGGGGCCATGCAGGTCCCGCTGTGGGGGGCACAAGGGGCCTGTGGGGCCAGAGGGTCAGGGGGAACTGGGCCAGGCTGCCTGTCCACAGCCCTGCTCCCCTCCCTGGGCCCTCAAGGGTGAGGGAGTCCATGGGTAGTGGGGGTCTAGAATCTTTCCCCGAACCCCTGGCTGCTCCTGCTCATGTGCCCCTGACTTCCTGCTCAGAGCATGAGAAGCAAGGATGGGGAAGGCGGCATTGGGCCTCACCGCGGTCATCGGCTGGGAGCCCGATGGCATCCACGATGACCACATCGTCGTCCAACAGGGACTCGGGGGAGGAGTGGAAGTCACTGTCCAGGCCACCGTCCGACTCTGTGCTGCTGTCGTCACTAATGCGGATCACACCTGCTGCCTCATACACCAGCCTGGGTGCCTTGGCCCCACGGCCCCGTGGCCGCCCTGCAGGGGAGCAGTCAAGGGTCACTGCAGCCTGGTCCCAGGGAGACTCCCAGTGGTCCATGGACAGGCTGCATGCCTGGATGGTTAGGGCTTATAGCCCAAGCCCTTTCCCCCTGTGCAGCTGTGGCATGTCTGGGCGCTGCTGGTGGTGGGGACGTGTTACCGACCCTGCCAGACTTCCTGACATAGCAGTGTGTCCTTGGGTGGTGCCTGGGGAGGCCACGTGCCCCACCTCACAAGGTGGCACTGGGTGGGTAGGCCAGAGGACATGCCCAAGCCCTGGGGGGTGGCAGTCCAGGGGCCCAAGTAACCTGGATACTGTCCCAGACACCCTGCAGGGTGTTCCCAGCCAGAGGGGCAGGACTGGGCCCCAAGGCTGGCTGTGTGCTCTCAGGTGAGTTGCTTGGTCTCTCTGAGCCTCACTTCCCCCTGATGAGAGGATGCTCAGCCTTTGCCTGCAAGAACAGGGTGCAGTGTGTGCCTGCAGGTAGGTGCTCGGGCCACTCCCCTATCCTGGGGTGCTTTGTATGAGCCCCATCCTGGTCCCCTGAACCAGTGCGGTTTCAGCCTCAGGCTCACTTTTACCTGGGGAATACGAGGCCCTGCCTTCTGGGGATGAGGCTGGAGGCCTTGGGGATGCACTAGCCACACCGTCATCCTGCAGCACTGGGGTTTTTTGCTGACTGAGCAGCTGCGCTGGAGAGCTAGGGTGGGGATGGGCTCAGGCCATGTGGCTGTGTGGCAGCACACCAACCCAGGTCGAGGGTCAGAAAGGAGGGAGGCTGGAGGACCGGCAGGAGCAGTGAGGGGCCATAGGCACAAGGTCCAGGCAGTGGGCACTTACGCTTTCTCTTACTGCCTGCTCCTCTCTCTCGCCTTCTCTTGGTCGAAGGAAAGTGCTTCTGAATTAGCGACAAAAAGACGCCTCTGAAAGTGAGACAGAGAGTTTGTTTTCACTGGGAGACATGGAGGGGTTGGGTCCCATGTGTTAAGGGCTACTCTGCAGAGTGGACGCCTAGCACCAAGGGACCCCAAAGGGTGGGTCTGGGCACAGGGGCTCAGAGAAGATGGGTAAGAGAGGGAAGGAGCTGCAGGGACGGGGCAGGGGTCCCACTGGGGTCCTACCCACACATTGTGGGCAATGGATGAAATATAGGTGGGGGGCTGGGTGGGGCTCTGCCTGCAAGTGCTGATGGCTCTGAAGTAGAAGGGGGGCATCCCAGGGTGGGGGGCCCAGGGGAAGGAAGGACATGCTGGACCATGTGGGAAGAGACGGGATGAGGCAGAGCGGACAAGGGGCCTTGTGCTGGGATCCTCATCCAGGGTGAGAAGGGAGGCCAGGGGCTTTAAGAACCACCAGGGACAGTCCCTAAAATCTGTGCAGTCCTTGAATCAGCCCAGTACGCATGCAGGGGGCAAGGCTGGGAAAACCTCATTCGATAAAAGTCTCAGGACCCTGGGCTGGTGCCCACCGAGTCCTAGGTCCCCATGGTTACCCCTTCTGGCTTAATAACCTGGGCTGGACCTAAGGTCTCTGAGGGTCGGAGTCGGCTCCTTCGGCTGGGGTCACAGGCAGGGCCAGGCCCCAGGGTTGGTCACACAGGGAAAGGGCCCTAATGTGTCACTCACTCGGCAGCGGACACGAAGCCATCGAGCTGTCCCTCCTTCTCGCCCAGCACCTCCCGGGTCCGCGCCTCACCTGTAGACTGCAGCCCGATGACCACACACTGCGGGGGTGGGTGTGTGTGAGCAGGCTTGGCACCCCTGCCCCCACACCTGCCCCTGCAGCTGGGAACCTGGGGCTGACCTGTTACTCCGTTCCCCTCCCCTGTGTTACTCAGGCTGCCAGACCCCAACAAGCCCATATCCCCTGGGATGTTAACCTGGCACCAATGGCTGGCCTCAGCTCCCAGACAACCCCGATCTCCACATAAGCCTGTGCCTGCTTCTTTCTAGGGACTCAGCCCAGCCCAGTTCACCTTGTCCTGGGCCAGCTCCTCCTGGGCCAGCTCCACCAGCCGGTGCACCTTGGCAGCCACACACAGGTACTTGAAGAAGCGCTGATGGGCTGACCAGAACTGGCCCCACAGGGACTTGCGCGACTCCAGGCCGATCCAGTCGGCTGCCTGCTGGAACACGCCCAGGGCCTCGGCCCACTGCAACGACATGCCCAGCTCAGCTTGCTACTGCCAGCCCCTGCCCCACAGAAATGTAGGGCCAGAGGATGGGGGCTGTAAGTGGGGCTATACAGAGGCCCTGGTGATAGCTGGATGGTCAGAAATGCCAAAAATCCAAAATGTGTAACATTCAGAAAGCCACAGTGAAAATGGCACTCATGTAATCAGAGGGTAAATGGACAACACCTCCAGAGTGGTGGGGATATCTGCCCTGCCCGCCTCCTGCCACTGGCCCCCAGGGGACAGCGGGCCATGTCTGGGGCATCTGTAGTTGTCACCAGGGAGGGGGTTCTTGGTGTTGACCTGGTGGAGCCAGAGAGGCTGTTCCACACCCTGTAACACCTAGAACGGCCCCACAGAGAGAGCCTGAAGCTCTGGATCACACCTGGGGGCAAAGTGGGGAGGGGAGTCCGACAGAATCCCCAGCTAGAATGGGATTGAGATGCTGGGCTCCCACCAAGGATGAGGTGGGTGGGTCAGCCGCTTCCTCCTGTCTACAGTCTTACTAATCTGAGTGGCGCCCTCAAGGGCAGACACTGAAGGTGATGAGGCAGAACTCCAAGGGGACACCAAGGCTGTCCATTAGGTCAGAGGCTTACCAGCAGGGCTGCCCGGTTATAGATGCGCTCGAAGGCCGGGGTCAGCGGGATCTCCTCGATGCGGAAGGTGACACCAGAGAAGCTGAGTTGGCGAGCGATGTACATGCCACTGACCTTCATGTCCATGGCCACAATCTCCATGGCGCCCACACCCCTGTGGGCAAGCACAGGCTGCCTGGGTGCCAGCTAGGGACCACATGCTGGGTCCCAAGAGATGGAGCCAGCGAGGTGGGGGCTGTCACTGTGGAGAGTGAGGAAGGACTAGGTGCACAGGGTGCGGTGTGTGGGGCAGGGAGCATATGCAAAGGCCCTGTGGGTGCACCTTGGAAAGAGAAAGTGGTCTACCTTGGCAGGGGGCAGGGGAGGGCCCTTATCCTGAGATGATTGGAAGTACTAGGCAGACAAAGCATGGAATTCTCATTCTAAACCCCCCCTGGTTGCTACAGGAGACTGAGTGGGAGGGGTGCACCTTTACATATGACAAGCAGGGCCCTCTGTGGCCCCACCTCCATCACGTGGACATGAAGAGCGCACCTCTTCTCAATGGCGTGCAGAAATTCCTCAAAGGTCCGGAAGGGCGTGCCCTCACCCCAGATGCCCAGGCGGCTCATGTAGATCATGTTCCGGGGCTCAGAGGCACCTGGGGAAGGGGGCCACTGTCAGCTCCTCTGACCTGGCTAGGTTGGCAGCCTTGGATGGGGTCCCAGAAATGGCATGAGGGCCAGCAACAAGGACCTGAGGCTCTTGGAAAAGTGCCCACAGCCAGTGGGCAGAGTGACAGGGGCTGGTATCTCTGCAGACAGGCTGCAAGGTGGCTGGCAGGAGCTGGGCTGCAGATTGGATGCCCCTACAGCCGCGCTGGGGCAGGTATCACCCATCGATGAGTGGGCCCTCACCTGTGGCGCTGGCATAAACCACCCTGGCCAGGGGCAGTTTGTTCTGCAGGTCTAGCACAGCCTTGCCCATCTTGGTGGAGCTTGCGTTCTTGGCTTTGTGGCACTCGTCGAACACAATCTGGGTTGGGCATGGGTTAAGGACTGTTCTGGAAGGCAGGCCACCCCACAGACCCACCACACTGCCTCCCTTCCTGGCTGGGGGAACTCCAGAAGGTGCCTGGGGTCTCTGGCCACAGGGCGGGGTCCTTGGGGTGTGAGGCCACCAGGGCCACTGGAAAACAGCCTCTAGACCCCAGTGATGTTCACAGAAGTTGGAAAACATAGACAGTTCTTCATGTTTTCAGAGGAGCAAGTTATGAACAAGTAAGTCTGTCACAAACCTATCTGAAAGACAAGGTGTGAGTGCCATGTGTGTGCACACGTGTCCACACAAATGTACAGAAGGTCGAAGGAGAACTTGTGGGAACATGGGTGAGAAGGTTAGCCTGATGCCGACAGGCTGCCCCCGGGTGTGAGATCAACCTTGTTATTTTTCATGCTGTTGCTAAGCTGATCCATCAGTAGACCTGCTGCTGTGTCTTGCTTGAGGGCCTCTGTACAGACTTCGCCCTGTGAGCAGAGGACCCCAGGTCTCCTCTCATCAAGAGGGAGGGGGAGCCCCCAGAGAATATAGCCACCCCACTTCTGGGAACAAGGGTGGATCCTGGGAGGATAGAGCTTGAGGATCCTCTGTGGGCCCTTGCAGAAATCCCCAGGAGAAGTTGTGGCCCTTGAATGCCCAAGCTGTAGGGAGGCCAAGGTGGGTCCTCTGGAAGATTGTTACTGGTAAAAGGAGTATGTGGAAACATGAAGAGGTGGACAGGACACAAACATCAGACTCTAGCTTATACTCTCCTACACTTCATTTTCCTACAGTTTGGTGTGAACAAAAAGGAAGTGATCTCAGACTTAAGAGCAAAGGAGGGAGAGAGGCCTGGGACCCACACCAGCTGGCCAAGCTGGGGCAGGGGGGCCCTCTGGCCTGGCTCCCCTTTGGATCGCCTGGCCTAGCCGGCCCACTCAGCTCCACTACTAGGGAGGTGGATGAGGACAGGGCAGGAAGTGCTCTCCAGGCCTTGAGTCTCACCGCCTGGAGTGTCTCAGCCACCACCACCCTGACCCTGTGGACATGGGTCCGGCCCATTGAAGCCAGGAGGCCTAGGCAGACAGCCAGGGACGGGTAGCAACGGTTACTGAGGGCGAGCGTGCAACACCAGACCCTCCCTGCCGGGAATTCCTCCCGCACTTCCACCTCTCCAGAGCCTGCCAGGATGGGACTTGTCAGGGTCTCCCAGCCCCCTGTCCTAGACCCTGCCCCTCTAGCCCCGCCTCTGCGCTTGGCTCCGCCCCCATCCCATCGAGGATACCACGCCATCGAAGGCCTCCCCGCACCACTCCAGGATCTGCCGGATGCGCGTGCGGTGCTGCCCACCCGCCTGGCTCTCACCAATCAGGGCAGAGTAGGTGGCGAAGAGGACGCCCTCTGAGGTAGTGTTGTCGCCGTACTTGATCTGGGGGAGAGGGCGGACATCTGTGCATGAGGTGGCTTGGCCAGAGCTGGGCTCCGTGACCCCGACCCACACCAGGTTTGGGGCTGCGGCCACCCCACCTTGCTCAGTGCGTGCACCGCGATGCCGGGGGCGGCGATGTCCCGGAGGTCGCGCTCTGCGTCGTACTTGAGATCATTGGAGACGCTGAACCTGGGGTTGCGGGCCAGTAGGCTTCAGGAGCCCCCTCCCCGGCTGCGGGCCCGCCCCACACCCAGGGGAGGCAGCTCACCACAAGGCCTTCTTCCTGCCCCGCAGATAGTTCTCCAGGATGACGCCGGCCACCGTGCGGCCCTTACCCACACCCGCGCCATCGCCAATGAGGAAGCCTGCGCGCTGCCCGCTGGGGAGCAGGACCTCATGTTGCTGCGGGGGTGGGGGAAGAGGGGGTCAGCGTGCGACAGGGTCAGAGTGGGCACTGAGACTATCCCCACGCAGGCCGCAGACCCGGTGGGAGACCCCGGGATCACCTGACAGGCATAGGTGATGGCCTCCAGCTGCAGGGCAGACAGGGCCCCGCTGTCTGAGGAGGGCAGGGCGAGGGTGTAGGTGATGTCTGGCGGCGGGACGCTAGACAGCGTGCTGGTCTCCACCACACGGTCCGGGTGCTGCCTCCCAATCTTGGCTGTAGGGATGTGCAGAGGGGGCAGGTCAGGGGTGTGGCCCGGATGTGACCAGGGCACTAGGGAGGTCCACCTGGGGCCAGGATGGGTGGGGCACGCCCCACGAAGTGGAAGGGAGGGCCCATCAGCGTAGTGCCAGCTAGTGGCAGATTCCTAAAACCCTCCCAGGTGCAGAGGAAGGCGGCCTGCCTCTCCATTGCAACATTGGCCTGCGGCTGGTTTTGTGCCAGGTGAGGACCACAAACAACCCTGATTACAGAAGAGTCCCTCAGGAGCCCACCCACACCTGCTCTGGCAGTTTAAGGTTCCCTGGGACCTTCAGAGACCCCCGAAATGGGCGCCCCAGGCCAGAGGACCCAGGCCCTGGGCGCTGTGCAGCTAGGAGTCTCCATAGCAGGATACTCACACTTGGATGGCACGTAGTCAGCGTACGTCTCCGCGTGACCCAGCTCCTCCGCCTCATCCTCCTCAGCCTCGTCGTCCTCCTCAGGCTGACTCTGAGCCTGGGGAGACGTGCTGTCACACTGGGGACTGTCCTGTCCCCTGCAGCCCGCCAGCCTCCCGGTCAGGGGCAGGAGCCTGAACCACTAGCCAGCCCAGTGACTCAGGTGATGGGAAGGTGTTACCCTCCCCACCTGCCCCCCACAGCATGGTGCCTCCCTGGGACCTCAGTTTCCCGTCTGTAAAATAGACCGTGCTCCCAAGCTGGCCCAGACTGCACACAGCAAGTGCCTGAGTGGCCCTCCCTGGTGTCCGGGAGGGTTGGGCAGGGCTAGGGAAGGTACCTGGCTCACCTGGTAGCTGATGAGAAGTGGGGTGCTGGAGAGGGAGGACACAGGGTCCTCGAGGCCTGTAAATGTCCCACTGGGCGGGAACAGCTGGAGAGGAGAGAGAGGCAGGGAGAGGGGGCATGAGCCTGCAGGCCAGAGGTGGGGCTGAAGTGCCTGGATAGGCCCCCAGCCTCCAGGAGGGCTCGCCTGATTGTCCTCAAGCCCCTCAGCTGGCTACAAGCCTCCCTCCTGCTGTCTGCCTGCTTAGATCTGCTGCATAAATAAGTACTAGGGGCATACAAAGCACTAGACACATAAGAACTAGGAACGCAAGAGGCAGCATGATAAGTAGACAACATTGCTGTACGTTGTATATGAAAATTAAGAGTAAATGCAAGGAGTTCTAGGCACAAGGAAAAAAAAAAGGTTTTCTACTTTTTTTTTTTCCTCTTTTGGCTATGCTGTGTGGCTTGTGGGCTCTTAGTTCCCCAACCAGGTATTGAACCCAGGCCCCCAGCAGTGACAGTACCAAGTTCTAACCACTGGACCACCAGGGAAGTCCCTCTATCTCTTTATCGTTATATCGATACGAGACAGTGGATGTTCACTGACTTATTGTGGTCCTTTTTCATGACATATGCAAGTCAATCGTTGTGCTGTGTGGGCATCACCTTAAACTTAGTGCCATGTGTCAATTACATCTCAATAAAACTGGAAGGAAAGTAAAAACAAACTTTTGTTTTTTTAATCAAAGTGTAGTTTCCTTTTCTTTTCTTTTTGGAGGGGGGGGCCTGTGCTGTGCAGCATGCGGCATCTTAGTTCCCCATCTAGGGATCAAACCTGTGTTTCCCTATGGCAGAAGCACAATCTTAGCCCCTGGACCAGGGAAGTTAAAAAAAAAATCTTAACCAGGGAAGTTAAAAACAAAAAAAACACACAAAGTTTTCTTGAAATGAAAATAAAATGGAAATGAGGTACAAGGAGATCAGAAACCTACCCTCAATTCCCTCTCCCGTTTTTTTTTTTTTAATTAACAAAAACAAACAAACAGCCTCGGGCTCAGGTTCCTGGAAGGCTGAGTCAGGTTCCTGCAGCCCTGCTGGCCGCAGCAGGAGTACGTGTGGGGTTTCAGCTGCCCGCTTGGGCCTGGCAGAGGCTAGGAGCTGGTGGGAGGGCCCTGGTGAGGGGAGGGCAGGGTTACTGCCCCACTGGGCCCCTGCAGCCAGAGGTGGGTTGGGCCTGCGTTGCCTACTGCACCTGCTCTGGGCATGTCACATCTCCCTAACCCTTCCTGAGGGTCCAGGGGTTTCACAGGCACTGAACCTGTCAGGCAGCTGGGCAGATATCCACCAATATCCACTAGTCTGTGCTGTGCTCCCCAGAGTCCCCCTTCCCCCTGGGAGCCCCTGCATCTTTAGGCCCACATAGGAGACAGGAGCAACCTTGAGTAGCAGTGTTGTCTGGGTCTGAGTGGCCTTGGCATGGCTGCCAGCTTGGAGGCTGGGCGCACTGACCTTGTCGTGGGCAGAGGGGCCGGTGCTCACGTCCCAGATGGTAGGCACCTGGCTGAGGCTGTCAGCGGGCGGAAAGTCAGGCGTGTCGGCTATGTCCGAGAGGGAGTCCACGGATGAGGAGAAGATGGAAGCGTTGGAGAGGTCATCGAGGTATGAGGAGTCCTGGAAGACAGGCTAGGTATGGGCGGCTGTGAGGCCACACCGGCAGAGCCACAGGCCCAGCCATGCCATTGATGATGCTTGGCCATAGAAAGAGATAAAGCCCTGACATTCGCTACCACGCAATGGGCCCTGAGAACATGATGCTCAGTGAGAGAAGCAGACAGAGAAGGACACGTAGCATGTGATTCCACTGATGGGAAACGTCCAGAACAGGCTGACCCACAAAGTGAGTGGGTTCCTGGTGGTCAGGGGCTGGGGAGGAGAGGGGAGTGACTGCTCTTGGGGATGGGGTATCTTCGGGGGGTAATGGAATGTTCTGGAACTAAACAGAGATGACACTTGCATGACTCTGTAAATGCACTGTAAACACTGAATTACACATTTCAAATGGGTCAACTGTATGGTATGTGAATTATAGTAATAAAGCTGGTTTTTCTTTTTAAAAAAGAAAGGGGAAAAGGAAGGGGAGGTAAGAGAAAGCAGACCCCACAAGTACACGCTGGAGTCTACTTAGGGCACACCCATCCTTGTGAAGGGTGATACCAAGATGCAGGGGGCCCCCCCAGTGCCTGAAGCTGGGGAAGGTGAAGGCCCCAACCACCTCCCTTAGCCCCTCCGTGCCCGAATGTGGGGTACGCTCAGCTAATCACTCCAGGGAATGAGCCCCCAAGCCTGCCTGACATGGGGCAGGGGTTATGGACAGACTGTGGTCCCAGAGGGCATGTCAGTGAGAGCATTTCCTGAGCAGGGAGGGGCCAAGGAGGAGGTGGGGCCAAGGCAGAGGAGGAGGGAACAAGCCCTTTGGGAGCACCCAGTCCAGCGCACCTTCCACAGGTCACCCGCCCACTAGGGCAGTTGGAGGGCCACAGCCAGGTGGGCTCAGGCGGGCTGCCAGGAAGGCTGCATGTGTCCCACTAACCTGTGGCAGGGGGTGGGGGAGGCAAGGAAGATGGGAGGGACAGACCAGCTGGGTCTCCAACCTAGGGACTCAAGATCAGTGGACTCTGGGGAGGAAGGGATGCTGGGGAGTGGGGCCCACCCGATGTGCCCAGCTGGGGCCTGGAGGCCACAGGTGAGCTAGCTCCTGGCTGGGTGGGGGGGGTAGAGGGGGACGTCCCCCCAAGTCACTAAGACTAGGCATCCTGGCTCAGGCAGTGCCAAGCCCTGCCCCACCCCCCTGCAGAGTGTTTCTGGGGCTCCCCTCCCACTGATCTACATGCAAACCACCTGCCCCGGCCCTGGGGTGAAGGAACCTCCAGGTGACACTGACCAGCTTCCCCAGACCCCCATGCTCCCATGCTAGCAGGCAGGGGAACCCAAACAGGCAGGTGGGACCCACCATGCCCAGAGGACAGGGGGAATGGCAGGAAGGGGCATGGCAGGGTCAGGGCCAGGTCAGCCAGTCTGAGGCTGGGGGCCCTGGGAAGACGGCTTCCCACAACCCGGTTGCCCTGGCTTGGGGGGTTTGTAAGGACAGCTTTCTGCCCACTAGGCTCCTACTGGCCTCTGCCCCCTGCCATCCACAGCCTGGTCTCACGGTGTTGCGGGGACAGACCCCAGCCTCCCCCACCACCTGCAATGGCAGGACCCCATGACCTGGTGAAATCTAGGCGAGGCAGTGAATAAAATCTTCGAGGTTGGGACAGAACAGGAAGGGAAGCAGGAGGGGAATGCCAACCCCAGGAGTGGGAAGAGGTGCTCCGTGATCCACTTGAGGCTCCTGGCACCCTCACACAAGAGCTGGGTGACTCAACAGGCCAGAGCACCCATCTCAGGGGACACTGAGGCAGTGAGGGCTGGGGGGTCTGGCCTGCCTGCTCCCCAGCCCATCCCTGGTCAGCTGGGGTCAGAGGTGGCCCATCCTGAGCCTGGTGGACAATGAGGAGGTCCCCAGACACTGAGGCTGGCTGGGGTGGGTTTGGGTACAAGCAAGGACAGCTGTCATTGTTGAAATCCCCTGGCACCACAACTGCGTGGTCCTCCTCAGTGCATGGCACTGAGCTTGGGCAGAGTGATGATGGCCCGAGCCATTAGCCAGCAGACCTGGAGCCCTGAGGGGTTGCCCTGCTCCCTGAAGGCAGAACAGTTGCTGAGCAGTGGGCAAGAAGCGGGGCAGGGCTGGGGGGCCAGCCCTGACCATGGTAGAGTCCCTGGGCTGAAGGGAACTATACCCTCTGAGAGGGCTGCATGGAGACCCTTCCCAGGACAGCGTGCAGAGGAAGGACACCCCCTCCCCCATGGAGGAGCCAGGAGGTCAGGTCAAGGTTGGCAGCAGGGACCCCTGGTGTGACAGATGAGAAGGGCACGTCTCCTCCTGGGTCCCTCCCCTAGGAATCCATGGTCCCAGGGTGACCATAAGAAAACACCAGACAAGCCCAGACTGGGGACATCCTGCAGGACAACCGACCCGAGCTCTCCACCCACAACTGCCCAGGCCCCCATTCCCAAGGGGAGACAATGGCAAGACCAAGGGGGCATGGTGACATGGGGTCCTGGGGCAGAGAGGACAAGGGACGTACAGACCTTGGCTGAGGATGACATATCAGCACCAGCCCATCAGCTGGGATGCAGGCGGTGCTGAGCTGAGGTGTGACCCATGGGGACCCTGAGCTGATCCACAGCTTTGCTATAAACCTAACCCTGTTCTGAAAAGTACAATTTATTAAAGAAGTGGGTGCCCTCTCCCCTGTCTGTGGACACTGTCCCTACCAGATGCCCAGAAGGGCAGCCAGCATCGTCTGGGGGCCCCTGAATCCTCAGGGGCAAAGGGAGGTGGGGCCTCACTGGGGTCACCAGGGTTGGGGGTGGGGCTCCCAGGGCCCCTCCTGCCCTGCGCAGGGTGGGTGTTTGGATTCGAGTGAGAAGGCGCCTGCCCATGTCAGGACCTGACCCTCGGCAGCCACAGCAGACCTGCAAGATGACCTGAACCCAGATCCACCCTCTCTGGGTCCCAGGGCCCAGTCAGGCCAGGGCAGCAGCTCCCCGGCCCTCACCAGAGCCAGCTCAGCAGCCTGTGTCCACCCCACCCCCTGTCACCTCCTGACCTGTGTCCCCACCCTGCTTCTTCCACTGCAGCCCCTGAGTGGGGAGCTGGCTGGTTACCCTGACAGTTCTCTCAGCATCCCAGAGACCCCGGACCAGTGAGGAGCTGGGGGGACCTGGAGGAGCTGCCCACGCAGCAATGCCCCCTCACGTCCACCACGAGTACCCAGCAGGACGGAATAGGACAGCCCCAAGGCTGGACCTGGCTCTGGGTCTGCTCAGCAACCCCTCCCAGCTGGGGAAGCGACACCAGAAACGCCCTTCGACACAGATCCAGGGCCCAGAGGGCAGACCGGGAAACAGAGGGATGGGAGGATGGGGTCAGGGGGATGGAGAAGAGGAGGATGAAGGGAAGGGGGGACGGAGGGATGGGAGGACAGAAGGACAGGAAAGGACCATTCCTACCTGTCCCATCAGAGCCCGTCTCAAGCCGTGCCCCACCCGGTCCCATGGAGCCAGTGCCGCTGTGCCCAGAATGCCCCCGAGACTCCAGGTGGGGTGGCTCTGGCCCCCTGTTTCCCCGCTGCCTACCCTCCCTGGCTGTCCCCACATC
>NW_011494775.1:6838392-6852092 GCF_000754665.1 Bison bison bison | reverse complement strand
CAGCCCGGCCGGCCCTCAGCCCTCAGCCTGCGCCCGCCCGGCTGCATTTGCATGTTGGTTTAGTCACCGCCGGCGCCTACTTCCCCTAAGGCCGGCTGACTTTCAGGAAATGATGCCTGCCTGGTAAGTCAGGGCGATTACTGGCAGAGTGCAGAGAATTACTGAACGGGGCGGATTCTAGCCACAGACGGCTGTCAACAATGCCGGCCTGCCGCCACCAGCCTGAACCCTGCTGCTGCTGGCCTGTACCTTGCTGCCCTGGCACCCTCCCCGCCCCAGCCTCAGTTTCCCCAAATCGCTGCCCCCCAGAGCCCAGGCCCAACTGTGCCTGGCAGGGACCATGGCTGTCCTGGGGGTGCCCATAGCAGGAACTCAAGGGGCATAGACCCCGTGCTGTAGGGAGGAAACCAAGGCTGGCCCCTCCTGGGTCTGCCCTCGGTTCCTCAGCCTACACCCTGACCTTCACTGCCTGTCCTGGCTGCCCTAGAGCTGACCCTCAGTGTCTGCCTCTCCAGGAGGCTCAGCCCAGGGCCTTTGCCTATGCTGTAGCCTCCCCGCCACCTCCCACTTAGAGGGCCACCCTGGCAGGGCTCTGAGATCCCACCTAGCTCCCATTCCTGCCTTGGCGAAGGGTTTCTGTCCTTCCCCAGCTCCATCTCCCCCTGCGACCCATAGCCCAGCACAGAAGGAGAGATACAAACAGGGCCAGCGGCTGGGGAGCACAAAGCCATCAGGCTGGGCGCCCCATCCTGGACTATTTCTTTTGATCACCCCCATCCCAGGACAGTTTAATGCTGGCCCATATCCAGGAGAAGCAGGTGGGCCTGTAGGCCTCCCTGCACCTGCCCAGTGCCCCGGGACTCTAGTTGGGGAGGGTCCCAGAGGTCAGGGAGAACTTGGCCCAATGCTGCAGCCCCACTCAGTCTGCAGCCCACAGCTGGGGAGGAGGTGGGGGGGCACATGGCCTGGAGGCCACTGCTGAAGGCAAGGAACATGTAGAAATGGCAACCAGGAGAGGTAAGGACGTACACAGTCTGGCAACAGGGAAATGCAAACTGAAACCAGCAGGACACACTCCACACCAGCCCAAATGGCTGGATCCATGAAGCCGGCAGGGACCAGTGTGGGAGGATGAGGAGAAACTGGAACCCCACACGGCAGGTGGGCTGTGAAACGGGGCAGCGTCCTCAGAAAAGTCACCCCACGACCCTGTGATTCCACCGCCAGGCACCCATGAGGGGCAACAGAGACACAGGTCCACATGGAAACCCACACATGCAAAGCACCCAAAGGTGAACACAGCCACGTGTCTCTCCATATCCGGGAGTATCACTCAGCCATGGAAAACAGGGAAGCCCTGACACTTGCTACCATGTGGACAGACCCCAAGAACACAATGCTCAGTGAGAGAAGCAGACAAAGGACACACAGGGTGTGATTCCACTGATGGGAAATGTCTAGAACAAGCCAATCCACAGACATAGAGAGTGCCTGATTATCAGAGGCTGGGGAGTCATTGCTAATGAGGATGGGGTTTCTTTTTAGGGTAATGGAATTGTTCTGGAATTACATAAAGGTGGTGGTTGTACAGCTGTGCAAATATACTTTGGAGGAATAAATTTTAAGATGTGTAAATTCTGTCTCAGTTTTAAAAAGAACTACTAGGAAACTGACATGATGATAAGACCCACAAAGGACAAGCACAAACTTTTGTTATTAGATTTCAGGGGCAGGAAACTGGTCAGATTGCCAGGAGTGGGCTCACACTCGGTCCCCTGTATCTCATCACCAGATGGCTGGTCGTCCCTGACTGGCATGGGGCTGCCCAGCTGCCAGGACGCTCTCGGGTCCCCAGGCCACCACCGGGCTGGGCACGTAGGGGTGGGTGAGGCCCATGATGGGACCCTCTTTGGGGATGGGTTGCTGCAGAAATAGTCAACTAAAATGTGGTCATGCTAAAGTAATGGCTGGTGCCCTTACAAAAGGAGATCTGGATGTGTACCAAGAGAAGACTGGGTGAAGATGGAGGTGAGAGGGGTGTGATGGGACCACAATCCCAGGACACCTGGGGCCCAGGTGCTGAGAGAGGCAGGACAGGCCCTCCCCTCAGAGGACCCCGGAGCAGGGGCCTTGGCCATGGAAGTGAACCAGGGGCTTCCCGTGGGAAGCAACTCTGTGCTGGCGGCCAGTACCAGGAGCTGTGGGAACTGCTGGCTGGGTAGGCGGGGCCTCCAACTGTGGGAGATACACCCGCAACGCAGATGATGCTGCTCCTCCCCCCAACCCGCATAGGATGCTGCTGAGAGTTTGCCAAGCACTTTCCCCAAGCTATGACCTCATCCTGTTTCCCAGAAGCCCAGCTGGCAAACGGACAGCACCCTCATCCAGGCCCACCTGGGATGCCTGGAGGGACCCTCAGGGCACATGCTCACCCTGACGACAGACAGAGAAGAGCTCAGTGGACTGCAAAGAGTCCCCTTCCCCAGGGCCTGGCAGAGATGCAAGGATCCAGGGAAGATTATGAGGAAGGGACAGGGTAGCACCTGCTCCCGGGGGGCTGCAGGGGGCTGGGCACTGGGGAGCAACAGAGGAGGGCGGGTTGGTTACCCCTGCAGCCAGGACTCCAGAAAAAGGAGGACTAGAGGAGGGCCTGGAGGGGTAGGGGCAGCTGGAGGTACAAAGCCTGAACAAGTGTCTGGAAGGCTGAGCACTCCCCCTCAGCCCGGACCCTAACAAGGCCCCAAACATCCCCCCGAGGAGATTCAGTCCCATCTGGAACACACACTCACAGCAAAGTCTGTACATGCATGTTCACACGAGCACGATTCACAGTAGTGGAAAAGCAGAAATGACCCACAAGTTCATCCACAGGATGGATAAACACAATGTGGTCCCTCTACACAGTGGAATATGATTCAGCCAGGAAAAAGGCTAAAGCCCTGACCCTGGCTGCAACACGGAGGGGACCTGAGAACACGATGCTCAGTGAGAGAAGCAGGCAGGAGGACACGTAGGGTGTGATTCCACTGATGGGAAACGTCCAGAACAGGACAATCCACAGACAGAGAGTAGGTTCCTGGTTGTCAGGGACTGGAAAGGGGGTGGGGGTGACTGGTCATGGGGGTGGGGCTTCTTTTGGAGGATGGAATGTTCTGGATCTAAAGGTGATGGTTGTACAACTATGAATGTACTAAAACTGCTAAATTGTAAGAAATTCAAATAATATTTTAATTTAAAAAATAATGAAGAAAAGCCATATCCCCCAAACACATAGTACACCCCAGGCCTGGAGACCCCACATGGGGCCCCTCGAGCCGTCAGGGGTGTAGGGGTCTGAGTGGCTTAGTGCCAACCGTGGTGCACAGTGGAGGGACTCAGTGGACGCTGCCCCAGCAGGGGTCTAAGTCAACCCATCAGCAACGAGATACACTGACACAGGGCCTTGGAGTTGATGTGTTATGTTTGGGGGCCTCCCGCCAGGGACTCTGACCCCTCCCAGCATGGGGCACCCTATAGACACCTGGTTGGTTCTCCTCGAAGCCTCAGCACACAAGTGTAGTCATGTGGGTTGCACCTGTGATGTCGGCCTTGGCCGTGTAAGCTGGTACATGTAACATGCAGGGAAACTGGGTGAAGCAGTGAGAAAAGTGGAAGTGTTAGTCGCTCAGTCGTGTCCAACTCTTCGCGACCCCAAGGACTATAGGCCGTCAGACTCCTCTGTCCATGGGATTTTCCAGGCAAGAATACTGGAGTGGGTTGTCATTTCCTCCTCCAGGTAATCTTCCCGACCCAGAGATTGAACCTGGGTCTCATTCTTTCTGCTGGCACATTCTTTACCATATGAGCCACAAGATGAGGCAGGGCGCTCAGGGATTTTCTGTATCATTTTGGCCACTTTGCTGAGAATCTAAGATTTTTTTTTTTCTCTATTTTTTGGCCACACCATGTGGCATGCAGGACCTTACCTCCTCGACCAAGGATGGAACCCACATCCCCCTGCATTGGAAGCAAGGAGTTCTAATCTAGTGGACTGCCAGCCAAGTCCCTGTAAGGCTAAAACATTTTAAAGTTCATTGTGTTTTACAAAAACCTTCAAACATACAGAAAAGAGCATCAGGGATGAAATTTTCAGCGGACCCCTCCCTGGCTGGAACTAGGGCCCCCAGCTGTGGCAGTTCAGCGGGAGCCTGGTCTGATGGCCAGGACTGTCCAGACAAAGAGAGCTACCTCCAAGTGGGAGCCAGACTGACCTCTTGCCCTAGACCCCCAGAACAAATTCCCTCGGCTGAACAAATTCCCTCGGCTGTAGATCCCTCCCAGGTAACTGGTGGATGGGGACCCCACACAGAGGCAGGCTTGACCCCACCAGGTCCTGGGCTCAAGCTGGCTGTGTGGAGCCTCCAGGGAACTGCTCCAGGCCCCAAGGGAAGGCAGGGGGAAGCTTTCTGCTTCTGGGCTGTGAGGGTCACACAGCCCCCCAACAGTCTTTCCCTTTTCACTTTGGCCAGCAGGAAACTCAGGGCTCAGGTTTAGTTACCAGGGGGATGTGTTAGGGCCTGCAGGTGTACATCCACTGCCTGCCGCCAGCCCAGGTCTGCACTCCCCATTCCAAAACTCCTGATGTACTAACAGGAGCAACAGCTGCTGGTATGTGTCATGGGCCTCATGAGGGCTTCACGTGGTGAAGCGGCTGTAATAAGACTACCCCGAACTCCATGGCTTACAACAGCACATTTATTACTTCATGGTTCTAGAGGTCGGAAGTACGAGATGGGTTCATGGGACTGGTAACCTCTGGAGGCTCCAGTGAACACTGGCTCCCCGCTTTTCCAGCTTCTAGAGGTACCACATCCCTGGCTCACAGCCTCTCCCTCTCCATCCTCACAGCTAGCAGAGCAGCATCTCCTGTCTCTATGTCTCTGACCCTCTACTTCCCTCTTATAAGGACCCTGTGATGACACTGTGACCCCAGGGGTCAACCCCATTTCAGGGGCCTTAGCTTAATTCCACCTGCCAAGTCCCCTCTGCCCCATGAGGTGACACGTCCACAGGTCCCAAGATGAGGATGTCTTTGGGGCTGTCCCTGTGCCAACCACCATGCGATGTCACTCAGTCTGAACCAGGAGCAGAGTGGACCCACCAGGCAGGAGCTGGGCTGGGAACAACCTTGAACGCCAGGCCCACTCTGGACTCTGTCCTGCTTTTGGCTACAGGCATGGGGTCCCAGGGGAGATGGAGGATGCTGACGACAGAGTCAGACCCTGGCTGCACTACAGTCTTGCACCTGTGTGACCCCGTGGTCGGCAATGGGGTGAGAGCTCATTTGAAGACGTTTCACTGCTTTAAAGGAAGACCTGGTCCAAGTCGGCCCCCGCATGGGAGACTGGAGGATGAGTGGGCCACGGCCACACTCTGAGCTTCTGTTGGGTGGATGTGTGACCTCCAATGTGACCTCCAATCACCTCCAATGAGGGTGCTCTTTCCCACCTGGGGCAAGAAGCGGATGCAGTAGTGCCCCAGGGGATTCTTGGCTCGGAAGCCGTGTAAATTCTTGACAGAGCCCAGGAGACGGTGGAAGCGCTGAGTGGGATGGGGAGCGAGGCCCCTGAGCCACCGCAGGAGCTGGGTCAGCCCACAAAGGCTTCCACTGGCCCTAGACTCTGCATGGCCTAGGCCTCATTCATCTAGAACAGGATGTCCCAGCAAGGGAACAAGCCTGGACACAGAGTCAGGCCCTGGACCCAGTGGACAAGAGGCCCATCAGCTGCCAGCGCATGGCTAGCAAATGCCCAGAGATGAGGGGTCATGGCAGATGCCCTGGGAGTGTGAACCCACAAACCTTCCTCTTCTGGTGGTCAATGGTGTCCTCACGGACCAGTGGCCGGCAGTGGAAACCGCAAATCCTTCTATAGAGTCCGGGAGGCTAGATCCACGGGACTCCTGTCCCCACCCCACTACCCTTGCCCTGAGGGCCTCAGGTGTCCCCCGGGGTCTCAGGCTCTGCTCCCCAGGCCACAAGACCATCATGTCACCTCCTGGGCAGCCATAAAGGTCACTGATGGAGCAGCTCAAATGATAGACACATCTTGCGTTCAGGGCAGGCGTCCAGGGCATGGCATGGGGGCAACGCCTCCAGGCTCTGGGATCTCCCTGCCTCCCCAGTGCCCAGGTTCTGCCTCCCTCATCACATGCCTCCCCATGCTGTGTCTCTACAGGGACTTCTGGCAAGGTTAGGGCCACTCTAACCAGGATGACCTCAGCTCTGTCTTTACTAATTGACCCACAAAGTCCCGACAGCCGAGTAGGTTCTCATCCTGAGGTCCCAGGAGGATGTGAATTTGGGGGGATGCAGTCATCGCAGCACACACTCCCACCGCCCCGTCTAGCTCTCTGGCCAGTCCTGCTGTCCCCAGTGGGTGTAGACCAGTCAGAAGGGCCTTGGCCTCGTCCATGAGAGCCCAGTAGGCCTGCACTGGCCTGTGTGTCCATGGCCTTCCTCAGCCTGTCACCTGGTGGGGCCCACAAGCTCCCACTTTATGGAAGGAAACCTGAGCACCTGACACCCCCACCCCAGCCGGTCCACTGGATCGTCCCCAGACTGTGCGCTGAGTCTGCCCAGACACAGAAGCCGCTTGGGGGCCGAGGATTCCAAGCTTCCAAGGGAGACTCAGCACCACACAGCCCCTGTTGCCCCTACTTCCTGCCCCCAGGTGGGGGTCACCCTGGCATTAAGGCCCCCCCAGGACAGCACTGGGCTTCTTCCCGCAGACCCCTCTGCAGCTCTCGATCAAGGGCTGCTGAGTGGAGGGAAGCGCGGCACCACCTGTGAACCCCCTGGACGAGGCATGGGGACTGTGGACCCACCAAGGCGCCCGAATGGAGAAAGCGCATGGGCAAAGTGCTTGTGATACGGCCTATGACCTGCATGCAGGTGAGAGTGACAGCAGATGGGCCCCTGGCCTCAGTGACATGACCTCTGACCCAGCATCCCTGCTACGGAAAAGTCACACCGGCTATCCCCCCACACAAGCCCCGTCCGCTGGCACTCACACCTCCAAGAGGCGCACAGCCCAGCCAAGGTCTCCTACCTGAGGAAAATCACTGCTCTTTGGTGGGAAGCTGGGGGCGGTGGCCGCGGGGCCATAGCTGGGGTCCGTGCAGGGCTGGCCCATGATGAAGGAGGAATTCATGAACTGGCTGCAGGAGGAAAAGGAAGCTGAGCTGGTGGGCGTGGTAGAACTCTGCCCACCCACCCCGCATGCAGGACAGAGGTGGGGGTCACCAGCCTGCAAGAACAATTCTGGTACCTCAGAAACTCTGCTTAGGAAGGGCCCACGTGCCCACATCCCCAGACACGGAACCCCAGAAAAACCTTGAGGCTCCTGCTGCATGCTCTTTTCATGCCCTTTGCACGGGCCATTCCTTGGCCAGATTCCAGGCCTGCTCCCCACCCGGCAAACTCCTATTTATCCTTCAAAACCCAGCTTGCCAATGCCCTTCAAAGAGAAGTTCCCCTCCAGGCTCCTTTCAGCCCCATAGTTTCTCACTGCCCACATGATGTCCCCACAGTGGGACCCTTCCTGGGCCCCTTGTCCCCACTACTGCTGCTTGTCTCCCTGGAGGGTTCTCGTTAAGGCAGATCATAGCAGGTCAGTCTAGGGCTTGGGTCTCAACCCTCCTGATTGGACACTGAAGCCCCACTCCCCAACTGACAGCTCTGGTTCCATTTAGTCCCAACTGTGGGATGGAGAAGCAAAGTGAAGCCCTGTGGGTGGGGACCCTTTAGCAGGACCCTAGGAGCTGGACACTTACTGGCTTTCGCTGGAGAAGGCTGGGTATGTCGTGGGCGAGAAGCTGTTCCACCAGGGGTAGTGCAGCATGGTGTCCTATGACAAAGCAGTGGGCATCAGGGGAGGGGGTGGTGGGGCAGGGTCCCTGGTCCCCGCCACTGCCCTGGGGCAGGGTCCAGAGGGCACTGAGCCCCTCTCCCACCAGGGGCCTCCCAGCAGGTTCACTGTGCCTCCGTTTCTCCAGAGGGCCAGGGTGAACAGGAAGGTCCATAGAATATGACTGGCTCAGAGAGGGGGCACATGACCCCAACCTATCAGTCAGAGCCTTCCCTGGGATTTTATATTTACAGCCAGTGGGACTGACACCGCCTTCAGAAGGCAGGCCTGGGGGACTTGACTGGTCCCAAGATGGGTCCCTATGCAGGCTAGCCAATCAGAGCCTGCCTGGAGAAAAGAGGCTGGCCCTCCCCTGGGGAGGAAAACGTCCTGGGAGATTAGCCAGGAGCTTCCCAGGCCTCATGTAAACTGATGAAGGAGATGACACTCCTGCTCAGGCAGTGCAGCAGATAATATAGAACTGCCAGATAAGATACAGAACAGCCAGTGAAACCTGGCCAATGAAATTGGAATTTCAGATAAAGAAAAGATAGCTCTTAGTGTCAATACTGTGGGCCAGTCCCAGTGTGGCCTGAGGGGCCACCCCCACGTTCAGTGGCCAGAGACAGACAGGCTCTGTGCACAGCCCAAGAGCCTGCTTTGTGGGCTCCAACTGCCCAGAGAGAAGCTCAGCCCCCACGCAGCACCTCCCTGTACTCAGGTCCCCATCTCGGCCCAAACATCCTCCCCCAGATTCCAGTATCTCAGCCCCTGTGGTCCGCATGTGCTGTCCCTGCAGAGCGTGCCTCCTGGCCTGTGGCTGGCTTCCTGGGTCACCACCATGGGACATGGCAGGAGCCTACTCCCTGCAGAAGAGCTCCCTCGTCTGCAAACTTGCCTGAGCTGGGGCTTGCTCTGACCCAGGAATTCTACTCCAGAAGCACACCCCTAGGGACTCATCCAGGAGCGGGGAGAAAACAGTGGCACTATTTATAGCGGCAGAAAACTAGAGTCACCCCAAAGGCGCAACAACGGGGAAATAATTAAGCAGATGATGAGACGCTGAGGAGGAGGAATCCTGAAGGGTTATTAAGAATGACAGGCACAGGCTCCAAGCCCACGAAACGGAGAGACATGGCATGTGAGGAAGGAACACACCTCATGCCACAAGTCAGAGAGGGCATGGGTGGGCAGAGGCTTGGAGACAGGCAGGGCCGAGGAGGGCAGGGCCCCTGTGGGCATAGCTACATGGGTACAGGTGTGCCTGGGGGAAGGCCTGGCCTGAGGCTGTGGGGGGTCTTCAGCTGTATCTGCTTTCGCTCCCTCCCTACCAAACAGTGAGGCCTGCTCGACTTGACCTGGTGCTGTGCTCTGCCATGTCAGGGCGCCTCGTGGGCACAGCTGAGCATGGGGTGGATCCTGGGTTTGTGCATGACCTACAGCCCCGTCTGATACTACACTTGGAAGTCTGGGGTGCCTCCTGACAGCTCTGGGCCCTTGACCTGGAACTCTGCCTTGCTCCAGTGGCCTAGTGCCCGGCCTCTCTGAACCCCAAGCTGGATCCTTGCTTTCTCCCCCTGCCGGCCTTTCCTTTCCATCCCAGCAGATGTCGGGGGAAGACATGCCTGAGTGTACCTGCTGCTGCTGCTGCGCCCACACAGCCCACATCCCACTTGCTCCCCCTGCCGAGCAGCTCAAGTCTCCCCACCAAGACATTCAACTTCTTTTCTTTTCTGCAGGGAAGGAGCCCTGTTCTGCTCCAGGCAGGCCGGACTCTGGAGTATGCTGGCCCCCTCTGTGCAAGGCCTCCACACCCTCTGTGACATGAGGAGGCCCAGCACCCACAGTCATTCTATCACTTGTGGTTCTTTACTGCAGCCGTCAGAGCTCAGATGCGAGTGAGGTGTCCCTCGGCAGGTGGAAGCATAAACCAACCGTGGGACATGTGGACGATGGGAAGAAATGGGCTGTGAAGCCATGGAAAGACTCAGAAGAGCCCTGCACGCACATCATTAAAGGGAAGAAGCTGGTCTGAAGAGTCTACACAGTGTCCTAGTGTCCTCCCTAGGACATTCTGAAAAAGGTGAGACTCGAGAGAAGGATGGATGGGGCAGTGGGGTTAGGTGGCGACACCGCTCTGTAATGCCGACCAGGGGATACAGGTCACCTGACATCTGTCAAAACCCACAGAACACCTAGCAATAAAAGTGAACCAAATGTCACTATGGTCCTCAGACAGTGATGCTGATGGGCACCGGCTCCTGGGCTCAGCACCCTGAGGACCCTGAGACACTAACGGAGGGGAGGGGAGCGGGGAGGGTTGTATGGGAACTTTCTGTGCAGTTTTCCCATGAACCTAAAAGTGCTTCAGAAATAAAGTCTTGAAAAATAAGGAGAAAGAAGTGCCGTGGCAGAGTGGATGAGCGTGACTGGCCAGCAATCCCAGCCACTGATGTCTCGTGGGTGGGGCCAGTAACCCAGGCCAAGCCTCCCAAGGGCCGGCTGTGGTCCTGGCATCAGAAACCATACAGCAAATGTGTGAGAGACTCGGGGGTGGCGCATGACCCCCAGAGGGTCCTCCCCACACACCCGGGGCTGGGGCTCACCTGGACGCTGGGCCCACACAGTGGGGTCTGCAGCGGCGGCGGGCTGTATAGGACGCTGCCAGCTGGCGGGGCCTCGTGCGGAGGGAGCTCCCCATCCATGGCGGGCCCCACTGCCAGCATCAGGGGGCTCCAGGAGCCAGGCTGCAGGGGCAGCTATCTGGGCTTCTTGCTCCGCGGTGGTGGCATCATGACCTGGGGAAAGACAGGCATGTCCCAAGGTTGCCCTCCAACCCCAAAGGATGGGGAAGGGTGCCTCTGGGGACAGTGGGCTGGGGGCGGCAGGATCCCTAGGGGAACCCTCAGATGACCCCAGCCCACCTGACTACCCCACCCACACGGGGGCTATGCTGGGGGATCCATCAACTGCCCCATCACTCCCTCCTAGGCAAATGGCCAAGACCTCCAGGATGAGGGCAGCCCCTTGGGAGTGGGGGCCCTGCTGCACTCCCACCCTTGTTCTCAGGCCCCTGAATCCTGTGGGCTCCGGGGCTGCTCCCACCACCCACAAAGGGAACCTTGAGCCCTGGGAGCCTAGCTTGAGCCACAGGGACACACCCCCAGATCTGTGACTAGTGTCTGGAAGCGAAGAGGTTTGGCCAACTGGCAGCTCTGAGCTGGAGGGGCCGCAGGGCCACAGGAGCCCCATCCTACTGCAGCCAGGTCAAGTGTGCCGAGGCTCTCTGGGCAGCTGGGCTGAGCCAGGAGGAGCCCCCAGACCTGGGTGGGGCTAGGTAGGGTCATATAGGGTCCCACTGACAAGGGGGCAGACACCCAGCTGGGGAAAGCAAAGCGGGACGACCCAGCCCCATGTGATCTCCCCACCCCGCCATGCCCACCTGCCCATGGCCTGGGTAAGACCAACATACTGCAGGCCACATCGCCAGTGGAGGGTGGGGACCCCAGGCTGACTGAGCGCCCCTCAGGACAAGGCCTCGGGACGTTAATCACCCAGAGAGGCAGGAAGGGGAGGCGGCTGCCACTCCCGGCCAAGCCCTGAGTGAAGAAATCCTCAGGACTTCCAGTAATCTCTGCCACACGTAGTCTTGTGCAATCCTGCGAGGGGGCGGGGAGAGCCGCCTGCACCCACTCGCTGACCGTGAGTGCCTCACCCGAGGTCCAGAGGGACAGGGGCTGCATCCAGCCCTTCAGGAAGCCTGGGGGCTGGGCCGCCCCGCCTCGGCTAGAGAGGCTGGCAGGACGCCAGTCCCCCCGGCTCTCAGCAGGACCTGGCGGCACCAGGAGGAACACATGGCTGCTCTGGGACCCGTGGCCTCGGTCAAGCGGATGGTCAAACCCAGCTCCACGTCTAAGGGTTGGATAACCTCCAAAGATTCGGGGCCCAGAGCTCCATGAGCCTCAGTCTGATCATCAGGAGAATGGGCTGTTTGGGCATAAGGCTTGTCAGGAGCTCCATGGAACCTGAAGCCCCCAAGACCCCAAGCCACTCAAGTGACTGCGCTATCACAGAAAACCTCAATTCAAGCTCCTTGATTTAAGAGACTCCTCAACAGGTCTACATGGGGCCAATCCTATACTCACTCCCAGGCGCTTCTCAGCTCCACACCTGCAGAGGCTGGGGCTGCTCCCTTGGGAAGCACCATCCAGAGACCATGGCCGAATGGCACAGGAGGGGGACCCCTGGGCTGTCCTTGGGGTGCATGGAGCCCCAGGGACCCCCACTGGCAGCAGGCCAGGCCTGTGTTACACCCATTCTGAGCGTTTGGCCCTGCAGGCTCAGGCCCCACATCACAACCCAGGGCATCACATCCTTCCAGAGGAAGAGGCTGTCCCCGTGGGGAGGCCTCTCTATGCTCCATGGGGAAGTCATGACTGGAAGGGGGGTTACTGTGACGGGACCTGTCTGTCCTGTCCTACCAAGACATGTGGGGGGGCATGCCCTGGGGACCCCAGAGGTCTTCTCTGACCAAGCAGAGCATTCAGACCTAGACCTGGGGGGGCGCTGTGGGGAGGGGATCAATGGGGCTGCGAGTCAAGAGGGCCGCTGGGGATCGTGAACCCAAATGGGGGGAGGGGACATGGTGCCACCTGGGGCTTGGCAGCACCTCCCCTGGCTACACAGTAACCTCGGAGGTAGCAGTCCTGCTCCCACGTGTCCAGCCGGGGGAATGGAGACACACCCACACAGCAACCTGAACACTCACATCCACAACAGCCAAAGGGCATATACAGCCCGAGTGTCCCCGAGCGGGTGATGGATCAACACACGTGTCCCTCCACACCTGGGACCACCCCTCAACCACAAAAAGGGGTGAAGCCCTGACACTCGCTACCATGTGGATGGACCCTGAGAACACAATGCTCAGTGAGAGAAGCAGACACAGGACACACAGGGTGTGATTCCACTGATGGAAACGTCCAGAACAGGCAGATTCACAGACACAGAGAGTGGGTTCCTGGTTGTCAGGGGCTGGGATGGGGCTGACACTGTGCCCACCACCATCCCCACAGCCCCAGAGGCCACCCTTACAGCATCGCTGTCCTTGGATGCCCAGACTCAAGGTCATCTCTGGGCCCCACCACCAACTTCAGCCCACTTCACCCTGTTGCACACTCAAACACAGTCCTCCCATCCCCTAACTTTCTGACCTCTGCTGAGCGGCCCCAACCTGCCCACCTCCCTGGGGTCAGGACAGCATTACCAGCTCCCAAGCTTCAGAGGCTGCACTACCCGGGTATGAAGGAGGCCGGACCACAGCATATGTTTGCTGAGACGTGAGCCCCATGGCACGTGCAGCAGGGCTGCTCGCAAGGTGCTCTCGGGGAGGGGCCAGCACTTCATCCAGCTTTGAGTTGCAGGATTTCCTTTTGAGATCACATTTCAAATGAGTCATTGTACAACAGAAAGATCAAGGAATTGGTGGCCTGGACAGGACGATGGTGGGGCAGGGGATGGAATGTGGGAAGAGGCCAGGTCTGGGGCAGCCTGATCCCTGGGATACATCCAGCTGGTGGGTGACCATGGCCACTCCTGCCTCTCAGCTGAGTCCACTTCACCTCGGTGCCCTGGCCAGACCTCAGTGCAGGGCCAGTGCACCAAGAGTGGGCCATTTGATGCGCACTAAGGGCTCAGCCTCCCAGGCACCCTCGGAACCAGCCATCCGGACCCCTGCCTGGTGCTGCCTGGGCCCAGGTGGTCACGTGTTACCAGGCCCCCCAGGAACCCCCTCTCCAGGCATCAGGGACCTGC
>NW_011494775.1:6830861-6838211 GCF_000754665.1 Bison bison bison | reverse complement strand
CCTCTGGCCCCCCCTCGGCTAGACTCTGAGCATTGGCCCTGGGATCTGGGATGGGGGAATGAGTTGGGGGGCTGGTGGGGGCAGTGGCCTGGGTGGAATCAGGGGGCCGGGTCCGGGATGTCTGGGGGAGGGCTGGGGTGGGGACGCCCCTTCTTGCCCTACTGGTCAGAGAAAGCCTAGGGTCAGTCCCCAGCAGGGGTAGTCGGAGAGTCTCCTCTGCTCCTGATAGAGGGGTCCAGCCGGGTCAGGATGTGCTGCAGTTGGAGGGGCAGAGGGGTAGGGAAGGTCAGGCAAGGGGAAGGAGCTCTGTTCTGGGGGCACTGGCCACGTCCTGAGGTCCCATCTGGGCTGGCTGGCATAGCTTACTCTGTCAGGACCCCTGGAAGGGCAAAGGCCCCTGGATGGCCATCTCCGTGGGTGGGCCAAAAAGGGAGGGGGTGGGTCCCAAGGGAAGCCTCAGGGGCCCCTCCTGACTGACTGACCAGGCCAGGTACTCAGGTGGGACACATGGGGACACAGGGCCAGCTGGTGGGCAATGGAGGCAGAGGGCTATGGAGGAGGGCCCAGCGTGTGTGGGCGGAAATGACGGAACAGAGGAGGCATGCTGGAGAGAGGGGTGACCCCCAAGCTCAGGTCCACCAGGAACAGGCGCTTAATTAGAAGCAGGCTCTTCACAGACAAAACCAGTTAAGATGGGGTGGTGGGGCCTGTGTCTTTACAAGAGGGAAATCTGGACACAGAGACCCTGGGAGTGGCCGTGTGGTAATGGAGGCAGAGACGGGTGCTGTGCCCACAAGGCCAGGACACCAAGGACCACAGGCCATTCCAGAAACTGGGAGAGGAAGGAAGGACCCTTTCCTGGAGTGGGTGGAGGGAGCACCGCCCTGCTGCACCTTGATCTCAGACAGCTGGTCTCCAGAACTGGGAGATTAAATCCCGGTGGTTTAAGTTGAGCCTGTGGTCAGCTGTTACAGCCGCCCATGGACGTTCAGATGGAAGGCAAAGACAAACCCTAGCTGGAGGAGAACCAACCCCAGACCCAGGTGACGGAGTGATGTTTGAGGAAATGAACGTTTATGTAGAAGAGGAGACCCTAAGGCTGAGTCCTGTGGGCACCGATTCAGGGTCACCTGCGCTGGTTGTGTCTGCGCCCGCAGACCTGTGCGCTAGCGGGCACAGAGCTGCTGGCCCAGGGTACTCTGAGGGCCGACCGCAAGCCAGGTGCTTCTCAAAGCAGCTCCCACACCTAGAGGGTCACCTCAAATCTATAAGGACCTGTCAGAGTCTCACAGCCCTCGGGAGGTCAGCCAGCACCCCCACCAGCTCTGAGGACACAGCTTAGGGGCATGGAGCCCTTCATACCCAGTCAATAGCCCAGAAGGGAAGGGGGATGAGGACAAGGAGCTTCTTTAGTCACAGCTGGAAATGCTGAGCCTAGGTCTCGGGGCCCTGATCCCTGGTCCCCACTCTCAGGTGCAGTCCAGCCTTATCAGGAGAGAGCCCGCAGGATGGCACTCCAGCTGGCCTCCCCTTGCAGCTGATGGACCTTCCAACCTGCATCTGTGTGGACAGGTTTGGAATGGCTGCCCATGATGACAGGGCACATGCACGCAGGCTTCCTCTTCTGGGAAGTGCCTGTTCAGGGCTCGTGTTTATTCGTGGTCTTGAAAAGGCTTTAGATACACTGAGCTTGTGGTCTCCTTGGACCCCCGGATCTTCCTCCCCTGAGTGGACATTAAGTTGAATCCCGCAGGCCTGACATCCTAGTCCTTGGACACTGATGTCCAGGGTCGGCAGGGAGAAGAGTCTGTTCCTCCTGACGCTTGCTGCTTGATGACAAGAGTCTCAGGCCAGCTGGCACACTATGTCCCTCTGCCCAGCTCCTTGGAGAGCCCAGAGATGGAGAGAGGAGGGTGCTCCCCACGGCTAGATCACACTAGTCCTGGGCGAGTGGTAAGACTGGCCAGCGCCCTCCTTGGGCTCCTATGGTCCAGCCTGGTGCCAAGAACATCACAAGAGACCTTCGCCCAAGCCAAAGGGCACCCCTGTGCCGCAGGAGAAAGGGTCTGTGCTGGGAAGAGGGCAGACACTCCTAAGTCGCAGCAGCAGGGGTCCCAAGACCCACCAACAGGCCTATGTCTGCTTTTCCTGTGCAGATGAGCATCCACAAACTCAAATCCTCCCCCAGGCCTGCAGGTCAGACGTCCAAGCAAGCTTACCAGCCTTGGCTTTGGGTCTCCCAAGGTTGGCTCAGCGCTGACACTGCCAGCAGGGCAGAGCTCTCCAAGGGGCTGCCCCATGCTTAGGGCAGCCGCAGTCGCAGCACACAGACACTGAACTCTGACCCTCCGTCCCTTTTGGCCTCATTGGAGAGAGTCCTCGGCTCATGAGGACCCCGTGATGATGCTGGAGCCCCAGGGACCCAGGGTCACCCCATCTCAGGGCCCCTAGTTTAATCCCACCTGCGAAATCCCTTTTTATGTGAAGGGACACATCTGCAGGTCCCAGGATCAGGACGGGGGCATCTCCGGGGCCCTTACTGAGCTGACCCCAGAACACAGCTAGGACACAGCCCGTGAGTAGACAGGTGGCCGGTAGGGCTAGGCACAGTAAGACCCCAGAAGTGCCTGGAGGTGATGAAGCCCCCAGTGGCCCCTCACGGGGCAGCCTCTTCAGCGCCACGGAGGAGCTGTAGGCTGGTGGGGCCTCCCCCTCTCAAGTGCAGGAATGTGCTGGGGAGTCTAGATGGGCAGGTTCTGCAAGTCAAGTGGCAGGTCTGGATCTGGTGGGGGCAGCTGCACTCCAATTCTGTCCCAGCATGGGGCGCCTTCCTCCAGGTTCCCACGGTAAAGATCACCCACCCCCAAGGGTGTCCCGGACAGCCCCCGACGCCCACCTGGGGGCTCACTCACTCTGAGTCCTGCCCCCCAGACAACAGGCTGAGCTCCCAAATCTGATGAAACCCCCCCTCAAATCTCCAGTCAGCTGACATACCCCAAGCGACAGCAGAAGGGCCCCCACAGGGCTATTGGTAGGTGGTAGGGAGGGGTCTCCTACCCCACTTTGCAGCTTCCAGGGCGAAGCCACACCCTCAAGCTGGGGAAGAGTGGCCCTGGTGGCATTGATCTTTGAGGACACACCCGAATGTTCAGAATAGGAGAGAGCTCAGGGGCGGAGTGCTCAGGCTTGTCCATCCACCCCTGCCCCTACTGTCACAGTTCCTAGATCAGCCTTCCCTCACTGCACCTCACCTCCGGGGGCGGGGCGGGGGGGGGGTGCGGCCCTGGCTCCTGCTGGCTCTGGGCATCTCTGGGCGGGACTCTCACCCCATCCGAGTTTGTGACTCAGAGCCACACAGGCCCCCTGCCCCGCAATACTACTCCTCCCCACTTCGTCCCCACTTCCTGGGTCAGCCTCTGACCTCAGCCTGCTGTGACTCCCACCCACCCGGGACTCCCGGGAAATGCCAGGCGCCAGCCTTCCGGGATGTGGCCCGGCAGGAAGGCCAGGGAGGCCACTTTCGGTTTCACTTGGGGACGGAGGCCAGGCTGGAGGCACCTGCCCCTCTCTGGGGCCCAGGGGAGGCTAGGCAGCGCCTGGCACGGAAGGGGTGCCTGAGGACCCAGGGAGGTACTGGGTGACCACTGCTCCCCCGCCCCACCCCCTGCAGGGGTCAAGTCAACGCCTTCCCTGAAGTGTCCCAGCATAGCTGGCCGTGGACTCCCTTTCTGCCCCGTGGGCAGCACAGGGGGAGTGTAGGGCTGACCGGAGAGGAGTCACAGTAATGGGGGGGTGGAGGGGGAGGGGTTGGGGAAACGTGCCGGGTATCGCAGCCAACCGGGAGCCTACAGGAGCGTAAGGGCACTACCATCTACAGCTACCAGGGCGCCTCCTCCCACAGGGCCAGGCTTCAGGGAGGGGCTCCTGGACCTCCTACTGCCCACACCCGGCTCAGGCACCCCTGCACCAGGAGCCTGCCTCCCCACAAGCCCACTTCCTGCCGGCAGCTGTCAGGGCAGAGCTGGGGCTTGGGGAGCTCCCAGGGGAGTCTTGTTCACCCTCCATAAAACAGGGAGACAGCACCTCCTCTGCCCTCTTCGTGGGGCCAGCCGACACCCACTCACCCCAGGCCAGGCCCTGCTGTCTTTTTTTTTTTTTGTCTCTTTTAACTACTTTTCTGTTTTATGGAGACACAATTCACGTGCCATACACTTCATCCATCTAAAGTGAACAGCACAGTGGCCTTCAATACATCCACAGACTTGTGCAACCACCACCTCCATCTAATTCCAGAACATTCCATCACCCCCAAAAGAAAAGCTCACTCCCATCAGTAGTCTCCCCCACGCCCTCCCCAGCCCCTGACAACCAGGAACCTACTCTCTGTGTCTGTGGATCTGCCTGTTCTGGATGTTTCCCATCAGTGGAATCGCACCGTGCGTGTCGTTCTGTGTCTGCTTCCCTCACTGAGCATTGTGTTCTCAGGATCCACATCACCATATATAAATGACAGGCTTTGGCAGTGGGTACCTGGGCCAGCCCAGAGCATCAGAAATCGCCCTCACCTGAGACACCCACTTGAGGACAGGGCAGCCACACCCCCCAGCGAGGGAGGCTGGCGGCTGTCACCATGGCAGAAAGATGCAGAAAGTTGGCTCTGTCCCAGCCCTGCTCAGCTGTCCCAAGGGGGACTGACCTGCCAGCAGCAGGGGAGAGGGCAGTTCCAGGGGGAATACGGACCCACAGACACCAGGCCGTATCTGGGCTGAGCAGACAGGGAGATGGTGGGCGAGCAGGGCTGGCCAAGCTTGGGCCTGAGTGACCTTGCTCCTGGCCACCCCAGGCGGCTGGCTGCAGCCAGCCCTCCCTGAGCCTGACCACGCAGCCCTTGGCTTCGGAAAAGTGGCTGGAGATGCTCCAAGCTGGCCCACTGACTGATTGCACGTACGCAAGGCACACATGCATGAACTCTCACATGTATGCACACAGGCAACACCACGCACACGTGTGCACGCAGCACTCACACGTGACACACGCACACTCCAGCAAGTACGTGCACTGCTGCACATGTGTGTCCACAGACACACACTGGCACATACGTGGGCAGACTCACACACACACCCTGGACCTGTGCGGCTGCCCAGGGGGCCCAAGTCCCCACTCTTCGTGTCAGCCTCTAGGTGCCCCCACCTCTCCATGACCTGACCCCACATGAAGAACAGGCAGACCCCGCCCCCGCCAGCAACTGTGAAAGCTTCACGGGGCGGAGGCCCTGTGAGGAGGGAGGCAGCCTCTGGAGACTGGACACAGTTGCCTCTTTATTCCCAGCCGGCTCGCTCATGAGGCCAGAGCCCTCTGCTGGGTCAGCGTTTCCGGCCCAGCTCCTGTTGGTTGGTGGGGGTGGGGTGGGGGGTGCTCTGAGACTTTACTAGAAATGAGCTGGGCCAGCCAGCTGGTCATGTCCGCAGTGGCGGTCCAGCCTCTGTTCCCCACCCCACCAAGGGTCGGGGTGGTCAGGCAGCTGGAGAGACCTGGCCCTGGACTGCACACCTGAGGCCAATGCTGCCCCACCCCAACTTCAAAGCCAACTGCCTCCTCTGCGCTCTGCCACACAGGTTCCCCTGGAAACAAAGCCCCTCACCCGCTTATCAAAGCATAGACATCTCCCCCAAATGTGCGCGCGCGTACACACACACACACACACACACACACACACACACACACACACACACACACACACGGCAGGTCCAGCTCCAGACAGGTGTGAGCAGACGTCTGCTCAGAGGCAGAGTTAAACAAAGGGCCCTCCCGCCCTCTGAAATCCCCGAATGCCTTCCCCTAGGTCCTCACATTGGCTGTCCCTGGGGATAGCATCTCACGCTTGTCAGACTCCCCAGGGTCTGTCCGATGCCCACCTGGGTCTCCCTGGCTCAGGGGTGTCCCGGGATCACCCATCTCCTGCCCATTCACCCAGGGCCCAAGCAGACAGCCCTGAGGAGCCATCACCCACCTCTGGGGACTCCCCTAGGAAAATACAGGGCCTTTGGAAGAAAAAGTGCAGATGGGCAGGGAGTGGCCTCCCCAGGCCGCCCAGCAGGCCCAAGTCTCAGCCCAAGGATGGGGTACACAGCCACTCCTCTGCTTGCAGCTTCTGTAACTGTTGAGCCCCCCCCCCTTCGCCCCCAGTCAGGTACACAGAGCCCCAGGCGGGGACACAAAATCAGGGTCAGATCCAGCTCAGGCTGGATTTCCAGATTTCCCTGGAACCTCAGCCTCTGACAGGTGGCCCTTCTTCCCTCTGGACTCTGGGGGCCCAGCCCCACTTGCCTCGAATCTTTCCTGCAGGGACAGATCCACCACACTGGCCTCTGAGTTGGGTCACCTAGCCTGGCAGGAGGCAGGCAGGTTCCCATCTGAAGTCTGTCCAACACCAGCCCCCCTCATCACAGGTGCAACATTCACCACCCCTCCAACTGCCAGCAGGCTTCCTCCCAGACAGCTTCCAGGCCAGGTTCAAACAGAGGGGACCATACCTGGCCAGTCAGGCAGTGGACAGGCAGAAAGGAGGCCCAGGGTAGGCAGGACCAACACACTTCCCACACTCAGCTCTCTCTCCCTTTCCAGAATGTAACAACATGATGCTAGACACTCCTGCCTGGCTATCCACGCCTCTGCTCCCAGGCACCAGCTTCTCCCTGCCACTGCTCTGGTGCTGGGAGGACACCTCACCTTCCCCATCAATCCACACAGGCTACTGCTCCACAGGCTCCAGGTCTCGGCAGCCTTGGGGTGGGGGCCACCTCTGCCCACCAGCGCTCCCCGCCCAGCTCCAGGAGACACTCCCACCCAACATGCTCTGCCTGCTCAATTTATACCAGCAAGGGTCCCATCCCAAGGCCATGGGATCGCACCAGTAAAAACGCAGGGCGGAGAAGCCAGGACTGCAGGAATCCGGGGAGAAGGGTCACTGCGGAGAAAGGGTGGGAATCTGCGAGGAGCCTGAGATCAGGGGTCACCCAGAGAGGGAGGGGCTATAGTTACGGAGCTGGAGAGTCACAAGAAGAGAAGAGTCAAGGAATGACCCGGGAGCAGCCAGGAAATCACCAAGCGCAGGAGAGTAGCAGAGAAGCACGGGGTCAAGGGTCACCAAAGTGAAGTCCGGGTATCACCAGGGAGCGCCAGATAGAGGGGGATCAGGGAATCAGCGAGGAAAGAGACAGGAAAGGGTTGGGAGTCGCCCTGTTTCAGGGTTCATGCCAAGGCGGGTGTCAGGCGGGGGTGACGGAGCGGCGCAAGGTCCGGGGTCGCCGAGGACCGGGTTAGAGTTGACTGCGAAGGACGGGATCGGGA
>NW_011494775.1:6823291-6830761 GCF_000754665.1 Bison bison bison | reverse complement strand
GGGTCGCGGTGGAGGGCGGGATCAGGGGGTCGCCCATGAGGGCGGGGATACGCCGCCGCGCTCCCCCCGCCCGCGGTCCCGGAACCCCAGAATTCCGTAACCCCCGGCTCGGGGCGCGGGCGGCCGCGAGGTGCCATGGCCTGTGCGGGCCGGGGAGAGCGGCTTGGCCGGGCAGGGGTAGCGGGAGCGGGCCAGGGGTGGAGCCGGGCGCGCCTCACCTCGGACCCGGGTCCGGCCGGGCGCGGAGCCCGCGGCGCCTCCGTTTTTCCGAGCTTCGCCGCGGCAGCGCTCACTTCCGGGTTTCGAGCGCCATCTTGGGGGGGCTCGCGCACTTCCGGTCATGCCGTGGGGGCGGAACCTCTGGTGGGCGGGGTTTGGGCGAGGGGGCTTCTCGCGGTGACCCCCCTCCCCCAGCCCCTTGAAGCCCTTCTGCCTTTGGAAGGGGCTCGAATTCTCGAGTGAGCCTCAGTTTCCTCCTCTGCAGCATGAAGTACAATGCCTACCTGCAGATCTTTGCATAACTCTGCCCTCCCCTGGTGCACTCTGACCCTGACCTTTCAGCCACTGGGGTTCTCGGACAGCCCAGACCTTGGCCTCGCAACCGTCTGAAAGGGACCTGGGTCCCCCTATCATGCTCCCTCTTTGTTGCTTCCCTACCAATAGTAGTCTGCTCATTAATCTATCTCCAGTCTAGAATAGGAGTCCTGGGACCACCCGCCCCCGGACAGGGAGCCAGGCACACAGGGTCTGATTAGCCCCAGAGGCCACCCTGAGAAAAGCAGGATCCTCTCAGGCAGGGGCCTTGAGACCTGAGTGGCTTCCCTGCTGTCTCCTTCCCCATCAGGGCTTCCAGGGGCCTCATGCAAACAACGCTGGGATCTGCCTCATTGTCAGGCACAGGATGGGACTCAGCTGTGGCACAGGCCTGCTGTGTTCCTGTGACTGGCAACTACTGGACCCACCAGGGGCTGGGCCTGGCAGGTCAGACAGAGCCAGTGCAGGAGGCACCACCCCCTCCCCAGCAGGGAATGAAGACACTGCCGCCTTTTGCTGGACCCACCTCACCAGCCAGCCAGAGACCTCCTGTACCTGGTCCAACCCCTTGAATTTAGAGGCCACCTCTTCACTTGCTTGTCTATTCAGTGAACTCTTATGGATGCTGCTATGTGCCTGGCCTTGAGCTGGACAAGTCCGGGGCCCCCAGAGAGGACTCAGTTCTCATCCTTGCCCTCAGGAAGCCTCCAGTCTAGGGGAAACAGAGCTGGGACCAGACACTCCCATCTGCAAGATCAGGCATAGGGCCAGTGAGGAACAAAGTCTGCCTAGGGCATCATAGAGGGTGGTGTTGAGAGGGTGTTGAGGCTGAGGCTTTGAAGTTCAAGTAGGAGTTTCCCAGACAGTTAAACTTAGGAAGAGCAAATTAAAAGCTGTTCAAAGGCCAGATCTGGTAAGGAAGATGAGTATGTTTAAAAAATCTGTTTGCCTTGGGACATCCCTGGCAGTCCAGTGGTTAAGATTCCTTGCATCCACTGGAGGGGGTGTGGGTTCAATCCGTGGTTGGGAAACTAAGATCCCAACCCAATGGGGTGTGGCCAAAAAAAGAAAAAATCTGTTTGCCCTAAAAATTCAGGACCTCCTGTACCCAAACCCACAGGCACAAGGGAGCAGATGGGGAAACTGGGACCCAGAGAGAAGTCATATCCAGATGGAGCTTCACTTTGGCGTGCGTTCTTTGGCAATTGAGTTGTAACCCTGACCCTGGAACTATTCTTCATAGCTAATGAGAAGAAATCCAATTGAGCAACAGACTTAAGCTTCAAAAGGGTGAATAAACTGATTTGCGGACCATCTGGTGGCATGTTCCAGTTTCTGCTCACACAACACCATCAAACAATTTGCAGGGCCCAGTGACATGTGAAAACGCAGGGCCCCTTGTTCAAAAAGTAGCAAGAACTTCAAGACTGGGACCGTTAAACAGCACAGCCCCCCAAGCTCCAGGCCTGAGTGAAGTCCCAAGTTACACACCCATGAAGCTGGCCCTGCCCCCACTGTGGCCCTTTGGGGTCTGACTGATAGTACCTGCATTTTGCCGGTGGGGAAACTGAGGCGCAGAACTGTTCCACAGATGGCCCAGGTCACAGAGAGAGCCGCTGAAAGGCGTGGACTTGACCTCCACCACGTCCACCTCAGAAAAGCACGAGATCTCTATGGGTAATTCTGCCTGAAATGGGGGCAGTTTGCCCAGGCCGGGGTGGGTCCAGCCATCTCAGCATGGAGGAAACTGCCAAGTCTGGGGATGGCTAGGGAATTAGTCAGATTTGGGGATTTCCAGGGAATTGCGAAAGGCAGCCTGGGAGACCAGAATGGATGCTGCTTTGGAGCTCAAAACCTGGCCCTAGGTGCTGTGTGACCCCCAGAAAGTGACTTAACCTCTCTGTGCCTCCATTTCCCACAGATAATAGTGGCTATTATTTTTCAGACAGCTAAATGAACAGTGCCTAGTATTAAGATGTTATGAATGTTTCCAGGTGAATGTCTGGATCATGGGGTCACCTAAGTGACCCCATTCAATCGTCAGAAGTGACCAAGGCTTTTCATCTGGTGGGGACAGGCTCACAGAAGACCACGGGTCTGCTGGTGGAGTTCTGTTTAAAGTTAAAGAGCCTCTTCTTCAACCCCTCCCTCTGCCCCTGCCCCATGGAGGGGCACCTGACTGTCCCCCAGACACTTTGACCAGGCTCAAGGAAGTAGGGTCGCCATATAAAATGCAGGACACAAAGTTAAGTGTGAATTTCAAGTACAGGAAGAATAATTTTTCTTGCCAGTAGAGCCCAGGCAACGTTAGGGCTATATTTATACCAAAGAACTACCCTCCGTGTATCTGAAATCCACATCTAACTGGGATGGAAGTCCTATGTTTTTATTGGTGAAATTCAGGCACTCGACGTGGGAAGTACCACTGACAGAAATGGGACCCAGGAGAAGCCCTGGCGAGCGGCTCCCTCTCGCGGAGCCTTGGCGTTCCCACCTGCTAAATGGGCGAGATGTTAGCACCAAACACACAGGCGAGTTCCCCATACGGATCATTATTTCAAAAGAGCAGAAAACTTCACACGGATGGAGGTCAGATCACTGGGGGCTTCCCTTTGAGCCAGGCGATTCTCGGCCTAAGTCAGGTGTCCCCCACCAGCCTCGGTTTCCCTCCCGGGAAGGACCCCGGAGCTAGGCCCGCCCAGGGAGGAGGAGCCGGGGATGAGCAGGTGAGGCGGGGCAGGTGGACCCGGCCCGGGGGCAGGGGCGGGGACTCGCCACTTCCTGTTTCTCCACATTCTGGAAAGCCCCAGCGTTCCCGGGCCGCGGAGCGCCTCCTCCCTCCCCGCTCCTCCGGGCCCGGGTCCCTCACCACTTCTCCTTTCTGCACCCGCTTCCCCCCAGCCCAGTGGTCGGTTCCCGGCTCCCTCTCCCCTCCTCTCCCCGCCTCTTCTCCTTTTCCCATCTCTTCTCCGGCTCTCCTTTTTTCTCTCCTCCTGGAGACCCAGTCGGCGCCTCCAGGGTGCAGAACAGAAAACCGAGGCAGCAAGGTCCCACGAGCCATGTCCGTGTCCCCCGGCCTCCGGTCACTTTCCGTCTTTCTTCCGCCCCCACCCCGAGTCTCTCTCTCGATCGCTGTCCCCTTGTCCCTCGGTTCGTCCCAACCTCTGTCCCTCGCTCCACCAGTCCTCCCTCACCCACGGAGCCGACTCCGCCCTGTCCAGCCACCACGCCCCCTCTGTGCCCACCTGACACTTGCCCCGAGGCGTCCTCAGTCACCGGCGTTGGCTGGCGATTTCTAGGGCCCTACAGCTCCCTCCCGCCGGGTCTGACCAGGAGCTGGATCCTGCCAGGCTCGGTTAGGCTGCCTCTGAGCCGGGGCCACTTCTGGGAACCGCAAACCTGTCCAACAGGTTTGAGATCCGCCCCAGACAGGGCTTCCCGCCTCTCCGCTGGGCCGGGGACACCAGGGTTGCAGGGGTTAAATGTGACACCTGACTACTACCCCCCAACCCCAGGCTGGGTCCTGGCTGGGCCCTGAGGTTGGGGAGCAGGTGGGAGGGGAAGAAAGATCAGCAGTTCACCCACCAAGCCCACAGGGGAAGAAGTGTAGGGGGAGAGCTGGCATGTGCCAAGGTCCCAAGGAACACCTATGGGGGGCACAGGCAGTGAGGCTGCGAAGAGGGAGGAGGTGTTATTACCCTTCCTCCCACCCCCCACCCAACAGAAAGCTAGGGCGAGGCCTTTGGAGCACTAGGGAGCCACTGAAGGTTCTGAAGCAATGGTATGGTATGGTCAGGGTGGGGCTGGAGGTCACCTGATCTGCCACATATGCTGGACAAGAGGCCACATCTGCAAATTTCATCCGGTGGAAAGACAGAGGCTGGAGGAGGTGGAGCTGTTGCCCCAAAGCCAAAAGAGCCAAAGTTTGTATTTCTTTCTTATTTATTTCTTTTTGGCTGCATTGAATCTTATTTGCAGTGCACAGGCTTAACTGAGACATGTAGAATCCCAGTTCCCCAACTAGGGATCTAACCCGCTTCCCCTCCATTGGAAGGTGGATTCTTAACTGCTGGAACCCCAGGGAAGTCCCTCTGCATTTCTTTCTATCCAGGGCCAGTAGTGAGCTGGCCAAGGTGGGGGTGGTTGGTGAGGGGAGCAGGAGTAGATGTAGGCTAGGGGTGGGGGGTGCTTACCCAGAGGAGGGTGGGAGGGCTGTGGTGAGGGGAGGAGGTGGACCTCAGCTTTGGTGCCATGCCATGCATTCATCCACTAAATGTTTATCATCCTGGGGCCAGGCACGAGGGATAGAACAGAGCACCGGACACATCCGTTATGCTCCTGGGTCATAAGGAAATGGGCCCCCTGCCCCTGTGGCGCAGGACAGGTCCCTGCAACACAAGTGCCAGAGGAGGATCCAGGCAGGTGGACCAGGCCCTGCCTTGCCCCAGCCTGACCTCCCGGCTATAAACCACAGCCAGCTCTGAGCACTGATGTCACCTGTGCTGGGACTTCCTGAACCTTCACCTTGGATCTGCCCGGACCCACAGGGAAATTCCAAGCCAGGCGGGGACCAGCTGACTCATGTCCAGGCTCCAGTGGCGTGCAAGTGGCCAGGTTCCTGAGGGGCATCGGGGGCATTTGGATCACTCTGTGGGATCTGCCCCCAGGCTTAGGGAGAAGCCAGACTCCCCAGCCTCAGCTCAGGAGTCCCCATCAGAACCTGCTGGGTGAAGCCAGGAAGCTGGGTTACAAAGGGTGAGAATTTAGGGGTATCAGAGCTGTTCTCCAAGTGGGATACTGAGCTGGTCATTTGATATCCCCAGGGCTGTACAAATGACCAGCCAAGAGGATGGAGCTCCAGTAGCAGAGCATGAGGTTACTACCTCCTGGGTTCAAATCCCAGCTCTGCTAGTGGCTCTGGGACCCCAGGCAGGTTACTTAACCTCCACGTGCCTCAGTTTCTCCACCTGTAAAATGGAAAAATCACAGTACCTCCTTTGGAGGGTTTTTGTGAGAATTTGGTGAGGATCACTGTGAGCTTGGGGACGTTATGGTAAAAATGTTTTAAAAAAACATTCATCACAACACAATTCATAACAGAAGTGGAAACAACCCCATGTACTTCAGTTAATGTAGTCACGTACAGATGTGAGAGCTGAACCATAAAGAAGGCTGAGCACCAAAGAATTGATGCTTTTGAACTATGTTGCTGGAGAAGACTCCTGAGAGTCCCTTGGACTGCAAAGAGATCAAATCAGTCGATCCTAAAGAAAGTCAACCCTGAATATTCATTGGAAGGACTGATGCTGAAGCTGAAGCTCCAATACTTTGGCCACCTGATGCGAAGAGCTGACTCGTTGGAAAAGACCCTGGTGCTAGGAAAGATTGAAGGCAGGAGGAGAAGGGGATGACAGAGAATGAGATGGTTGGATGGCATCACCAACTCAATGGACATGAATTTGAGCAAACTCCAGGAGATGGTGAAAAGGACAGAGAAGCCTGGTGTGCTGCAGTCCATGGGGTCGCAAAGAGTTGGACACGACTGAACAAGAACAACGTCAACTTCAGTTAATGGGTGGACACACACACCAGTCCCTCCACACACAGGAACATCATTCATCATGAAAAGGGATGAAGCCCTGACACTCGGTACCACATGGATGGACCCCAAGAACATGATGCTCAGTGACAGAAGCAGACAGACAGACACACAGGGTGTGATTCCACTGATGGGAAACATCCAGAACAGGAAGATCCACAGACACAGAGAGTGGGTTCCTGGTTGTCAGGGGCTAGGGAGGGGGTGAAGATGACTGCTTATTGGGGATTCGATGTTTTAAAGGGGTGATGACCATGTTTTGAAATTAGAGGTGGTGGTTGTACAAGGTAAATGTACTAAACGCCACGGGACTGTACGTTTTAAAATGGTCCATTGTGGACTTCCCTGGTGATTAAAAGTCCACCTGCCAATCAAGGGACACAGGTTCAATATCCCTGGTCAGGGAAAATCTCATAAGCTAAGGGACAAATATGCCCATGTGCTACAACTATTGATGCGCAAATGCCCTACCTGTGCTCATGAACAAGAGACGCCCGCATACCCCAACTAGAGAGTAGCCCCTGCTTGCCACAACTAGACAAAGTCTGGGCACAGAGTAGCCAAAATAAATAAGCAATAATACTAAAACAGTTAATTGTATGTCATGTGAATTTCACCAGACTAACGAAAGAGAAAGCAAAAGGCAATCAACCCTGTAATCAAAGGGGTGACAGATGTCACAATCAAGTTGTCATGAAATCCTAAAGTTGCATTCAGATCCCAGGAAGGCCTCCAAAAGAAACAGGTTTCACACACACTGGAGAAATTACATGACCACTGACCGTGATCTTCAGCGTGGACAGCAGGGACCCTTGTTGTAATGGGCTGGGATAGCTCCTCACCCTGTGGTCTTCCTCCCCAAGCCCATCACCCTGGTCTAACCTTGAGAACAACATCATGTATGCTAAGTTGCTTTCTGTCGTGTCTGACTCTGTGCAACTCTATGGATTGTAGCCCACCAGGTTCCTCTGTCCATGAGATTCTTCCGGCAGGAATACTGGAGTGGGTTGCCATGCCCTCCTTCAGGGGATATTCCCGACCCAGGGATCAAACCCACATCTCTTACATCTACTTGCATTGGCAGATGGGTTCTTTACCACTAGCGCTGCCTGTGAAGGTCTGAGAACAATACTGGAAAAAATCAAGGGACATTCTACAAGATATCCCACCAGTCTCCCTTCAAAGCTGTCCAGTTATCAAAAACAAGGAAAATCTGGACTTCCCTGGTGGTCCAGTGGTTAAGGCTCCACACTTCTAACGCGGGCGCACAGGTTCGACATCTGCTCAGGGGAACAAAGGTCCCAAATACCCTGTAATGCAGCCATAATAAATAAATA
>NW_011494775.1:6815686-6823191 GCF_000754665.1 Bison bison bison | reverse complement strand
AAGGTAAGTCTGAAAAACTGTCACAACCCAGAGATGTAATAACTAAATGTCATGTGGGATCCTGATGGGGAGTCTTGGGGCAGAAAAAGGACCTTAGGGAAAAACTAAAGAAATATTTTTTTTGAAGTGAGAAATTTAGTCGCTCACAATATAATGACATGCTCTACACTCATGGAAGATGTTAACGTCAGGACAAAATGGGTGCCAGAAGACGAGAACTCCCTGTACCATTCCCTGCAACTTTAGATTTCTAAACATATTAAAAATGATCAAAGTATAAGACCTGATCCATCCTCCCACGCCACCCCATGGGATGAAGCCCACCTTGGCTGGACGCCTGCAGCTTCCATTGCCAAAACCCCCTGCATGAGTCTTCCCTCCAAGTTTGGTTAGAATATTTTGGTTGCAAGTGATAGAAACTGCAACTGAAACTGGCAGTTTTTTTTTTTTTTTTTCCTCTTTTAAATGGGAATTTTGGGCTTGTGGAACTGAAAGGTCCAGGGATAGATTTAACTCAGAGTTCTCCCCCTTAGCACAGCTGACATTTGGGACTAGATGGTTCTTTGTGTTTTACAGCTGTCCTGGGCACTATGGGGTATGGACAGCATCCCTGCTCCCTACCCACCCGATGCCAGGAGCCCCACAGTCTTGACAACCACAGATGCCCCAGTATCCCTGGGAGCAGGACTCCCTCTGATCCAGCTGGTTTCAGACTCAGCTGGATCCAGGACCCTCAAATAGTGTCACAAAGATTTGTCCACCTCTCCATCTCTCAATTCTGCCATCTTTGCTCTTGGTTTTTTTCCTCAAGTCTCCCCACCTTGGGACAAAAATGGTAGCAGCAGCCCTTGACTAAATCCCCACTAAATCCCCAACAGCCCCAGCAAAAGTTCAGCACCTCTTCTGCAAGAGAAGCAGCAAAAGTCCCAGGGAAGGTTTTGATTGGCCCAACTTTAGTCACATGTCCTTGTTGAATCAGTCTCTGTGGCCAGGTAAGGGAAAGCCCTCATTGGCCAAACTGGGATCACATGATTGTACGGAGTCAGTCAATGGGGTTAGAACCCCATGATGTCAGCCAATGGGGTATATGGAGTCAGCCAATGGGGTGAGTACACTGTGGACTGGATTGGAAGCAGGGGGAGTAGCCCTGGGCAGTAGAGTCTCCCGCTGGGCAAGGTTGGCCTGTCATCCCACTGTGGGCTTTAGCAGGGCAGCATTAATAAATGAGTGAGTGGTATACTGCTGCTGCTGCTGCTAAGTTGCTTCAGTGGTGTCCGACTCTGTGCAACCCCATAGACGACAGCCCACCAGGCTCCCCCGTCCCTGGGATTCTCCAGGCAAGAATAATGGAGTGGGTTGCCATTTCCTTCTCCAATGCATGAAAGTGAAAAGTGAAAGTGAAGTTGCTCAGTCGTGTCCGACTCCTAGCGACCCCGTGGACCGCAGCCCACCAGGCTCCTCCATCCATGGGATTTTCCAGGCAAGAGTACTGGAGTAGGGTGCCATTGCCTTCTCCAGTAGTGCTCAGTAAATGCATGCTGGATGTAAAGTAGTGAGTGGATGGACAAATGGCAGAAGCTGGGGTTATCACCACATGTGGCCTGTATTAGTTAGCAGCTGCCATGTAACAAATTTCCCCAAACAATAGAGGCTTAAAACAACACACACATTGATTATGTGGCCCTCCAAGGGCCAGTGGAGCTGGGTCCTTTGCATAGGCTGCATCACTGGTGTTGACCAGGGATCAGAGCTCATTGGGAGGCTTGACTGGGGAGGGGGTCACTTTCCAGCCCCCTCACATTGTTGCAGGATTTATACTCTTGCTGCTTTAGGACTGAGGACCCTTTTCTTGCTAGGTGTTGACTGGAGGCTGCCCTCAGCCACACGTGGGCTCCTCCAACTTGGATACTCACATTGTCAAACCCACAGAGAGGGGATATAGGTCTGACCATGCATGGCATGATGTCACCTTGTCCACAGTCTGTTGGCCCCACCCTCTCAAGGGAAGTGGCCAGCAGGAGGTAGGATCTGGGTCACATTAGGGTCTGTCATCCACACAGCCTCCAGGTTCAGCAGCAGAAACATCAGCCTTGTGTAGCTCAGAGCTTGAGTGTCAGAGTGACATCGCCTGGAGGGACATCCATAGATCCCGGCCCATGAGCCCGGGCCAACTGCCGTCCGTGTGTATGAGGACTGCATCACCCTATGAGTGATGTCTACGTTTCAAAGTAGGTGAAAAAAATGAAGGAGACTTCTTTCGTGACACATGAAAATGACATGAAATTCACATGTTGGTGTCCACCAGTAAAGTTTCCCTGGCAAAGATGTATACCTCCCACTAAGCATCTGTTGTGACTGCTTCCATGACATGACGGACAGAGGTGGACAATCAAGAGAGTCCAGCAAGTCACAAAGTGAAAATGTTTGTTCTCAGGCCCTTGACACAAAGGGCTGGCTGAGCCCTGCTCTACACGGTCCTATGTTCCTGGCTTTTGAACTGTGGTGGACAAGACTCTTGAGTCTCTTGGACAGCAAGGAGATCAAACCAGTCAATCCTAAAGGAAATCAACACTGAATACTCATTGGAAGGACAGATACTGAAGCTCTAATACTTTGGCTACCTGATGCAAAGAACTGACTCATTGGAAAAGACTCTGATGCTAGGAAAAACTGAAGGCAGGAGGAGAAGGGGACAACAAAGAATGAGATGGTTGGATGGCCACTGATTCAACAGACATGAGTTTGAACAAACTCCAGGAGATAGTGAAGGACAGGGAAGCCTGGTGTGCTCTAGTCCATGGGGACACAGAGTATCAGACATGACTAAGCAACTGAACGATGATGATGCCCCTGACAAAGGATGCTGTAATCTCTCTTAGCCCAGAAATCTCCTCTCTCAAATGGGGTGGTGAGAGGAAGGAAGGACCTTGGCCACCAGGCCAGCAAGAGGTGACCTTTGGGTGATGATCACTGTCGCTCTTCGGGTGGCCTGGGGCAGGGGCATCCACAGGCAGCAGGTGGGAAATGCAGCCACATTCTGCACATTCTAATGGTCTTAGAACCATAGCACAACCTTGTGAGATCATCTCAAATGGGGCAACAGGACCCTGCAGCCTGCATTGATGGGGGCAGCAAGTGTATATCAGGGGTAGGGGCTTAGCCAGGGAGGTCAGGGGACATGAAGCCGCAACTGGAATGAGTGAAAGAGGGAGTGGTGTGGACACTTGCAGGGAAGGGGCAAGAGCAAAGGCCCTGGGGTGAGGTAGAAGTTGGTCTGATGACTGGAGATGAAAAGACAATGTGGCTGGAGCAAAATGACCCCTAGCCAGGGCCACACCTGAGCACACAGAGCTGGCGGGGCCCTCTCCACCTCCAGTCCAGCTTCCCCCAAGCCTCACTGACCCCAGTTGCAGAATGGCGGCCAGAGCCCAGTGATGTCCTGGAATTTCAGGTCTGTGCTGGCCTGACTGTGTGCCAAGCTGGCCACCACATCTCTGGCTCCCCAGGCCAAACTGAGCAATGGAATGGGCCAATGGTCCGGGGCTGGGGGATGCTGACAATGTCCCTGCTCTCTGATTCTGGTAAGTTCTCTCCCAGAGCCTCCACCCTACCATGCAGGCCAAGAGGGATCAATGTGAGGCTGTGGGTGTCAGGGAGAGGAGAGTCCTGGGCACAGTTGGGGATGAATATCCAGTGCCCCCCGCCTGTTAGGACCCCGCTTTCACGGGGCTAGCCACCTGCCTTGCCCCTTCCTTGGTGATTCCACAGTCATCCAGGAACCCTGGGTCCCAGTGAGTGGCCCATTGCACAGGTGAGCCTGCCAAGGCCCAAAGGAGATATGAGACCCCAGAGCTGGGGCTGGGAACTGGGGTCCTGAGTGAGCGGGAGCAGGCATGGATAGTGTGGCTAGCACTGGGCAGGCTTTCTCCCCCTCGTCACCCTGATCGCCCATTCATCCACTCAGGGTTTCTGGTGCCCAAGCGTCTGAGTAGATGCTAGCCCTGATGACCCAGTCCAACCTGCTCATGCATAAACATGTAAACAAAGTGTAGCTGATGCCGCTCACATTTCAATTTATAACTTTGTACTCCCCTCCCCCATTCTTTTCTGTGGTTTGGTGGGTTTTTTTGTTCTTTGTGTGTTTTGTTTTGTTTTGTTTTTTTGCTTGAAACCCGGTTGTTTTTCCTGTTAAGTTTCCCACAGTCTAGAACTTGCTGATGTGTTTCCCTGTGATGAGTTAAATTTTCAAAGATGTAGTTCATCCCCTTGTTTCAAAACTCGAGAGTCAAAAGTCCACCAAGAGGGCAGCTGCAGGGAGAGACTCCTACAGCTCCTCAAAATGTTGAACAGAATCACCACCTGACCTAGAAGTTCTTTTCCCAGGTGTGAGTCTCAAGCCCTGCAAGCAGAGACTTGACCAATTACCCTTTGTGTGGGACTGTTCCTGGTAGTGAGTTCACAATGGTCAAAGTTACAAGGAACCCAAGTGTCTATCGATGGATGACGGATGAACAAACATGGTCCATACACACAGTGAAATGTTACTCAGCCTTAAAAAGGAAGGAGGTTCTGACGCCTGCTACAACAGGGATGAATCCTGAGGACGTGATGCTCAGTGAGAGAAGCCAGACACAGAAGGACACACACTGTCTGATTCCAGTCACAGGAGGTCCCTAGAGGAGTCAAATACACAGAGACAGGAAGTAGATGGTGGGGCCAGGGACTGGGGGAGGGGACAGGGAGTCAGTGTTTCACAGGGACAGAGCCTCAATGTGGGAAGATGAGAAAGTTCTGGAGATGATGGTGGGGATGGTTGCAAGACAATGTGAATGTGCTTAATGCCACTGAGCTGTGCACTCAAAAATGGCTGAGATGGTGAATTTTATGTTATGTAGATTTTTACCACAAAAAGGTATGCCCCCCTCATAAAACTCAGCATCTTCACCATAGAGATGTCCATTTTTACCATAAAGGCTTCCATCTTCACCATAGAGACTTCCATCTTCACCACAAAGACTTATATCTTCACCATAGAGAGTTCCATCTCTACCATAAAGACTTCCTATGAGTGGAATCACAAACTGTGTGTCTGTCCTTCTGTGTCCACTTCTCCCATTGAACTTTATGTTCTCAGGGTCTGTCCATGTGGTAGCGAGAGTCATGGCTTCTGTCCTTTTCATGGCTGGGGATGATCATGGATATACCACGTGGTGTGAATGGACCACATTGTGTCTGTCCATCATCCATCGATGGACACTCAGTTGCTTGCACTTTTTGGCTGTTTTAAGTCATGCTGCTGTGAACACCAGTTTACCGATATCTCTTCAGGTCCCTGCTTTCGACTCTTTTGGTTCTATACCCAGGAGTGGGATTGCTGGGTCATGTGGTAATTCTATGTTTAATTGTTTTGAGGAAACTTCTGACTGCTTTCCACAGTGCTTGCACCCTTTTACATTCCCATGAGCTGTGCACAAGGCTTCCAAAAAATTTCTCCACATCCCCACCAATGCCTGTTATTTCTGGCTTTCCTTTTTCTTCATAGCCATTCTAAGGAGCATGAGGTATGAGTTTCCCAACTCTTCGCTGTGGAGTACTTCAGACACATGGGAGAGGAAAAGGTAGACTGACCCCTCCATCCCCCTATCTAGCTTCAACCAGTATCGACTCCAGATGAGTCTTGTGTTCCCTCTAGTCCACCCTTGGATTATTTTTTTCCAACCTTTTATTATGAATATTTTCAAGTGTGGAGAAGAATTGAAAGGATTTTGTGGTTAAAAACACAAAACCTACTTCCTACGACTAACACTTTATTTAGCACATAACTGAACATTCATCCTTTCCTCTATGTGGCTGCATGTTTGCGCACGCATATGTTAATGTGCCACCTATCTGAATGGTAAAGCCAAAACCAAAAAAAGTAGACAAAACCAACTGCTGGCAAGGAGGCAGAACCACCGGGCCCCTCAGATGTTGTTGGCCAGTGGAATGCAGCCACTTTGGGAGACGGATCAAGGGTTCTCAAAATGGGAAATCCAGAATTGCCAGGTGATTCAGCTGTTCCACTCTTGGGTGTTACCCCAAGAGAAATAAAGTCTTCTGTACACCAAAAAAGCTGTGCACATGTGTTCACAGCAGCAGGATTTGTAATCACAGAAAACTGAAGACAGCCCAGATGGTCCTCAACTGGTGCATGGATGGAAAAAAACAACACAGAATGTCCATATGAACGGACATCATCCAGACCTAACACGGAGCCAGTGGTCACAACATATGCATCTCAGACGAATTCTGTGGGTGAATGAAGGAAGCCAGGATCATACTTTCCTACTCCATTGCATGGTACCTCAGAGAAGACCAAGTTATGAGGCCAAACTCAATGCGTGCTTGGGGAGGGCTAGGGGTGGAGGGAGGTGACTACAGGGGGCAAAGGGGACCTTTTGGGGTGATGAAAATATTTTATTTCCTGATTATGGTGGTGATTACACAACTATATCCTTTTGTCAAAATTCATAGAACTGTGCACTTAAAAAGGGTGAATTTTTCTGTAATAAATAATTCTCAGAAACTTGCATATGAGCTTTCTGGGTCTGCCATAACAAATGGCCTTTAAACAACAAAACTGTACACAGTCATACTGTGCAGGCCAGACTTCAGAGGTCAAGGTGACAGCAGTGTTGGAGGCTCCAGGGCAGGGGCCTTCCTGCCTCTTCTGGGGGCTGTAGGTGCCCTGGCTTGTGGCCGCACTTCTCCAGTCTCTGCCTCCATCTTCACATGGCTTCTCTCTGGCAGTCAGATCTCCCCTGTATGATTTTTATAAGGACAACTGTCATTGGCTTTAGTGCCCACCTAAGTAACCCAGAGCTGACTATGGCTCAGATCATGAACACCTCATTGCCAAATTCAGACTTAAAATTGAAGAAAGTAAGGAAAACCACTAGACTATTCAGGTATGACCTAAATCAAATCGCTTATGATTATACAGTGGGAGTGAGAAATAGATTTAAGGGACTAGATCTGATAGACAGAGTGCCTGATGAACTATGGACTGAGGTTCGTGACATTGTACAGGAGACAGGGATCAAGACCATCCCCAAGAAAAAGAAATGCAAAAAAGCAAAATGGCTGTCTGAGGAGGCCTTACAAATAGCTGTGAAAAGGAGAGAAGTGAAAAGCAAAGGAGAAAAGGAAAGATATACCCATTTGAATGCAGAGTTCCACAAAATAGCAAGGAGAGATAAGAAAGCCTTCCTCAGTAATCAGTGCAAAGAAATAGAGGAAAACAATAGAATGGGAAAGACTAAAGATCTCTTCAAGAAAATTAGAGATACCAAGGGAACATTTCATGACAAATATGGGCTCGATAAAGGACAGAAATGGTATGGACCTAACAGAAGCAGAAGATATTAAGAAGAGTGGCAAGAATACACAGAAGAACTGTACAAAAAAGATCTTCATGACCCAGATAATCACAATGGTGTGATGACTCACCTAGAGCCAGACATCCT
>NW_011494775.1:6810728-6814474 GCF_000754665.1 Bison bison bison | reverse complement strand
TGGAAGGAATGATGCTAAAGCTGAAACTCCAGTACTTTGGCCACCTCATGTGAAGAGTTGACTCATTGGAAAAGACTGTGATGCTGGGAGGGATTGGGGGCAAGAGGAGAAGGGGACGACAGAGGATGAGATGGCTGGATGGCATCACTGACTCAATGGATGTGAGTCTAAGTGAACTCCAGGAGTTGGTGATGGACAGGGAGGCCTGGTGTGCTTCGGTTCATGGGGTCGCAAAGAGTCGGACACGACTGAGCAACTGATCTGATCTGATCTACTCCTTGAAAGGAAAGTTATGACCAACCTAGACAGCATATTAAAAAGCAGAGACATTACTTTGCCAACAAAGGTCCGTCTAGTCAAGGCTATGATTTTTCCAGTAGTCATGTATGGATGAGAGAGCTGAACTATACAGAAAGCTGAGCACCGAAGAATTGATGCTTTTGAACTGTGATGTTGGACAAGGCTCTTGCAAGTCCCTTGGACTGCAAGAAGATCCAACCAATCCATCCTAAAGGAGATCAGTCCTGAGTGTTCATTGGGAGGACTGATGTTGAAGTTGAAACTCCAATACTTTGGCCACCTGATGTGAAGAGCTGACTCATTTGAAAAGACCCTGATTCTGGGAAAGATTGAAGGCAGGAGGAGAAAGGGACGGCACAGGATGAGATGGTCAGATGGCATCACTGACTCAGTGGACATGAGTTTCAGTAAACTCCGGGAGTTGGTGATGGACAGGGAGGCCTGGCATGCTGTAGTCCATGGGGTTGCAAAGAGTGAAACAGGACTGAGTGACTGAACTGCACTGAAGTAACCCAGGCTGACCTCAAGATCCTTATCTTGATGACCACTGCAGAGACCCCCTACTTCCAATTGAGGTCCCATTCACAGGTTCTGGGGATCTGGACAGGAACATTTCTTTGGGGAGCTTCCACTCAACATGTTACATTTTACTTAAAAATGAAAACAGTAGTGACAGGACTTCCCTGCTGGTCCAGTGGCTAAGACTCCACTCTCCCAGTGCAGGGGGCCTGGGTTCGATCCTTGGTCAGGGAACTAGATCCCACATGCCACAACTAAGCATTCACATGCTGCAACTAAAGATCTTATATACAACAGCTAAGACCCGGTGCAGCCAAATAAATAAATATTTTTAAACACACACACAAAACAGTAGTGGCCACATCAGAACACTTTCTTCCAAATCCTTGGGCCTGAACAGCACACCCAGGAACATTTTGAAGGAAAACCCTGGACATTATGTCCTTTTATCTGTAGATAATTCAATGTGTATCTCTAAAGCTCTGATTGCCAACTGGGGGTGTGGGGTGGTCCTGCCCCACAAGGGTCACTGAGCCACCTCTGGGGGCATCTGCAGTTGTCACCACTGGGGACTCTCTTGGCATGCAGTGGATGTTGGCATGCATACTCACACACACACATACACACAGAGATACTCATACACACACACACACACATGCACAGAAGCTCATACATATACACATATACATACACAGATGCTCACACAGAGACGCTCACACACAGACAAATGCTCACATATACAACATGCACACACACACACAGAAGGTCACACACACATACACACACAAATACATGCTCATACCACTCCAGGCCAGCCTCAGCCATGATCCTTACCTGCCCCCTGGTGGCCACACTAGCCCAGGCTGAGCCATCCCCTAACCAATGCCTGCTGGATTCCTGGTGGGGACTGACCTTGATTTTGGAAGGACCCCTCGGACTCCCAGCATTCCCTGGTGGCTCAGATGGTAAAAGCATCTGACTAAGACATTACTTTGTCAACAAAGGTCCATCTAGTCAAGGCTATGGTTTTCCCTGTGGTCATGTATGGATGTGAGAGTTGGACTGTGAAGAAGGCTGAGCGCCGAAGAATTGATGCTTTTGAACTGTGGTGTTGGAGAAGACTCTTGAGAGTCCCTTGAACTGCAAGGAGATCCAACCAGTCCATTCTGAAGGAGATGGGCCCTGGGATTTCTTTGGAAGGAATGATGCTAAAGCTGAAACTCCAGTACTTTGGCCCCCTCATGTGAAGAGTTGACTCATTGGAAAAGCCTCTGATGCTGGGAGGGATTGGGGGCAAGATGAGAAGGGGATGACAGAGGATGAGATGGCTGGATGGCATCACTGACTCGATGGATGTGAGTCTGAGTGAACTCCGGGAGTTGGTGATGGACTGGGAGGCCTGGTGTGCTGCGATTCACGGGGTCGCAAAGAGTCAGACACGACTGAGTGACTGAACTGAACTGAACAATGGGGGAGACCTGGGTTCAATCCCTGGGTTGGGAAGATCCCCTGGAGAAGGAAATGGCAACTCACTCCAGTATTCTTGCCTGGAGAATCACATGGACAGAGGAGCCTGGCGGGCCGTCACGAAGAGTTGGACACGACTGAGCAACTTCACTTCACTTTCTCTGACTCCCAGTGGCCTCATTTCTCAAGTGGGGACCTCAGCTGGGCCCCTGGAAAAGGGGTGGCCCTGGGGCCAAGAGCTTAACATTTAAGAGACGCACCAACTGGGAGGAGACCCAAGGTGGGGCAGTCAGCCAAGAGAAGGGCCAGAAGGACGTCTGCCTCCTCGGTTCTCAAGGAGGGGGTAAGAGGGGACTTGGCATCAGAGGGAAGCAAGGGGGTCAGCCAGAGGAGTGCGAAGGAGCAGACGGGTCTGGGGACCAGCTGTGCATGCGTGTCTGTGAGAATTGTAGCGGGGCGGGAGAAATGATAGAGGTGTGAGGGATGGGGTAGGCAGAGGGGATGACTGAGCCCTAGAGGGGTCTGAGTATAACCTGCCTCTCCCTGTAAGCTACAGCTCTCCATTTATAATCTGAGGCCACCCATGTTTGCCCTGGAGTCCTCCACCTGTAACCAGGGCCCCCTGCTATGACCTGGGGCTCCGATCTATAACCAGGTGTTCCCCACTTGTACCTTAGCTCCCCCAGCTATTACCTGGTGCCCCTACTTATAACCTGGGGTCTCCACCTCAATCCTGGGGCCCCTCACTTTTAACATGAGCCTATAACCTTGGGTCTCCCAGTATAACCTGGGGCCCCCATCTATAACCTGAAACCTCCCACCTGTAACCTGGGGCTCTGTACCTATAATCTGGGACTCCCATCTATAACCCTGGACCCCTTGCTATAACCTGGGCCCCCAACCTGTAACCTAGAGCCTCCACATGTAACCTGGGGACCCCACCTAGAAATGGGCCTCTCAGTGATAACTTGAAACCCAACCCTGGGACCTCCAACCTATAACCCAGAGTCCTTAGTAGAACCTGAAGAATGGTGAGGGTGAGAGCATGCCGTAAAAGCTGTTTTTCCCCAGGGTTACGGAAGGAAAGTTATGACCAACCTAGATAGCATATTGAAAAGCAGAGACATTACTTTGCCAACAAAGGTCCGTCTAGTCAAGGCTATGGTTTTCCAGTAGTCATGTATGGATGTGAAAGTTGGACTGTGAAGAAAGCTGAGCGCCGAAGAATTGATGCTTTTGAACTGTGGTGTTGGAGAAGACTCTTGAGAGTCCCTTGGACTGCAAGGAGATCCAACCAGTCCATTCTAAAGGAGATCAGCCCTGGGTGTTCCTTGGAAGGAATGATGCTAAAGCTGAAACTCCAGTACTTTAGCCACAGCATGTGAAGAGTTGACTCATTGGAAAAGACTGTGATGCTGGGAGGGATTGGGGGCAAGAGGAGAAGGGGACGACAGAGGATG
>NW_011494775.1:6806669-6810581 GCF_000754665.1 Bison bison bison | reverse complement strand
CATGGGGTCGCAAAGAGTCGGACACGACTGAGCAACTGAACTGAACTGAACTGATAAAGTAATAGCACACCTCACTTCCAATGGCCTCTTATATTTCATGACATACGGTACTCCTACTCCTCACTCAGAGGAATGGGAAGCCCCGCCTACATCAGCAGCCACACACCCCCCACCTGACTCCCATCCCCACCCCAGACACTGACAGCCAGGAATCCACTCTTCTGTCTCTGTGGACTTGCCTGTTCTGGATGTTTTCCATCAATGGAATCACACACTATGTGATTCCTTCCGTTTGGCTTCTCTCACTGAGCATCGAGTTCTCAAGTTCATCCATGTGTGTCAATGCCTCTGTCCTTTTCATGCTGAATAATATTCCAGTATGTGGACATGCCATGATGAGTTTGTCCATCATCTGTTGCTGGATATGTGGGTTGTTTCCACTTTTTGACTATTGTGAATTGTGCTGCTGTAAACATCCGTGTACAGGTTCTTATGTGGATGTATGTTTCTTTCTCTTGAGCAGAAATCTCAGGTTGGAATTAAAGGGTCATATGGTGATTCAGTGTTAACCTTTCTTTCTTTTTTTTTTTTTGTTTCATTCACAAAGTGTATTATGACCTTTTATTCCTGCTAAGTCACTTCAGTCGTGTCTGACTCTATGCGACTCCACAGACGGCAGCCCATCAGGCTCCCCCGTCCTTGGGATTCTCCAGGCAAGAACACTGGAGTGGGTTTAGTGTTAACCTTTCAACTGGTTTTCCAACCTGGCTATACCATCTGTATGAAAGTTCCAGTTTCTTCACATCCTTGCTGATACTCCATTTTAAAAAAATCATAACCATCATAGTGGGTATGAAGTGGTTTTGTTGTTGTTTAGTTACTCAGTTGTATCAGACTCTTGCAACCCCATGAACTGTACCCCACGAGGCTCCTCTGTCCATGGGATTTCCCAGGCAAGCATACTGGAGTGGTTTGTCATTTCCTTCTCCAATGAAGTGTTACTTTTATATTATTTTATTTATTTTTTTGTTTGCGCCCTGTGGCTTGTAGAATGTTAGTTCCCCAAACAGGGGTTGAACCTGGGCCCAGGCAGTGAAAGCACCCAGTCCTAACCACTGGGCCACTGGGGAATTCCCTGAAGTGGTTAATTTTAATAATATATTTCTTTTAACCTAATATATCCAAAATTTATCATTTCACTATGCGATTAATATGTTATTGAGTGCTTTCATATTACAGTTATTAATAAGATATATACATATATTGTTGTTGTTGTTTAGTCGCTAAATTGTGTCTGACTCTTTTGTGACCCCATGGACTGTAGCCTGCCAGCCTCCTCTGTCCATGGGATTTCCCAGGAGAGAACACTGGAGCAGGTTGCCATTTAATCCTCCAGGGGATCTTCCTGACTCAGGGATTGAACCTGCATCTCCTGCATTGGTGGGTAGATTCTTTACCGCTGAGCCACCAGGAAGCCCCATACGTAAATATCATACATACTTTTTTTCCCTTCACATTAGGCCTTCAAAATCCAGTGTGTAGTGCTTCCCTGGTGGTCCAGTGGTTAAGAGTCTGCCTTGCAACGCAAAGACACCAGTTCAGTCTCTGGTCTGGGAAGCTCCCATATGCCAAGGAGCAGCTAAACCCATGCACCGCAACTACTGAACCTATACTCTAGAGCTCGTGCTCTGCAGCAAGAGAAGCCACTGAAGTGAGAAGTGCATGCACCACAACGAAGAGTCGCCTCCACTCACAACTAGAGAAAGCCCGAGCATAGCAACAAAGATCCAGCGCAATAAAAAATAAATACATTATATATATATGTGTGTGTGTGTATGTATATATAAATCCAGTGTGTATTACACTCATAACACATCTCAGTTCCAGCAGCCACATTACAGGAGCTTAACAGACACATGTGGCCAGTGGCTGTTGTACTGAATGACACAGCTCAAATTGCTGAGGACACAGCAGTGGCCAAGGCATATCCAGCCTCAGCCCCAGAGAGTTTCCAGTGCAGTTCCAGAGACTAAAGAAATATGGGGAAAGAAATATATAAATAATTTCTGCTGGTGACAAGTGTTAAGAAGAAAACTAAACTTGAAAAGGGCTACATTCGAGGGAATGACCAGGAGGACTTCTTGGAGGAGGTCACATCTGAGCCAAGATTTCACCTTCATGTACTCTTTCTGCAATGGTCACCAAACATTTCCTATGTCCTTCCATATGTCCTGCACATCAGGAGAGTGGGATGCCAAGATTATCAAATACCCCCAGATTCTAAGAAAGTTGGGCATAAGTCAGCAGTTAAAAACAGAAAATACCAAAAGGAATTTGAGTTGGGCAGTGTTGCCTCTTCTTCGTTTTCTGCAAGATTGTTTAGAACCAATATCATTTCTTCTTAAAATTTTTTATTATTAAAAATTTTGGGGGGGTGCCCTGGGTCTTCATTGTTGTTTGTGGGCTTTCTCTAGTTGCATCAGAGTGGGGGCTTCTCATTGCTGGGGGCTTCCCATATTGCAGAGCAGAGGCTCTAAAGTGCTGGCTCAGTTTTTGTGGCACAGGGGGTAAGCTGCCCTGATGCATGTGGCATCTTCCTGGACCAGGGATTGAACTGGTGTCTCCTGTATTGGCAGGCAGATTCTCAATTAACCACTGGACCAGCAGAGAAGTCCTTCCTAAAAAGTTTGATGGAAATTCATGAATGAAAACATCTGGGCCTTAATTGTCTTTGTTGAAAGGTTTTTCCCTACAGATTTAATTTCTCTAAAAGATATAATACTATGCAGATTATCTATTTCTTCTTCATTGAGTTTTCATTTTAGTGCCTTTTCAGGTGTTGGTCTATTTCCTATTGAATTTTGGGCATAGAGTTGTTCCTATATCTAATCCTTTTAGGTCACCTAGTTTTCTTGGTTAATCTTGCCAGTTTTATCAGTTGTTTTGATCCTTTCAATGAATAGTCTTTTGGCTTCATCAATTTTCCCTGTTTTGTTTTTTTTTTCTATTCTGTTTCATTGGTTTCTGCTCTGCTCTTTATGATTAAGGAAAAGGAATTTGGGGCTAATCTACATGTTCTAATTAGGGCTGGCTTGTATGTTGGTGTGACTTGTGGTCCCCCCATCCCCAAAGCCACAGCAATCTGCCTTCTGTGGGTCATTTGAGAATTTGATGAAAGTCCTAGATGTCCCCAAGAACACACACAAGGACACACTCAATTTCACACATAGATTTAGGCAGTCCACAGGTGTCAGGCTCAGAACTCGCAGCCTAGAGCCCGAATCTGACAGTGTCAGCTCCCACCGTTCCCACTCAAGACAAGCAGTTTGCTCTGGCAAAATAATCAAGTGATAAAAAACAGAAAGGTAGAAAAAACCCACAGGCCTGGAGGAATTTTCAATTTCATCAAGCCCTAGTATTTTGCCATCTCTGTATTTTTCATCCAAAGCACTTTGCTGGCACCATGCCAGCTGAGTACTGCGTTTTACCCCGTGAGATTCTTTAGGGTAGAGACGGTCCAGCGCACTTCTCGCCCCGTCTGGCCTGAGAGATGCTTAATAAAGGCTTTCTGCCTTCAATTGGCCACTTTCGGCTACTTTTTGACCCTTGACCTCGCTTCAAAAGAGATTTCGGGGGACAGGCCCTAGCAGGCGCCCACCAGCATCTGTGGGCCGTATCCGGGACAGCCAGGGCTGTGCTCAGACACCCTCCTTCCCACGACTCCCGGTTCCGAGGCGACCCTCGGCCTTCGCGAACTCCAACCCCAGCCTTCAACCCCTCCCAGGTCAACGCCACGGCCTCACCTCCCCGCACTTGCTTCCCGCCCCCTCCACTTGACGGGCGTGTCCGCGGACCAATGAGCGAGCAGTAACCACCCCTGGGGCGGGGCCGAACGAGAACCAATCCCCGCTC
>NW_011494775.1:6805532-6805971 GCF_000754665.1 Bison bison bison | reverse complement strand
TCACCTGTCCAGCTCTGGAAGCCCCAGAGCTGGCCTGCGCGGGACCCCGGGCGCGCGCCATGGCCCGCTGGTAATGGACGGCGCGGAGAAGACTCGGCCCGGCCGCGTCCGTGTTCGTTCGAGGGTCTAAAGTCCCTGGAGGATGACCTAGCACTTCCCGGCCCCACCGGCCTCCCGAGGGCCCCCGTGGACGCGCCTGCCCGCCCCGAAGCTCCGCGGCCGGGCGGCCCCCAACCTTGGGACGCTGCGCACGCCCGGCTGCCCGGGCTCTGGACCAGCCGCGCCTTTTGAACTTACGTTCAGTACAATCGTTTCTTTTCCAAGAGGGTTTTCCTTTGTTATTTTTTTTCTTTTTCTCTTATTTTTTCGATTTTGTTGACTTTTAATTTTGGAGAAGGGAATTTTGAGGCGGGGGGGGGGGGGGGGAAAAAAAAGAAAG
>NW_011494775.1:6800510-6805432 GCF_000754665.1 Bison bison bison | reverse complement strand
CGGGGAGGGAGAAACAAAAGGAAGAACCGCTCCCCGCGAAGTTCACAAAGGGGATAAGGGACCGCCGGCCGGAGTCGGAGGCCTGGAGTTCAGGATGGAGGTGACGGACCCGCAGCAACTGGGCATGTTTACAGAGGGCGAGCTGATGTCGGTGGGGATGGACACATTCATCCACCGGATCGACTCCACCGAGGTCATCTACCAGCCCCGCCGCAAGCGGGCCAAGCTCATCGGAAAGTACCTGATGGGGGACCTGCTGGGGGAGGGGTCGTACGGCAAGGTGAAGGAGGTGCTGGACTCGGAGACACTGTGCAGAAGAGCCGTCAAAATCCTCAAGAAGAAGAAGTTGCGGAGGATCCCTAACGGGGAGGCCAACGTGAAGAAGTAAGTCCGGGCTTCCTGGGTGGGGACGCGCGCCGCTGGGCGGCCCCCTTCTTCCCCCTTCCCTCCCTTCCTCTTCCCTTCTCTTCTCGGTTATTTTCTTCCGTCCTCCGTTTCCTTAAGCACCCGAGTCGACCAGCCAGGGAGAGTCGTGGGCAACTCTTTGGGGAACTTTAGTGAAGTCAGGATCGCTCGTTGCGTCCTGCTCTCAGCCGCGGCGGGGCCCTCCTCGGAAGGGGGCGCCCCTCTCCCTCTGTGCCCTCTTAGCTGTCCGGAGGGCTCAGGTACCCGGCGGAGGCGGCCAGCGTTGGTTTGGCTTCGGAAAACCAAAAGCAGTTGGGTTCGGAAAGGGCTCTGCCTGCCGCCAGCAGGTTTCGTCCCAGCGTGAGGCTGTTACTAGGGCCGGGACACGCCATTTGTTTACCTTGTTGGAGGGGGACGCTGCGGTTGCCAAAAATAATTGTTTGCACCGGTTTATCAGTCTGCAGAGGGGAACTTGGCCTTTTCTCACTCGCCTGGGATGTGCCACAGGACACATCCACGACTTGCAGGCTCGGTGGCTCCTGAGAAGTGGGGGTCGGCTTGTGTCCAGGCGAACTTTTTACACAGATTTTTTTCAGGCGCTTGTCTGGCCATAGGCATCCCCAAGGCGGTGGGAGCCCTGCCTCCGTCCTTTATGCTAGTTCTGGGAGGGGACACCCTCTCCTTATCTCTGCTGCCTGGGGATCCCACCCTACCCCAGCCCAAGGCTTTATCTAACAGGCCAGGCGGCAGGACTGGCTGGTGACCTTGGCCGGTCCTGGGAGTGCTGCTCCCTGATCACTCTCACCCCTCCCCCCAGCCCCCCTGCTCTCCGGGCAGTTTGACAGTGAGCGCCCAGCTGCTTTTGTCTGCTGTGGGACACCTGGAGAGCAGGGCAGTGGGGCCAGACCGGTTGCAGACCGTGCCCCAGCCATGGACCCCCGGCAACGGCAGGACCAGGCGTCCCAGAGCCAGCCCAGCCAGTTCTCTGTGCACATCTGCCACCTGCATGGTGAGGGTTAGGCAGGGGCCACCAGTGTCCTGGGTGAGACAGGCCAGGTGACAGTGGGTGCCAGTGCCCTCCTGCAGGCTAAGTTAGGCCACACTTCTGATCCAATCCCCACTCCCTGTTTCTCTGAGTCACCTTTTCTTCTTAATCCAGAAGTGTGTGGGGAAGAGGTGACCCTCGGGCTACCAGTTGGCCACCACTGTGGTTTGAGGGCCAGTGGGCTTCTGGATGCTGCTGGCAGAAAGGGAACCCCCCCACACACACATTCTCTCCAGGGCTGGTCCTTGTCCTCCTGGCTCCTCTTAGGCCTCATTCCTTGGTCTGTCCCAGGAGTGGGGTGCTGGACTCTTCCAGCCTGGACAAGCCCTCCTGGATGGAGTTGGCGCAGGTCGCCCTAGTGTCTGGTGCCTTATGCTCTGCTGCATCCCAAGCTGGGAGGGGCCAGGCTCATTTCCAGCACCAATTGATGTTTGGTTAGGGCCCCCCCAGCCACTGCTGGCCATCCCAGGGGCTTCAGAGAAAGTGGGGCACCCGGAACATCTGCAGATGCCCCACCCTGAGATGAGGGAGAGGTGTCAGGTGGGTGAGTGCCCAGTTCTTCCAAAGGGTGACGCACACCTGAGGTAGCCCCTCCCCATCTGCAAATGTATGTGCCCAAGGTCAAGTTACAGGGCGATCACCACCCAGAGATTCCCTCCTGCTTGGCCATCCGACGGAAGATCACGGCTCCCAGTTCTGGTTTCCTGAGCCATCAGCTGTGGTCTCTGGAACTGTGAAGACAGTGTCCATTGGAGGAAGCCTTGGGGAGACTGAGCCTGGGGAGGCAGGGTGGTTGGCATCCACAGCGGCCTGGGGGTTGCTGTGAGGTGCCACAGCTGCAGGGTCGGGCCCTTTTGTCCGTCTCAGCCCCAGAGGCACAGGTCTTCCCCTCTCGGAGCTCAGCTCTGGCCCCGTGCCGGCTGGCCACCTGTGGGCTGGTGCTGGGAGGGCCTGCTGGGTATGTGCCTTCAGGTTAGAACCCCCGTGCCTCCTTCCTGAATGTCATGAGGGCGAGCCCTGCTCTGAGTGCCCTGTTCCCTTGTCCTGAATCCTGACGATATGTGCTGGACTGCTCTGTGCGGGCATTCAAGCAGGGCCCCAAGATCCAGGCTTCTGGGTCAGCCTTGCTGGCAGGCAGCTACAAAGAAGAAAAAAGGCTCCTTTGTCTTGGAGAGACTTAATAAACTCAACTCCAGACTCTTCTCATGGAGTGAAGTGTCCAGAACTTTCCAGACAAGCCTCAGGAGTCCCGCAGCTCCAGTTGGGATGGACGCATTCCTTACGAAATGCAGTGTGTGACAGAGGAGGTCTCCCCTCCTGTGACTCCTCCCAGGAGGGCTGCTGTGGTTTGTGCTTGTCCCTCTTTGTTCTTTTTTTATGTGTGTAAGTCTCTCAGTCATGTCTGACTCTGCAACCTTATGGACTGTAGCCTGCCAGGCTCCTCTGTTCGTGGGTTTTCTACTGGAGGGTATTGCCATGCCCTTCTCCAGGATCTTCCCGACCCAGGGATGGAACCTGGACCCCCTGCATTGGGAGCTTGGACTCTTAGCCACTGGACTGCCAGGGAAGTCCTGCTAACTTGTTCTTGTTGTAAAATAGGAACATTCAGAAAAGCATCAAGAAGTGAAAAAGAAAGCAGTTGTCATTTTAACACTGACACCTTTGAACTTCTCTTTACCAATCTAAGGACTTTTGAATGAAAAGGGTCATTTTCCATATAAGTTGTATCTGCTTGTTTTTCCGGTCAGCCACAGAGGCCATGCTGGTGCCTCCCTGGCTGGGAGCAGCCCTGGGGCTTCATGCCTGTACAGATGGTGGGTACACACCCCTCTGCCCTGACCCCTGGGAGGGCAGATGGGCCCAGCTCACAGGATTCTCACCTGTCACAAGATCCTATTCTTTGTGAGCTTTTCCATCAGCTGTTGAGAAGCAGGGACAGTCTCCATGCTCCCGCCCCACGTTCCCTCTGTGAGAGGGCAGCTCAGGGCCTGTGCCTGCTGTGTGCCTGATGCATGTGCTCAGTGAGCTGTGCAGAGCTGGGACTGGCAACTTGGGGCCCTGCCAGCCTCCTTCTTTATCAGTGTTCCTGGTGCTCCTGCCTTGCGTCCTGGCCCAAGTGCCCAGTGCCAGTCTCCAGGCCAGCAGTGGTGACTGGTGGGCTCTTGGACCCGAGAGTGAGTACTTGGGATTGTAGCCTAGTCTGGACTTTCCTGGCCCTCGTTCCCATCCCAAGTGGCCTCTGCCAGGTCCTGGCATCTGCTGGTACCCCCACTATCCAGGTATTGGTAAAGCTTCCTCCCTGAGGCCACCTGTCATCACTAGGGCACAGCTGCTCCTTGAGGCACCCAGGATCTCATTGCATGTCCTGACTTAGGGGTGACTATATGCAGTGGAGCCCAGGGGCCATAGGGACAGCCCAGGCTAGAGCATGGGGGACGCTGGCCCCTCACCCAGAAGCCTGTTGGAAGTCACAGCCCAGTCGCCCATCATCATGTGTCTACTACACAGCTGGAGGTGGCATGTTCTCTGAACAGCTTTAGTGAGACACGTTTTACATGATTTGAAACTCAGCTGTGAGCAGGTAACTCAGGGTCAGGTACTTTCCTGGAGAGTGCAACCACAACCTATCTCTAGTTCTGGAACAGCCCATGTCCGAAAAGGAAGCCCCATCCCTGTCATCAGTTACCCCTGCTCCCCCTCGCAGCCCCTGACAACCAGGAACCCACTCTCTGTTTGTGGATCGGCATGTTCTGGACGTTTCCCATCAGTGTAATCACACGCTATGTGTTCTGTGTCTGCTCCTCTCGTGTTCTCAGGTGCATCCACATGATAGCGAGTGTCAGAGCTTCTGATGCTGCCCGTGTGTGTGGGGGGATGTGTATCTGACCCCATCAGTGGATGTGTGGGTCATCCCCTCCTGATGCCCGTGGGTGTGTTGTGTGGACGTGTGTATCCATCCTTAGCAGTAGACGTGTGGGTTATCTACTCCTGTTGCCCCTGTGTGTGGACATGTGTATCCATCCCCATCAGTGGATGCATGGGTCATCCCCTGTTGATGCCCATTAGGAATTGTGGTGCTTGGCAGTTGTGCGAGCACGTGTTGTGTTGAACTTCACTTTTCTTGAGTTTCTCCTCATTTTCTTCTCTTGCCCCTCGCCACATGATTGGAAGCATCAGCAGAAGGACCAAGGGGTGAGGGGGTCTTGCTCAGTGTCCCTCGGCCAGAGCAGCCATCACCCCTTCCTTGCTCTCTGTGGACCCGTCAGCATCTAGAGGGAACGAGGTGGCCGGTCCCGGGGCCCTGAGGTGGGTTGCCATGGGGGCAGCTGCACTCTTCTGTGAACTCCAGTGCTTTAGGACCCGGCTCTTTCATTGCCCTCCCCTTGTGGGCGGTCAGCGAGCCCACCCCAGGTCCACTCTGCTCCCAGCACCACAGGCAGGTCCCTGCGATGCCCGCCCTGAGCAACTGCGG
>NW_011494775.1:6795720-6800410 GCF_000754665.1 Bison bison bison | reverse complement strand
GAGCAACTGCGGCTGGACCGGAAGGCTTGCTTCCTCTCATTTCACTTCCTGCATTCTGGCTGAGCGCCCGGCTTTCCTCTTTCTTTAAATAATGTTTTTCTTTTTCTCTGGCCAGTGGTGCTATTCCTAGGTGACGAGAACATCTCGGCCCCTGCAGTGCATGTTTCAGGGATCCTCCTGCATCCCCTCACCCACTCGGAGTGTGTGTCTGTGCTGTCTCCGCTGCAGTCCTGGCCTTGTGGGCGTGCAATTCTCTTCTCATAGAGTTTGACACCGTGACCCCTTCCCTGGTGGTGTTGCCCCTTCCTTGGTGTTGACATCGGGCTCACTCACTTCTCAGGAGGCTGATGGGGATGGTCACCTGAGCTGTCCCTATGCCTCAGGAGTTTGGTCTGCACTGGGCCCTGTGTCCCATCCCCGCCCCAGCCTGCGGGCTCTCTATTGAGTTTGCCACCATGTGCCGCTTTCCCCTCTGGGCTGCAAATCCCGTCCCCGTGGTGGGTGCCCTTGCTGGCCAGTTACCTTAGCAGACATCAAACACTGAGGGAGCTGCCCCAGGACCCCTCCCTGGGGCCCTCTCTCCTGGCACCTCTGCAAGGAGCTGCTTTGTACTCCGACCAGGCAGCACGCGGCAGAGACCCCAGAGGCCTCGTCACTACTGTCAGGACAAAGGCTTCCATTTGGGCGGCCTGGGGTGTCCACCTCTCCGTCGGATAGAAGGGGTGGAGAACTTAAAGGCAGGGGAGGGGCCCTGAGTCACCACAGTTGAGCTCTGGCCCTGGGGAGCCGGCAGCAGGCTGGGAGTCAGAGCTATGGATGATGGGGGAAGGAAGCCTGGGAGCACAGGGCCACTGCCAAGGAGTGCTGGTGGGCCTGGAGCGTCTGAGGGGACCCCCAGGACAGGGTGCCCACGGACCCAGTGCCTGGCCCACAGCAGCCTGGGAAGGCCTGTTGCAGGAGTGAGTGGGACCTGCTGGTCCACAGTGGGCCCAAGCTGGGCAGGCTGAGGGAGGCCCTGCCAGAGGCAGGCTGGGGAGTCTGCTCCCACCCACCAGGACTCACCATACTGCCTTGTCCCCAGGGACACCCAGAGATACTGGGAGACATCGTGGTGGTTGTGTCACGATGTAGGGGGACTCCTCACATCAGAGTCTGCTCCCCACGTACCCACAGAGCCCGCACAGCCAGGGTCAGTACCCAGGTGGAGCTGCCGTGTGTGTGGTCCCTGCTCACCCTGGTGGCCAGATGATGTGAACCCGGGGCTCAGCCTCTGAGTCACCTCCCCCTGCTTCAGTTCAGAGGAGAATTTAGATGTGCATCCTCTTGGCCTAGAGGGGACCCTGGGCAGGGACGGAGCAGCCAGTGGGCTTGCAAGAAGCCACTGTGAAGCTGTGTTTCCTCCTGCAAGTGGAGGGCCTCCTGCGCACTGGCTCTAGGAAGTGGGGGCTCTGAGTGCCGGGCCATGATCCGCGTGGAAGGAGGACCTCCACTATGAGGGCCCAGGATCGTGCACTGGTCTGTGAGGGTGGGGTGTGGGTTTTCTGGAATAGGCGACCTTTTCATGAAATGTGGACAGTGGGAGGGGTGGGAGCTGAGTCTCAAGAGGGCGGGCCCTCACCTGCCCTGATGTTCTTATGTATCACGCATGGGCTTCCTGGTGAGAACTTTACAAAACCTTTATTGAGGTATTACTCACATATCATGCAGTTTCGTGGCACTTGGTATCTTTTTAGTAATGGTCATCTCTGTGTAGGTCCAGGACATTCCATCACCCCAAAAAGAAGCCCTGTCTCCTCTGTCACTCTATCCCCTCCCCAGCCCCTGACAACCAGGAACCCACTCTCTGTGTCTGTGGATCAGCCTGTTCTGGACGTTTCCCATCAGTGGGATCACACCCTGCGTGTCCTGTGTCTGCTTCTCTCACTGAGCATCGTGTTCTCAGGGCCCGTCTATGTGGTAGCAAGTATCAGGGCTTCTCTCCTTTTCAGGGCTGAGGGATGCTCCTGGGTGTGGAGGGACACTGTGTCCACCCTTGGGCTTCCATGCCATGGATGGTGCTGCCATGAGCACATGTGCACATGTCGCATGTTCTCAGTCCTCCAAGGCACATACCCTGAGTGAAGGTGCTGGGTCAGTTGGTGACTGTTCGGCGTTCTTCGAAGCCGCCTCACAGACCTCCGACTTTTCCCCCTTTACTACCACCGGCTCCTGCAGAGAATCCTCAGGAGCTGCACTGGCAACGGGGGTGGGGGTGGGGGTGGAGAAGGCTGTCTCTGGAGTCCCAGCTCCCACACCCCTTGTGCTGCCCCTATGCGCCCTTGCTGTGGTCTCCATGCATCTTCAGTCCAAGTGTTGGACGTTCCTGGTCTTGTTGCTGTGTTGAAGCCCTGCTGGGCTCTGGCAGACCTGGCACCCTCCATGCGGTGCCCTCCACATGTTGGGTGCGCCCGGGCTGCCGGGACTCGACTGACCACCCATCCTCTCTCCAGGGAGATCCAGCTGCTGAGGAGGCTGCGGCACAGGAACGTCATCCAGCTAGTGGATGTGCTGTACAACGAGGAGAAGCAGAAGATATATCCTGCAGGGGGTGGGGACCTGGGCATGTCCCCACGGGTGGGTGGGCATATTGGCAGTCTGCTTGGCCTTCCCCTCTCCTCTTGAGCTGCGACTCCCAGAGGCCAGGTCTAGGGGCCTGGGGTCCTGCTGAGGGGTCTATCTCTGACCTTTTAGATGCAGAATTACTGGGCTTTTCACAAAGAGGTGTGGCTGGGGGGCCTCGACCTGACCCTGGCTCCCACCCTTTCTCACTCCCTCCCCACCCCCCCACTACTCCAGCCTTCTCTTCCCCAGGGCCCCCATGGGCCTCTATCCCTCACTCTCCTTGGGGGCGAGGCTTAAGCTCCTCCTTGGGATGGAACAACCAGGGGCCTTCATGCTGGGCTGTGTGGCCTGAGCCCGGAGGCGGCACAGAGCTCCACAGAAAGGCGCTGGAGGATCTGTGGAGAGGTGGGGATCCACTGCAATGCCCATGATCCCTCCCAAGTGCTCCCACTCACTCCTCTGGTGCAGCCCCACCCCCAGCATTTGTCTGTGTCCCAGGGCCCGTCCTGTCCAGAGCGGGGTGCTTGCTGCGTATTTTCCTTAGCACGGCCCACGTACATGGTGATGGAGTACTGCGTGTGTGGCATGCAGGAGATGCTGGACAGTGTGCCCGAGAAGCGCTTCCCTGTGTGCCAGGCCCATGGGTGAGTGAGCTCGAGCCCCGCCACTGCCCCCGCCCCTGCAGGTCACTCAGGGCCAGGGCCTTAAGGGACCTGGTCCTGTGTTCAGAGAGGTTATTCTGAGCACGAGTGAGATGGAAGTTCAAGTGTGTTTTAAAACTCAGGGCTTTGGCGCCCAGTTTGCGACTGTGTACCCTGGCTGCTGTGCATGCCCTGTGACAGCCCACTGGCTCCTCTCTGCACACACACTGCCCTGCATGCCTGTTGCCTGAGGCTGTGAGGCCTCCTGGTGCTGGGGGAGCCCCTGACTGGGCCTCACTGCCCCAAGGCCAACTTCTCCTGGAGAGTCAGCCCCCAGTTGCTTGGAGGACCAGCTGGCCTGTGGTAGGAGGGGACGGGGGGCAGGGGCGGTGAGCAGCATGGCTCTCTCCAGGCCAGAGACTAGGGTGACAGCACAGCCCAGGTGGCTGGCCCTGGGTGGTGGTCACAGAGCTGTGCCCGCAGGTATTTCTGCCAGCTGGTGGACGGCCTGGAATACCTGCACAGCCAGGGCATCGTGCACAAGGATATCAAGCCCGGCAACTTGCTGCTCACCACTGGTGGCACGCTCAAGATCTCTGACCTGGGTGTGGCTGAGGTGCGTAGGGGGGCCCGGGGCGGACGGGGCACAGGGTCCAGTCCCTGGGGCCATTTCCTAAGGGCTACCTGGCGCTGCCACAGGCACTGCACCCGTTTGCTGAGGATGACACGTGCCGGACCAGCCAGGGCTCTCCAGCATTCCAGCCACCTGAGATTGCCAATGGCCTGGACACCTTCTCTGGCTTCAAGGTGGACATCTGGTCAGCTGGAGTCACGCTGTAAGTGCCCTGGGCCTGGTGCCTTTAGCCCAGGGTCCCTCTAACTCACCCAACCCAGCCCCAGGCACTTGGTTCAGACTCCAGGCCTTCACGACCTGCCCCTCCTGGCAGGTCCCCTATGTTTGGGGAGGCCACGGTCAGGAGGCCTGTGGGGAGGGGCACATGCACTGGGACCAGTTGTCCTCTTGCCCACCTCCGCCTTGTGCTGGTGTTCTGTGCGAGTCACCCATCACTGTTCGGGCAAGGCTTTCTGTCCTGACTCCTGGGCCTGAGTTCTTAAAGATACCACAAGTCGCCAGTGATGCTTGGCTCCCACCCAGACTGCCTTGCATCTATCCCTCTATAAGCCCGGCAGCAGCGAGGGGGCCTGTGTTCTCCCGCCCAAGGCGAGTTGGTGGTGCAGCCCCGTGAGGCAGCCAATGGTCTGGGCAAAGAGGCATCCGTTTTATTCCACTGAGAGCTCACTGACAGATGTCCCCTGACCCATCCTGTTAGAGCGCGCAGTCCAGTGGCTTTCCGTGTCTTCACAGTGAGCCAGCAGCACTGTGTGTTCCAGACCATCGTCCTCACGTCCAATCCCTGCAGGGGGTGGGGTGTGTGTGTGTGTAGTGG
>NW_011494775.1:6793161-6795179 GCF_000754665.1 Bison bison bison | reverse complement strand
CCCCCCCCACAGGAGCCTGACCCAAGGTGGCCCCCATAAAGCCACACCAGCATCCTGGGGTTTGGCTGAAGTTAGTGTTTTATGTTTTTGTACACCACACGTGGCTTATGGGATCCTACTCCCTGACCAGGGATTGCACCCAGGTCCACAGCAGTGAAAGCACAGAGTCTTCACTCCTGGACTGGCAGGGAGCTCCCTGGTGAAGTTAGTTTTGATGATACAGCACATCCAGGATATCGCCTGTGTGACTGGTACCGTCCTAGGTCCTCTGCCCGCAATCCTGGGGCCTTGTGTAACTGACCTGACGTTCGGCTTGTGCCGGACACCTAATCCGTGCTTTAGCCTGTATGTGGCCTACAGATGAACAAGCAGCTTCACAGTCCTGCGTGGCTCCGGAGCCTCCTGATGACGGAGTCACGCCAGTTCTCTGGTTGTTAGTGAAGGTGAAGTGAAGCTGAGCAGCTGCAGTTCAAGTGCTCTGCAGTGGTGCAACCCAGTCCCGCCCTCCGCATCAGGGTCACCCTGGCAGCCAGGCACTGGGCTCCCGCCCTCCCAGGGTGTTGTTGGAATGTGGGAGGTGGCAGCCCCACAGACTCAGACCTGGCCCTCCCTGCCCAAATGTTCCTTGAAGGCTCACAGCCCAACCCCCCACCACACACCCCCAGCCTCCCCCAGCTCTAGCAAGGACTGATGTTTTAGACCTTCCTTCATCAAGGACTGATGGGTTGGAATTCTCTCAGTTTTAAGCTTTCTTTGCTCCAGTGACACAGATGATGACCTGTTATTGCCTTCACACTCATAAAACACTTGAAACAGTCCCAAGTTAGGGGGACTTCCCTGCTGGTCCTGTGGTTACAACTGCAAGTTCCCAATGCAGGGGGCCCTGGCTTGATGTCTGGTCAGTGAACTAGATCTCATGCCTCACCTAAGACCCAGTGCAACGAAATAAATAAGAAGCAGCCCCAAGTCTGGCTGATGAGATGGCGGAGGGTCTTGGTTGTCCCTGTCCCCCAGGTCCAGGCAGTGTCCTGTCCTCTCTGCCTGGGCCTGCCTAGAGGTCTTGCCTAGCTGGGTGGCGAGCCTCCTGCCCACAGGTCTCTGGAACACCACCCCAGCCCTGCCTTTGCTCTCCCACAACAGGGCTGTGACCATGATCTTTCCTCTTCTGCACCACTCAGGCTCAGCTCTGAGTGCCAGCATCCCAGAGTTACACTTTTCTGAGAACAGAGCCACCTGCGGGGGGCGGTGGTTGGGGGGGGCCGGGCAGACAGGGACTGTGGGCTCTGCACCCCTGTAGCCCTGCCACCTCAGGGCAGCCCAGCAAGACCTATGGGCTGCCTTGCCCATTCTGCATGTCCGGGTTCCAGGCAAAGGCCTTCACACAGGTTCTAGAGCGTGTCCCCCTGGAGGCCCCTGGTTCTCCTGCTGCCGCCTTGGGGATTTGGGGTTCCGGCAGGAATTGCCAGTCACCGGCTTTGCTGGCCAGAGCCGGGTGGGCACTGCAGGGTCGACCCCTGTGCTTTGTCTTCCTGGGACGTGTGGACAGGTTCAGGATCCCTGGGGTGGGCTCTTGTCCTGTGTTCCAGCCTGCTCCGGTCTCCTTCCTGACCTCGCTTTGCAGCGGGGGCGGGGCTCCGCTCACATGCGCCACGCCCTCCGCCCCCACCCCTCCCAGGCAGGGGCGGGGCCTCTGCCCGCGCTGACCCCACCCCCGGCTGGTCTCCTGGCAGGGATGCTGGAGTATGAGCCGGCCAAGCGGTTCTCCATACAGCAGATCCGGCAGCACAGGTGAGTCCCTGGCCCGGCTGGGTGCTGGAGGGGGAGGGTCGGGTGCAGGGGTCTTGCCGGCTCAGTCTTTCCTGTTGGCCCCACCCTTCTCCATCTCTGCACGCCACGTAGTTCTCTGTGGGAATTGAGGGTGGGCCCGTGTGGGGAGCCATCCTGGACACCCTGATGCCCTGCTCCCACAGCTGGTTCCGGAAGAAGCACCCACCAGCTGAGCAGCCGGTGCCCATCCC
>NW_011494775.1:6792124-6792908 GCF_000754665.1 Bison bison bison | reverse complement strand
CCTGCCCCCCCCAGTTGTTCCCGGAAGACGCCCCCACCAGCTGACCAGCCGGTGCCCATCCCGCCCAGCGCGGACTGCAAGGACCGGTGGCGGGGCATGACAGTGATGCCCTACCTGGAGGACCTGCACGGCTGTGCTGACGACGTGGACGACGAGCTCTTCGACATTGAGGACGACGTCATCTACACTCAGGACTTCACAGTGCCGGGTGAGCCCCGATCGAGGGGAGGGCCGGGGGCTCTGCCCAAGGGTCCAGTGGCCCTCTTGGCGCCAGTGCCCTGCTGATGCCTGGCCTTCTTCCCCAGGTGGCGAGGAGGCGTCTGAGGCAGGGCTTAGAGAGAGAGGCCCACGGGAGAGCCCGTGCTCAGAACTTTCTGGAGAGGAAGCTGAGGCCAGGGCCTTGGAGGAGCTCCAGGCAGAGCCCAGGCCCTAGTGTAGCACCGCCCTGCCCGCACCCTGTGCACTGCGGGCTCTCGCTGACCCTGCCCAGGGTGTGAGGGAGGCTGGGCCACTGCCCCGCCACCGCGTCCGCGGTCCTGTGCTGCCCCAGGGCTGGTTCCACTGGCTCCGCATAAAGGTCTGCCTGCATCGCACGTGAGGTCCTGCTTGCCTCCTTCTGGCTCGTCGGCCAGGACTTAGGTGTTGTCTGTAGAAAGAGCCTGTGTGCAGGGTGGCCTGTGGGCACGGACCCAAACTCCCAGGACATGTCAGGCCTCTGGTGCGCATGGTGGCTGGCTGTAGCCATTTCCCACTGGGGTCTTGGGGTCAGGTCAGAGACCCTGTG
>NW_011494775.1:6788031-6792024 GCF_000754665.1 Bison bison bison | reverse complement strand
GTCTGGCTGGCTGAGTGTGGACCCTGCTGGGCCCCCCCAAGCCCCGCTGGGCACTGACTACACGCTGTCCCTTAAGGCCTATGCCAGAGGCCTGGGCTACTTTTCCTTGGTGTGAAATGTTTGTTCAAGAGCAGTTGTCTGGGCCCAAGCTAGACCCCTAGTCCAGAAATGTCCGTACTCCAGATGGGGGACAAGCCTGCACCGGGATCAGGCAGCTGCCCCTTGCCGAACTGCCCTAGGCCAACGGCAGGCTGTGTTGGGGCTGCTCCAGTCCCGTCTTATGATCTGCTCAGTCCTATCTCATGATCTGCTCACCAGGGTCTCCCTGGTTTGTCCCTTGTCCTGCCACCCACCCTGAGGGGTTTTGCTTGGGCCAGTGCCCTTGGTGCCTTCAGGGCAAGTGGAGCAGATTCCTTACCTGCCGGCCAACCCCCAGCTCTGGTTGCTGTGCTGGAGGTTGAACCCTGGTGGTCTGAGCAGCATTGTGGTACTCGGCACCCTGGCACTCCCGTCCCCCATTAGAGCAGGCTCCTGACACCCGCCCACCCTGCCATGCTCTTGAGTTCTGACCTGAGTTGCTGCCTGTACACATGCCTAGGGGGCTTCCAGTAAGGTCCAGAGGCCGAGTCAGGCCCCACATGCCGCTGGTGGAAACTCATTCCTGTGTGAGGACCAGACGGGCTCGAGGCAGCTGTGGTGGTTTCCTGGTATCCACGGGAGGAGGGTGTGCTGTGGTCAGCATGGGCTCCTGCACCCCTCCCACCCCCACCGCTCAGCAGGCACGAAGCAGGGCCCCAGGAACCAGTGAGGGCTGGCAGGCCGTGCAGGAAGGCATGGGGTATGGGAGGCGCCTGAACCTGCCTCTGTGTTCTTTTGTGCCTGGCATGGAGAACCAGGGTGGGCTGTTTCGAGAGAGACATCAAGTCTGGACGCCTGGCTTGAGTACAGCCACTTGTGTTCCACAGGGCCCAGTGGGCTCTGGCCTTCACCCAGATGAGAGAGCTAAGGCTCGGGCCCCAGGCCTCTGGTCCTCCACCACATTCCCACTCACCTGAGTGCGGAGCCCCTCTCACAGCTGAACGGGCAGGTGAGCGTGGGCTGGGCCTGACTCTGGTCGGTTGGTTCGAAGGCCCGCCCTCCCGCTCCCTGGATGAGGCCCTGTGGCAGGTCAGATGGGACAGGTGGTGGGGGCCCTGGGTTCAGGCAGGAATGATGCAGAGTGTGTGTGCTTTGGGATCCCCAGTCAGCACACTCTGGCCCTCTCCTCTTAAGGTCAGGTTCTGGAGGAGGAGGCTGGGCGGAGCGCACAGAACCGGGTCCTTCCCAAGGCTGTGTGCGTGAATGGCACCGACACCACCCAGCTGAATACCAGGTCGAGGGCAGAGCGCCGGGCCAGCGCCGCCTCCAACCCTGCCCGCAAGGCCTGCTCGGCCAGCAGCAAGATCCGCCGGCTGTCGGCCTGCAAACAGCAATGAGGGTGGCTGCCCGCAGGTAGGATGGGACCGGGACCAGAGGGGTCAGGGGGGTGGGGCACATTGTGGACACTACTGTCTTGGTTTGTGTCACTGTTCCTGGGGTCTGGGTTGCAGTTGAAGGAAGTCACTTTCTGCAGAACACTGGCTACTTGGTGTGGGGCGGGGGCTTGGAGGGGTGTGTGTGCAGGAGGAGGGCCCCTCAAGCTGACAGGCTGTTTTGCAGACCCGAGGGGCTTGCCTCCTGTCCAGCCCAGGGCTGCTCCTGGCATTGGAGGAGTTTGGGGGGTGGGGTAGTGCAGGGGGCTGTGCTCTGACTGAGGCTGTCATTTCTCCCTGTTCCCTCCTCCCAGCCCTGACCACCCAGTCCACAAAGGGCGTTTTGGGTGGGCCTCACAGGTGCTTGCACACTCATTGCCACTCAGGATATGAGCAGTGGGGTGGAGGCCTGAGGGTCCAGCCCCTGTCCATCCATGCCCCCTCTCCCTGGGAGCTGCCCCTGAAATGGCCCCCACAGAACTTACCTGCCAGTATCAGAACCGGTCAGGTAGGGTAGAAGCTCTTTGCAGGGAGGCCTGGATCTGTGGCACAAGGGCCCTGCTTAATCCCACCAGGCGACCAGAGATTCCTGGGGTGGGCCCTTGAGGCAGCGCAGCTCTCCCTGGCCAGTGGAGGTGTCTGACAGCACTGTGTGACTAGGTCTCCATTTCCCCACCCTCTGGAGGGATCCAGGGAGAGCATGCTGCCTGTGACACAGGACCTTGCTTGGCCCAGAAGTGACCCACCTGTGTCCTGGTCTTAGTCCGTCCCCAGGAGCCTGGCCTGGTCCTGCTCAGTCTTCCCATCGACAGCTGGCCTGCTGCTCACCGCCCAGGAAGGCTGCCACAGCGCCCTCTGTGCTGACTGCTCGTCTGGAAGCCAGAGGGTCCTGGAGGGCTGTGGCTGGGGGACAGCAGGGACTGGAATCTGGCCCTCCCTCGGTAGCCGGTGGACACAACCTCCTGCTGACTGCAATCCTGTGCTGAGCCCCTTCCCCCAGCTAGGGGAGGAGGGAGAGGGCCCGGCGTGGCCCCATGCCAGCCTTCGCCATGCACTTTACGTTGAGACTACTGGTTCTCGTCCACCCCAACTCCTCTTTTTACTCTGCCACTGGTTAGCACCTCCCACACCTGGTGATGTGTTCATATCAACCACAGCCGCAGCGGGATGGGCATGATGTGCAGGCCTGCTGACCCAGATGCATGCCCATGCCCAAGGGAACCAGGCGGCCTCCTTGTGTTTGTTGTTTGGTTGGTTCCTTTTTATTTTTTAAACAAAAAATAAAACAGGTGGATTTGAGCTGTGGTTGTGAGGGATGTTTGGGAACTATGGGTGGCAGCATGCTGTCAGGGGATCTGAGCCTGAGCCTGGGTCCCTTTGTGGGTCCCGCAGTGGAGGGGCTGGCCGGGGTACCTGCTGGAGACCTGGGCCTCCTAGGCATATTTGCTTCTAGCCATGCTGGATCTCTCTGCTCTCAGCGGGAGCCCGGCCTCCCCAAATTTCCACAGGCCCTTCTGCTCAGCCCAGGGCCCACAGCTTCACAGCATCGTGGCTAGGGGGTGCCTCATCCCCTTATCCCCAAGATGTCTGCACTCTCGGGTCCCCAGAAACAACCCAGAGCAAGCAAGAGTATGCAGTAAATATTTATAATCAACCAGAAAACAGAACACAAATTCCATCACTGGATGGTACACAGACTGCAGGAAGCTTCGAAAGGAGGGGCGGGGCAGGGCGACTCGGCCGCTGGCGAGGGCTGCCCCATCTTTTGGCAATAAATAAAGCTTGGGAAACTTGAAACCTTGACCATTTGGGTTTTATGTCTCAAACACTGGTGAGTCCTGGCGGCTCTTTGGACGGAGCGGTTACGGGGCGTGCGGCCCGCTCAACATGCGGAGGGCGGGTGTGGGGTGCAGACACGGGGAAGGAGCGAGGTGGAAGGCGTGTGCAGGGCTGGGGGCGGCGGCAGCGGTTATTGCTCGGGGGTGTGTGGGGGGGGTGCGGACTGCCGCGAGCACTCGCCGCGGTGAGGTAAACGGCTTCGAAGGGTTGGTGGCTGCGGCCTCGAGCTAACCTCCTAGCCAGGGACGGCTCAATCAAGAGACTGAGCTTTGACGCCCTGCGGTCCCTGCGCTTGTGTCTTGGCGCAAATCGTGGCGCGTGCGCTTCGAGCGAATCTCGAGGCTTCATTGGTCTCTGGAAGAGGCTCTGTGCGCATGCGTATTGCGCGGTAGTCCCGTATCACACCGTCTGGATGCAAGCCCTGCGCATGCGCTTTCCGTATCTATGTGCCAGAGACGCAGCGCCGCGCACTTGGCAACCCCCGTCAACACCCCGAGGCCACAGTCTGGGGCCAAGGGAAGTTGAGTGTGGCCCTCGGGACCCCAAGGTTAGAATCCCCCACACTCCCTCTAGTCGACTCTACCAAGTGCCTGGAGGGGACTGTGCGTGCGCTCGTTGGGGCGCCTGGGGAACCGCGCTGGTG
>NW_011494775.1:6782829-6787690 GCF_000754665.1 Bison bison bison | reverse complement strand
TGGCCGCCAGCTTGTCCAGCAGCGCACCCGGGGTCCCAGCGCACAGGCCGGACCCCGGGCATCCACCACCGGGCTCCTCCTCGATGACGGGGATGGAGGACGTGGCCGGGTCATCGCCTGCTCTGCCGTCGGGCGGGCAGTCGACACTGTCTCCGCGGCGCAGGGGTGCGCGCGCGGGGCGGGGGGCACCAGATTGGGCCGTGGATGGGGTGGGGGGCGCAGCGCGTGCTCCAGGGTCGCTGTGCTGCCGGCCCCGCTGCTGCCACTGCTTGCGTGCATGAGGGTGCGGGTGCGCGCGCGCCCTATGGCGTGCTGTGGCAGACAGGGCGTCGTCGAAGTGCGGGTCGTGGCGTAGAAACTCGTGGAACAGCGCGTCTGTCTTCTCATCGATGCTGTAGTCGCGGCGCGGAGCGCGGCGAGGCCAGGCACGCGGGCTGCGGGGACGGACGGGTGTCTCTGGTGCGGGGCTCTCGAAGCTGCAGCCCACGGTGGCCTCGCGGCCTGCACTCGTAAAGGAGGAGCGCTTCTCGGGCGCGCTAGGGGGCCCATCATCCCCCGCACCGCGGCCTTCGATGCTGGCATAGCCGCTGTCCATCTGCAGCAGCTTGCGTGGTCCGCCCGTCTCTCCATCCGCCGGCCGCGGCATGGGTGTGGGTGGCGGCGAGGGCGGTGGAAAGACGGGTGCGGCGCCCCCGGAGCCCGAGCCCGAGCTGTCGCCACTGCGCACCGAGTCACGGTCGTTGCCGCTGCTGCTGTGGTCTGAAGAGGCAGCCGCGTGCAGCTCGAGCGAGGCGCGCAAACTCCAGATATCGCGGTAGATGGTCGGGGCCTGCTCGAGCCCCGCGTCTCGCTCTCCATCTGAGTCTTGTAGCTGTTCAGGCCCCGCGATGATGCCACGCTCTAGGGGGGACTCAGGGCTCGCTCCACCTGCGGCGCCCACCTCCTCGGCTGCCTCTAGCCTACAAACCAGGCCGCAGTCAGGAGGCTGCATTGGCCCCCCTTCTTCCCCCCGCCCCGCGTCCCCTCCCCGCCCCCTCCTGACCACCCTGCTTCTCGGTCCAGGACGATGGGCACAGATGGGAACCCTTTAGGCTTGGCCGGGCTGTGGAAGATGATGTTTCTGAGTGCTGCCTGTCCACTTTGGCCTGGATGCTCTTGGGTTAACCCAGAGCCGTCCTGGCGCCTGCCAGTTCAACCAGGGTCTTACAGGAGAGATGGGAGGGAGGTTCAAGAGGGAGGGGATATATGTATAACACGTATATCTATGGCTGACTCATGCCGATGTATGGCAGAAACCAACACGATTTGTAAAGCGATTATCCTTCAATTAAAAATAAATAAAATGTTAAAAGAAAATGTGACCAGGGCATCTGCTGGTAGTGCAGGGGGTTGGCCCCTCGCCCTGAAAGAGTTAAGGTTCTTCTCAGGAAATGCCTTCTTACTAAGAACTTCGTGTACCAAGGGGTTGCTGGGGTTGGATTGGACCAAGTGGAGTCCACCTGAGCCCGGACACCTGGGTGACCCCTCCAGGGGCCCCCACCACAGATTGACAGGGACCCAGGAGGAAGATAACACATAGAAAGTGTTGTGATCTCCCTGACCAGGAAGCACCCAGGACTTGGAAGCCTGCCCTGCTCCTTGGGTCCAGTTGTCCATCCTGCTGACAGGGGCCCAGAGTTTCCTGGGAGTTGCCCTTAGGCTGAGGGAGAGGGTGGCACCCCCAGAAGTGGTCATAACAGTTTCTGAGTAGCAGCTGTCCAGCCCCAGGAGCACCAGCAAGCGGGAGGTACCCTGGGTCCACAGCAGAGACCTTCACGCCCTAGGCTTCAGCAGGAAGCAGGGGCCCCACCCATCCCTCAACCCTTGCCCATTCTCCCCCACTTCCCTTCTGCGGCCCATGCTGGAGAGATGGCCCCAGTGAGGCAGCCTCCAGGAAGACTGTGGAGCCAGAGGGACTCGACCGCCCGTCCTCGGGGCCACCTATGGGGGATGGGATGGGGCAGGGGGCCCACGGGTCCCCCCCAGCACCTCTATCTACTGAAAAATCCCTGCCGAGACTGGGGGGCGGGCTGGTGGGGCTGGCCAGAAAGGGGCGGGGGCTTGGGAAGACCATGGTGTCACCCGCGCTGGCAATGTACTGGATGAAGTCCACGTGGGGGGCATCCCCTTCCTCCTGCTCCATGCTCTCACTGGCTGCCCGCTGCCGCTGGAAGTGGTGTCGCTTGGGGGAGCCTGTGTAAAGGAAAACCGACCACCTGCCTAAGTCCCTCCTGGCACCAGGCCCACTGCCCACATCTGAGCCAGGCCAGCAGACACCAGCCTGGACCAGGTGAGTGTCTATCCCACCCTGTGGTGCAGCTGGGAAACGAAGGTGCTGAGGGCCGGAAGACCAGGACCAAGCCCAGCGGCCAGGGTGGGCATGTGTGGAGGTGCCAAGGCAGCAGGCAGGTGTGGCCAGAGCAAGGACTTGTCCTGGTCATCAAGTAAGACACGGCCTGGCTGAAGGGTGAAGGTAGGGCCAAGTAAGGGACAGGGGAGGGGGAGAGGTGATGCTCTCTCCTGCCAGCTCCAGATCCCACCTCACTGGTGGGCCAGGGAAACTGGTGGTAGAGCCTCAGGGGTGGGGATGGTAGTAACCCAGCAGACAGGTTCTGCGTGCTTCTTGTGTGCATTTGCCTGTAATCACCTCTGGAATTACAGGCTCCACCTAGGCTCCCAGTGGGGCAGCAGGACAAGCCCTCCCCTCCCCTTCCCGGCCAGGAGCACTCAACCAGAAATCAGCCCTCCCTCGCCCCATGGCGCCGGAGCCTGGCTCCAACAAGGTGCTGTCCCTAATCCCCTCACCCTGCCTCTCCTGGCACTGGGACCCAGGGCAGTAAGTGCCCTAGCAGCCTGGCCCTCCTGAGCTCCAGTGAGCAGCATTGGTCCCAGGAGTTGGTGCCACACCCGCCACCGCCACCCCCGACCTGCATGGCCCCTGGGTTGAGGTTTTAGAAGCCCTGTGTCCAGGGCACCATGAGGAGGGGTCTGCAGCATCAAAGGCTCACCACCTGTGGTTGTAAATAAAGTTTTACTGGCACACAGCCATACCATAGTACATGTCATCTAGCTGACTATAGCGCCAGAAACACTGTACGAGGCCTCAAGGGAGAAGCTCACTGTTGTCCGCTCTAGCTGGACAAGCCCTGGCTTTACTGGCTCACTGTGTGCAGCCCCGGTCATCCTCCTGACCAGCTTGTGGGCCAGATGCCCACTAGTGAGCAGATGATGCTGGCCAGTCTGGGGTGGGGACTGGGGACCACCTCCCCACCGCCCCCGACGGTGCAGAGCCACCTGCTGCTCCACATCCCCCTGGGCCTCACTCCCCACCAGCGGCTGCAGCTCACCTCTTGTGTCCAGACTGGATGCCCGCTGGCTGGGCTCCAGTTTCCATTTCTTGACCTTGAAATAAGGGCTGGCCCCGTCCAGGCTAGCATGGCGCCTCAGGCGGGTGAAGAACTGCAGGACGGGGCCTGCCCCAGAGCCTGGGCCCGCCTCCCCAGGCCCTGCTGCAGCCCCCTGCACACCAGGCTTGGCGCTCCTGGCCCCAGTGTCCAGCTGTGAGAGAAGAGAGATGCTCTGAGATCCGCTAACCCCTCCCTGCTGCCCGAGTGCCCGCCTGGCTTGGGCCACTTGTCACTCACTTGGAGTGCAGAGGAAGAGCAGAGAGCTGGGGCTGGGTGGGGGCCACGCTAAACCAGGGGGGGCTGGGCCTCTCCCCAACCCCCAGACCTTGCCTGAGAGGCTCTCCAGGCAAAGGCCAGCTCTGTCTTGCCCAGCCCAGAACAGGACAGGGTAGGGGGTGTCCTGTCCCACAGCCTGGGATGGTCCTGACCATGCCCTCTCCAGCTGCTGGACAATCCTGGAGGAGGTGAGCCAAATGCACGTGGGCCCCATGTATAACCTGACCCTCTTCCTCCCGGGGCGGGGACCAGGTAGAGGCCCATAGGCTGACCCATGCTGGAGAGGGGCAGAGGACGGAGCTGGGGAGGCCTCACCGAGCTGCCTTCCCCGGAGTCACTGGAGGCCGAGGGGCTGATCCCGAAGTTGGCAGGGCCCACGGCCGAGTTGTAGGGGTCACCTGGCAGGGCGGAGCTGGGGCCCACGGAGCGGCCGGTGAGGGCCTTCCCCGGGGGCTGTGGGACAGAGCCAGGGGGGAGGAGGAAGCAGTGACAGGTCAAAGAGCATGGGTGGGTGAGGGGGCGTGCTGGACCCCCACCCACTGGACCTGGCCAGGCCCCACTTCCCAGTCTGAGGTGCGGGGCACAGCTGGGGGAGGGTGTGGGTGGGCAAGGTGGTGCCTGCTGGGTGGGGGTGGGGTTGGGGTCCCACCCCTGAGCTCCGGGCCACCTGCCACCTGACTCACCTGGAATATGGCAAGGCTGGCCTTGGGGACAACCGTGGAGTGTGGTGTGGCAGTTGCACTGGCCTCACCAGAGTCACACTCGTGAATGGTGACGATCTTGAGGGGCGGCAGGTGCAGGTGGGTGAGGCGGGCATTCTTCAGGTGGTGGAAGTCCCCCTCCGTCAGGGTGTACCTGCGCCCAGCGCGCCTGCCTGTCACCTCGGGCAAGCCGGGCCCCCACACACACTCCAGTGCCCTCTCCAGCCCCGCTGTCACTGCCCACCAGGTGCTGGGGAGGGCGGGGGCGGCAAGGCGAGTTCCCAGGTTAGCTGCTGCACTGGCCCTCCTTACCGGCGGCCCTTGTCCTGCGCCTTCCGACTCTGCTCAAACAGGGCTGCTTCATTGAAGGACACCCGGCGGCCGGTGGAGCTGGTGGACAAGAAGCGCTGGGTCTCGGTGTCCTGACCCTCCGGATCC
>NW_011494775.1:6781974-6782401 GCF_000754665.1 Bison bison bison | reverse complement strand
GGGCTTAAGGAAACAGAGATGAGTCGGAATCGAGCCGCGCCCAGTCTGGTGGGGGAGACAGACAGACACAGATGGTCAGGCGGCCCAAGGGGGGCGGCTGCGGGGTGGCCAGGTGTGGGCAGACAGGCTGGGACAGGGCCTGGAAGGGAGCCTCACCTTGGGTGGGGTGGGCACCGTTGTCCAGGTAGGTGGTGGTGGTCTTCTCTGCCTCCTCTGGGGCTCTGGGGAGTGCAGCGAGAGAGCACAGTGGGCCTGAGGACCCAGATTGGCTGCCCTCCCTGGGGCCCCAGCAGGGCTCCCAACAGGCAGCATCCCGAGCTCACAGGAGCCTGGGCACTGTCCTTTAGAAGTACGCCTGCATGCCTGCACCTGCTCTTAGGGGAGCTCTCACGCTGACCTGTCCCAGTTCCCCGAGGGGGTGGGGGAG
>NW_011494775.1:6780943-6781874 GCF_000754665.1 Bison bison bison | reverse complement strand
AGAGGGGACTGCGCACCTGTGGAGGCGTCGGTGCGCCTCCCAGCAGCGCCTGCAGAGCAGAAGCGCACCCGACAGCACCGCGAGGGCGCCCCCGACAAAGAGCGCCATCACCACCATCAGCAGCAGATAGCTGTCCAGGATTGGGCCAGGCTCTGCCTGCGGGGCCAGCAGGTCAGGGGTCAGGGCCAGTGGGCATGACCTCTGGCAGCCCCGTCCCCCCCTTTCCCCCCATCCCTCACTCACTGTAGGGCGATCCGTGGCGTTGTCCCACGTCGTGGTGAGGGCAACCGTGGCGGTGGTGGTGGCGGCGGGGGCCGTGGCCATGGTGGCCGTGGGCTGCATTATGAGGCTAGGAGGAGGGGTGGGGGGCGGAGGCAGGGCCTGCTCAGCTCCAGCTCCCGCGTTCCCTCTCCTGTCTTCCTTCCCGGGAGCGGGAGCAGGGGCCCACACAGGGCGGTGACTCACAGAGTGGTGGTGCTGGGGGAGCCACGAGGCAGCCCCCACTGGCTCAGATCAGACCTCCATGTCCCCATCTTTGTAAAGGAGGCGCGTGCGTACCAATAGCCAGCTTCCCCAGCCGGTGGGGCCAGCCCGGCAAGGTGGCGCAGGCCGGGAGCCCTGCCCAGGAGAGGGGAAACTGAGACCCGAATCAGCTCACTACCGCCAGACCCCAGGGTTCTGGGGTCCGGCCTGCCCCATCCGGGGAGAGGGAGGGGCTGCCTCGGCCCCAGGAGATGGCTTCCAAAATAGCCGGGACTCGGACCATCCGCGGGGCTGTCCAGCCAGGGGAGGGGGCGGAAAGGCCGAGCCCTGGGATCCCCAGGTCACGACTCCAGGAGGTTCAGGACTCACTCCGCCCAGCGCTAGTGGGAGTGACAAGGCCAAAGGAGGCGCATCTGTTCCCAACCCTCAAGAATCTGGTTCCCATGGT
>NW_011494775.1:6780305-6780618 GCF_000754665.1 Bison bison bison | reverse complement strand
GACGCTGGGGGCACCGAGATAGGAAGGGTCTCAGATCTCAGCAGAGGGACTGCCTGGACGTTGCACCTGACCGCCCTCCCCAATGCGCCCTCCCGGTGGGAAGGACCGGCGGCTGCACTCTGGATTGTCAGGGAACGGAGTCTGGGGCAAGGATGACCAGCAGCTCTGAGTGGGCACTGCGCGCGGCCCCTGCCCACAGGAATGGGAGACTGTGCACAGGTTCCAGCGCCCCCAATCCATCGGGGTTTTCACCCAACTGGACGAAGGGAGGCGGGCACCGAGGCCCATAGCAGGGGAGGGGCCTGGCAAAAGC
>NW_011494775.1:6777896-6779574 GCF_000754665.1 Bison bison bison | reverse complement strand
CCGCGCCGGCCGTCGCCTCTCCTTCCCTTCCGGAGGGGGCGGGGGGCGGAGCCTACGCTCCCGGGCGCCCCCTCCCCACGCGGAGCCGCCCTCTCCAGAGGCAGCTGAATCTCCGTTCCAGGTCCACGGCGCACGATTCCTCGACCTCAGGGGAAGGGGGAATCAAAGGAGTGTTGGTCCTGGGGCGCAGGACTCCCCCCAGCCCAGTATCCTGGGGGTGCACAGACTCCCCGTCGATGGCTTTCCCAATTTGGGAGCCTATTGGGTGCACAGCCAGGGAGCTCCGGGGCACGTGTCCATCTTTCTTCCCTTGTGTGGGCTGCACTGTCAGGCTCGCCTTGTTAAGACTGGCAGAGATAATGGAACCCAACATATTGTGAGTGCCACCAAACAAGACTACCCTGCTGAAACTCCATGTCAGGTCAACCCCAAAGCTGCTCTTTCTCAGACAGCTATGCATCATTCTTCTAGATGCTAAGGTCATCAAGCTACCACCAGCCTGGCTGGGGTCCCATCCGTTTGCCCGGACTTATGTTCAATACAGCTCAATGGCTCCGCTTTCCTGTGCAGTGAAAGTGGAAGGATCATTCCAACCTCAGGGCCTCTGTCCCGGAAGCTGCCAGGCCTGAACGGCTTGCTCCCTGCCTTGCTTCCTTCAGCTCTTACTCTCACCCCATGCTCCCATGCCCTGCTACACTTGGCTTCTCTTCGAGGCCCTGCATGTCGTGCCTGCTACTTGTTCCTGTGTGTTGTGTCCCTGCTCACCTCTGCCTCCTGACCTCCCAGAGCAGGAGTTCATTTGTGTTGGGTCCCTGAGCATATCCCCGGGGGGAGCACAATGGAGGGAACATGCGTGTTCAGTGCATGAAAGGGGGACACTGCCAAAGGAGGACAAGGGGCAGTCAGGGGAACAACTACCTAGGAAGGCTGGCTCTGGGCACTGTGAAATGCATGTGCGAAGTCCATGAGGTCCCAGAGTGTGTGGGCTGAAGATGAACATGCCCGAGGAGCAGGGGGAAGCCAGTTTGTGGTTCCCAGGACGGGAGTGATATTGTCCCTCTTGGCTGTGCGTAGACGAGGCACTGTGGTGAGGCCAGGAAGGAGCGGTGAGGCCATCCAAGCCAGTAATGGCTGCAGTGGCGGAGCTGGGTGGAGGAACCTTGTTGACCGGTCCAGCAGAGAATTCCAGGATAACCCCAGGTTTGGGACCTGGATAACAGGTAGCCCCGTCCCCTTGGCTACCCTGGAAGGGGAATTAGAGACCAGTCCAGTGGATGGGTTTGAGGCGCAGATTAGAATAGGCCTCCATTCCAGTAGGATCCAGGGCTCCGAGAGGCGCGTGGACAGGACGCACCCCTAAGAAATCAGAGTACAGGTTCCCTCTGCGAACATCCACCTAGGGCTAGGATGCTCAACGCACCCTAGGAGCCCTTAACAGCGCTGGTCTAGAGGGTCTGGCGGGGGTCTGGGCCCCAGGCCTCGGGCCTCCCTGGTGTGGGAGCCTCTTTTGGACACAGCACCTGCGCAGCCACGGGCCCAGGTGTGACACCTCTCCCCTGCGCTCTGCATCCGTCCGCTCCTCAGCCAAGGCTCTTCCCGATGTAAATCCCAGCCCCGCGGAGCCCTACTTCGCGTTTTCCCGGAGCCCAAGGTGGGGTCAAGGACCCAACCCCTGGAG
>NW_011494775.1:6771785-6777639 GCF_000754665.1 Bison bison bison | reverse complement strand
TACAGCCAAGAGGTTCCCGCTGGACGTTTGCCGGGAGCTGGACACTCTACCCGGGATGCCGCCCTGGTTCGCCGCCTGCACCTCCCACAGTCACAGCCTCTTCTATCCGGCCGTCGCCCCTTTGTTATTTTTATGTATTTGTTACCTCCTAACGTACTGCACAACTTATAAACTATGTTGCGCGCGTGCTAAGTCTCTTCAGTCGAGTCCGACTCTTTGCGACCCTGTGGACTGTAGTCCACTAGGTTATTCTGTCCACGGGATTCTCTCGGCAAGAATACTGGGACTGGTTGTCATGCCCTCCTCCAGGGGATCTTCCCCACCCGCGTTTCCTGCATTGGCAGGCAGGTTCTTTACCACTGTTGCCACCTCGGACGCTCATATATTACGTTAATGTCTGTTAAACGCCCCCACCACCCCAAACCAGAGCAGGAATCTCGCTATTTCCTTGATGTCTCCCCAGCGCCTGACATCCAACGAGCGTCCCCCAAATCTTGAATTAAGTGTTTCCGTAACTTCTCCGCGCAGGCTTCTGGTCCTCAGGGTGCAGAGCCATGTAACCGATCTCCCTCACTGTACCACCGGGCTAGGAGCTCTCGCCGGAAGGAAACTACAATCCCTAGCATACCACGCGCCCAAGTGGTGCCTCGTCTTCAGCAGCGCGCGCAGCGCGCCGGGAGTCGTAGTTCGCGCGTGCGCTCTCGCCAGGCTCCTTCTCCCAGAAGTCCTCTCGCGTCGTCCTCCTCGCCCTCCAGGCCGCTCCCGCTTAACAGGAGTGAGCTCGCCTCTGCGTCGCCTTCCGCTGTCCGCCAGCCATCATGCTCCCCTCCGCGTTGCTCCGCCGTCCGGGTTTGGGCCGCCTCGTTCGCCAGGTCCGCCTCTACGCCGAGGCTGCCGCTGCTCAGGCCCCTGCCGCGGGTCCGGGACAGATGTCCTTCACCTTCGCCTCACCCACGCAGGTTCGGACGTCCGCGGTGCTCGGGGCCCCATTCTGGACCCCTCCCCCATGTGGCCCAGGATCCGAGCCCCCAGTCCTCAGGTCGGCGACTCCCACTCCAGACCCGCGCCCCTCCTCCGTGTGATCCGGGATGCGAACTCCCAACCCTCAAGTCGGAGACCCCCGTTCCAGACCCTCTCCCCTCCTTCATGTGGTCCGGGATCCGAGCCCCCAACCTTCGGGTCGGAGACCACCCGCATTCTGGACCTATGGTCTGGGATCCGAGCCCCCAGTTCTCGGGTCGCCTCCCCTCAGCCCCTATTTCGGCATGCATTCGTCTTCGCGAGGTTCAGAACCTGAGCCCCTTGGCCCTTCTGCCGAATTCAGTGTCTCCTCCCCTGGCGGCTCGCTGGTGGTGCTTTAACCGTATCTGCTTCCGCGAAAGCTAGGGTGTCTGGATTTCGTCCTCAAGTAGAGGAAGGTGCTGTACCCCTCCAAAACATTGGCCGCAGCGGAGCCGCCTGTGCCCCCCTCCCCCGCCCCGCACCTGTCACTCCTGTTCTAGTTGTTTAACTACAGAGGACACCGACTGCTGGGCCTCGAGGGACTGGCCTTAGGTGACCCTTTCATCACGTGTGTTCTCTAGGTGTTCTTCAACGGCGCCAACGTCCGCCAGGTGGACGTGCCCACGCAGACCGGCGCCTTTGGCATCCTTGCAGCCCATGTGCCCACTTTGCAGGTCCTGCGGCCAGGCCTAGTTGTGGTCCACGCTGAGGATGGCACCACCTCCAAATACTTCGGTGAGTCGAGTGGGCACACAGATAGTAGGGGACGCACGTCTCAGCAGAGTGTTTTCAGTCCTGTTTTCAGGTGGCACCTTGAGAAAGGGCGCCAGGGACATAGACCATCCCCATATGGGCAGTAGTCTAATTGTGGTTTGGGATGTAACTGCTCAGCAGTTGGGACTGACAGACTGGGGAAAGAGACCTAAGAGTGCTGCCTGGCAGGTGCCTTTTGGAGAAGGGGTCCTTGGTTCTGTAAAGGTCTTTCACAGCATGGCTCCTGTCCAGCACTGGAATTCAGCTGGGGATCACCCCAACCTTAGCTCAGCTGCCGGGCAAAGAGAGGGGTCTCTGTCTCCGTGTCCAACCCCCAGCGGATACACTTGTTGGCTGCCTGTCCACTTGTGTGCTGGGGCCTTTCAACCCTGGAGCCAGGTTGTAGGGTCAGCCTCCCAGCCTCACAGGGGCTGTGGGGCTGACTCTCAAGCTCCCTCTTCCTGCAGTGAGTAGCGGCTCTGTCACAGTGAATGCTGACTCCTCCGTGCAGTTACTGGCTGAGGAAGCTGTCACCTTGGACATGCTGGATCTGGGGGTGAGTGTCCTGGGGGAAGCAGGGGTTTGGTGGGAACAGGTGCCGGGCTGGGGTCCCTGCTCAGCCCTCACCCACCCCCACCCCCTGCAGGCAGCCAAAGCGAACCTGGAGAAGGCACAGTCGGAGCTGTTGGGGGCAGCAGACGAGGCCACTCGGGCTGAGATCCAAATCCGCATCGAGGCCAACGAGGCCTTGGTGAAGGCTCTGGAGTAGGCGGTGCCTGCCTCACACTGGTCCAGCTGGGAGACCTGGCCGGAGCTGGGCAAGGGTGGCCTGGCATGAAGACCAAGCTCCCCATGGGTGCAGGCTGACAGGGAGCGGGCCTGCGGGAAGCTGTCCTGTTAATAAGCCACTAGGGGGCAGCACAGTGCCAGTTTCTGCCCAGAGCGCCCCTTGGGGCCCTGCCCCTTTACGCTAAATAAACCCAGGTAAACAAGCCAGCTCTGGCAGGTTGGGTGGCTGGGGGCAAGCTGGGACACTTGCCCTGCCCGCGAGGAATGCTGTCCCCCTGGGGGGGTCTCCTGCCATCTGCACCACTGCTCTGCCCCTGCAGTGTCTGCTGCAGAGACCGCTGCTCCTAGCCACCGCCAGCAGCCTGCCCCCTGCCCAGCCCATATTAAAGACCTAGGATCCAACTTGTTTATGCTGATTTTATCCTGCTTGGTGGTGGGCTCCGGATTCAGTCCAGCGTCTCGCTGGCTTCCTGTGTCTGCCCACTGAGGCGGGGTGCTGAATGCTAGCTTCAGCTTTCCTGGGGCCGCAGGCTGTGTCCTGAAACATCCTGAGTGTCTGCAGTAAGCTGGGGGGGGTGGGGACACTGCTAGTAAAACCAGGCTGGGTTCTGGTCTTCACCCCGAGAGGGTGGGGACAGGCAAAGGTCACCAAGCTGGGGCTGGGGATGGTGGGCAGGGGTGTGGTTTGCCACTTGTGGGCTGGGCCTGGGCTGCCCAGCGGACAGCAGGGCTCCACCAGGTTCCAGACTGACGTGTGCCCCGTGGGCGCCCCGCCCTAGCTGCCCTGGGAAGGGGCTGGCTCTGCCTGCTCCCATGGAGGCCCCGCCCTGTGTTCGCCTGGCCTGTGGGTGGCCCCAGCTGGCCAGGCGCCCAGTCCCTGGTGGTGTTGGCACCTCCGTGGCACCCCGGCCCCTGGAATGGCCCCAGATGGGTGGAGTGGCTGGGCGGGGGCGGTCCTGGCACCTGGAAGCTTCAGTGCTATCCCACCTCCTTCAGCCAGTCATTCCTTTTTTTGCAACCGAGGGGTGTCCTGGAACTGGCTTCAGGTGGCCGGCAGGAGTCACCTTGCCCCCTTCCTGGCCCTGGGTCCAAGCAGAGCGGGCAGGGGATTCCAGGGGAGTGAATGTGTGGGAGAGCTCGGGCCTCCCTGTGTGTCACTGGCAGCCAGAAGGTGACAGAGAGGCCACTCCAGGGCTCTTCATTGGTACGGATGGGCTGCGCGGTCTTGTGTCATGGTCCCGTGCGAATGACTGTCCCACGGCTGTTTCTGAGGCTTGGTGTCCCGGGAGCTGCCATGCCAGCTTGCAGCTCTGAAGAGGGCGTTTGTCCAGGCTTGATCCTTCTGGGCAGGTGAAGCCCAAGCAGCCGGCCCCCACTTGCCCAAGAACCCCCAGCTCAGATAAAGCTGGAACTGCTGTGGGGGCTCAGGTGCAGCCCCCCCCCCCCCAGGCTTAGGGCACAGATTTTCCGACTTCTGGCCAGCTCCTTATCTGGTCTATAAATAAGAGTGAGGACACGGCAGGGGGCCTGCGGAAGGAGACCATCGCCGACCACTGAAGCAGCGGCCCTGACACCAGGTAACCTGCCCCCGGCATTCTGGGACTGGGACACAGCTGGGCCCCACAGTGCAGAGCAGGCCCCCTGAGGGATGGGCAAGGCTTGGATCCTGGCCTGGGGACCCCTGTGCTGATAGACTGCAGGGATGGCCAGCACAGGCCAGGTCTTGTCCTGGGGTCAGGGCACCCAGGGTGGGAGTGGTCACAGGGCCAGGAACCAGGGACCATGACCCCCTACTGAGAGTGCAGGCTAGGTGGTGCCCAAGGGCTCATCTCCTTCCCGGGAAGGGATGCCCTCATATCTGGAGTGTGCTCGCAACCTGGGACCAGCAGCCAGGTGAGAGGGGTCTTCTGAGAAGGAGAGCCTGAAGCAGGCTGATCTGGCATGTTTATCAACTTGGACTTGCAAAGCCAGGCAGGGGCTGGTCCCCTCCTGTGTGTGTGACCTTCAGGAGCCCCATGCCAGGACCAGCCCACTCCCCTGCAGGCAGAGGAACCCAGCCAGGTGAGATGAGAGACCCACCTGAGGTCTCCACAACACCCCCACCCAGTGCCACCTGCTCACTTGAGGGTTCCACCTGGCCTGCCCGCCCTGGAGTCCCACTGTGCTCAGATGCTGCGGCTTCAGAGCCCACGTCCCCCCGATGCTGCCTCCCTGCTCTCCCTGAATGTAGGCCAACGGCCTGGTCCCACACCTGACCTTGGGGCCCTCTTTCAAGCCTCTTGTGCTTGTCGTGGACTTGCTCCTTCCTGGAGCTCTTCTGTCTCTGGCAAGCTCTTGTCCATCCCTCAGGCCCAGGCCTGATCCTGTGGGACTGGGAGTGTCTGGGTGTGCCTGTGACAGGGTGGGGGGCAGAGGCTGGGGGGCCTTGGGTGGGAGCAGGATGAGGACTGGCTCCATCCTAGAAAGGAGCACAGCCCTGGGAGGGGCCCCAGGGCAAGGGTGGAGGTGGAGGTGGTTGGGTGAGATAAAGGGAGGCACAGATAAGTGGATGGGGGTGGCCTGGGGTCCCCCTCCTCTGGACAGAGAGGGCCCTGCCCTCAGTCAGGGTCACCCTTAGAAAGCCTCCTACACGAGGCAGCCTGCAAGGACAAAGCTGCAGACAAACCAATGGCTGTATGCCCTCGGTTTCATCACCTGTAAGATGGGTAGGGTGAGTACACCCACAGCCAAGGCTGGACACCAGCAGGTGAGCTAACCTAATGGGCTGATGTCGATCGCCAGGCTTAGGTGAGGGCCCTGTATCCCTGGGGTTCTGGAGAGACCTGCTGTATTTTACTCCATACCACAGGATCTCATAAAGGTCACTGCCCTCCAGAGTCAGAAAGCCCAGCAGGTAATGACGGATGCACAGGGCAGGCCTGGAGCTGGTGAATCGCTCCATAAATACCCTCTGAGGTCACCGTTAAGGGATGCAGGAGGCCAGGGCAGCTGGCTGGGGCACCCCCACTGCAGGCAGGTGACTCGGGCCTGTTTTCCTGGACGCAGGCCGCTGACTCAGGCACCCTTTCCCGTTCCCCAATGCTGGCGCCCCCAGGCGGAAACACCGGGCCTGGGGTAGCAGGAAAGGGGCGGGGCAACAAATCCAGCCGTGCACCCCAAAACCCTATGGCCGGGGCCGGAGTGCGGGTGCCCTCAGTCGTCAGCGCTGCCGACCGTGACCCTTGATTCGTAGCATTCAAGGAGGGCTACACCCCGCCCCCCACCCCGCTTCCCCCCGTTTAAAAGGGCGAAGCTTAGGGGGCGTGTGGCC
>NW_011494775.1:6770983-6771509 GCF_000754665.1 Bison bison bison | reverse complement strand
CCCCCGCCCCCTGGCCACCTAAACTCACCCCGAGGGAAGGCGGTGCGGTAAAGGCTCGGGGCGCCCGCTTAGCCCCAGACCGGCTCCGCCACCGCGTACTCGTCCCGGACGTGGGTACACTCAGGACAGTTGGGACTTCGGACGGGCCGCTCCCGGTGAGTGGGGGGCGGGACCTCACTGGCCGAAGAAGAGGGTTCTCACTCTAGGCTCTTAAGGGTGCCCTACTTTTCTTTGTTCTTTGAGCAGGCAGGGTTCAAGGTGTCTCCAACCCTGGGGAGCCCCTTGGGAACCGGAATGGGAAGGACTCGGCGCTGCCGGCAGAGCCCAGTCTGGACCTCTGCCCCCGCCCCGCCCCCGGGGCACTCCCACTCCCCGTGAGTGACCTTGAGTTAGTTTCCGTTCTGGCCTCTGTTTCCCCGACTGTGTAGCCCCAGTCTACTGACACAGAGGCTTAACGCTCTTAGGCTCCCTTAACGCCCGCAGTCCCGTCTGACTGCCCCCTACCCCGGGCTGCATCGGCGCCCCC
>NW_011494775.1:6769933-6770461 GCF_000754665.1 Bison bison bison | reverse complement strand
CGACTGGGCTTTCGGCGCACGCTGATTGGTCGGCGCGGGCCGGCGGAGTAAGTAGTGAATGGGAGGGGGCGGCGGCCCCGCCCCTCGGAACGTTGATACATTATAACTTTTTTTTCTGTTACTTTCACCCCCAGATCCTCTGGCGGCGGCGGCGGCGACGGCTGTTGCTAAGGGAGGGGACGCGAGGGGAAGCACGGCCCGAGTAGCAGACATCCTTGAGCGTGGCTGGGTGAGCGGCGCCCCCTTCTCTGGGACCCTTCCCCGAGCCCGCCGCCCTGGAAAGGAGTTGGGAGTGTAGTCCCCACCTAGGAAGGCGCCCCGGCGAGCCGACGCGACCTCGGAGCTCCACTCGGATTTCTGATTCCTGATTCGCTTTCCACTCCTGGGAGCTTCTCCAAAGGGACGCTCGGTGCCCTCCGCTTCCAGGGACGCAGAGGAAACCAGTTTGGGATCTCTTCCCCCAACCCGCCCTGCCCGGAGGCGCGGCGAGAATTGGCGGCGCCCCGCGGACCCCAGCCCCTCAGCGCG
>NW_011494775.1:6768632-6769327 GCF_000754665.1 Bison bison bison | reverse complement strand
TCTCGCCACCGAGCGCTCTCCGCAGTCTACCCTCCCCCCTGCCATTTAAATCGCCCTCCCAGGGCCCGGGGAGCCCTCCCGTCCGCGGGGCCTCCCGGGGACACGCAATGGTCCATCCCCGAGGCGGAGGGGCCCGGTGGGGAGGGAGGTGGGGAGGGTCCCTTTGCTGAGCGGCGCGGCTTGCGCCTGGGAGGGAGGGAGGGAGGAGGGGAGCCCGCCCGGCAAAGCCCCGAAAGGCTGAGCGCTTGGCCCGCAGGGACAGCCCAGGCCCGGGTGGTTGAATTACAAGGGGGCGGCCCCGGGGTGGGGGGAGTGTGCCAAGGGGCGCGCTGTGCCTGGATGGTGAAAAAGTGCTTTGCTGAGGCGCAACTGGAGTGTCCCAGTCCAGAACTGGGGTTCCTTGGAATAAGGGGTTTGAACTGCCAGCATGGGACTCCCAGGGTCTGACCTCCACCCTCCACACAAACTCGGGGCCCTGGATCTGGAAACCAGGAAGGGGTGGGGGCGATGGACTCCTGTCTCTACCACATAAGCATAGCCCTCCCCCGCGGACTCTGCTTCCGAGTCCCTGCCTTGTCTCGGCGGCGGCATAGCCTCACCCTCTTCCTTCCTCCCCCCCCCTCAGCCGGCTCAGTTCGGGGAAGCTGCAGGAGTTCGGCGTGGGGGATGGCAGCAAGCTGACGCTCGTGCCCACC
>NW_011494775.1:6767617-6768532 GCF_000754665.1 Bison bison bison | reverse complement strand
CCACCGTGGAGGCGGCCCTCATGGTAAATGGCTGGGGCAGCGAGCCCCGAAGCCCCGCGTTAGCAGGCAGCCCTCTCCCCTGCGAGCACACCCCCCAGCACTGACACGGAACCCCGTCCCTGCAGGGCTGCCCACCCCACCCCACCCCACCCCACTCCTCCTCAGGGCCCATCCTCAAGGTCTCCTCTTCTTCCTTCCTCTCTCTGTAGTCTCAGGCCTCCAGGCCAGAACAATCTGTGATGCAGGCCCTGGAGAGCTTGACAGAGACCCAGGTAAGATGCGCACCAGCGCCCTCCCCACCCCTGGGGGCAACCGGTGGAGTGCCCGGCCACTCCGGAGAGCTTTGGGGTTGTTTGTGCTCCCAGGAGGCCTGTGGGAAGGGGAGGGGACGCGCCGCTCCGCCTTCGTGCCAGCTTGGCCTGGTCACCCAGCTTCCTCTTCCTCCTCCCCGCCCCCCCAGCACTCTCCACCTGACCTTGAGAGTCTTCTCTCCCACGGTGGCCTCCATGGGGGAGGGGGCCCAGCTTTCACAAGCCTGCCTGCGGGGTGACCTTGGCCCATGCTCTCACACCACTCCCACACACCCGGGCCTGCGTCCCCAGCCCCACCGGCTTTGTCGTGGAGCTCCCCTTGCCCAGACTGCGGTTTCCCCAGAGCAACATTTCTGATAGGAGGGTGGTTCTGGGTGACATTCCTTCCGCCTTCTGTGACCCCATTGTGAGGGGTGGGGAGTCACCCCTACTCCTCCTTCCTCTGGCCTTTGTTCTCTGCCCCAAAAGGGGGAGGGGGTGGGGGCGCCCAGCCCTGGGGCCAGCACAGCCCAGACAGGATGTTAGGAAAATATTTAGTAAGCGCGGGAGGGCGATGAGGAGGAAGGCTGGGGCTGGCCCACACAGGGGTCCCGGTTTTGTTGGA
>NW_011494775.1:6767125-6767517 GCF_000754665.1 Bison bison bison | reverse complement strand
CTTTTTTTTTTTTTTCCCTCCTTTCCTCATTTTTCTGGCAGTGGGGCCCTCCTCCCAGGAGGGTGACACAGGCCTCAGCTATCCGCCTGCTGCCAGGGTGGGGGTGGCAAGTCCTCGGCCTCCCTGGCTGGGCTGGCCCCCGGCCTCAGAACCTGCTCAGCGGCTTCCCTTCCTCCTGCCCCGAGGCCCTCGCCCCCTCCCCGGCGTGCTGCGTCCTGCCCTTGCCAGCCGGCTAGCACAGGGGAGGAGAAGGGGCCCTGGGAGCTGGGTGGTCCGCCACTGGGAGGGGCAGAGGAGGTGGGGGAGAGCCGGGAGCCAGCTGGGGGTGTGCTTTCTGGGGCAGATGTGACCTGAGCTCCCTGCTCCTGGGGAGGGGGAGCTCAGGTCACATC
>NW_011494775.1:6762987-6766867 GCF_000754665.1 Bison bison bison | reverse complement strand
GCTCCCAGCACTGCTTCCCTGCCTGGCACCAAGTCATGCCTGCCCCTTCGCCCTCCCCTGGGAGGAAGTTGCAGGGTGGAGTTGGGGGGGGCAGCCACTCTTACAAAGCCACCCAGGCCCTTTCTGCAAAGGGCATCTCTGGGGCTGGGGAGGGCACATGCAGAAGGGGCTGCGGGGAGTGGGGAGTGCACTTTGTCCGCCTCCTTTGCCTCCTCCCCATGGCCCCCAAAGTAGGGAAGGTTACACCAGCCGCTGCCAGCAGAGAGCAGGGAGGAGGAGGTGGTTCTGAGTCATCCCAGCCTGTGTCATTTCTCAGAAACCTCCACCCCCCCCCACAATCCCGGCCCCTGGGGAGAGCACAGTGCTGGCGGGCCCCCAAAGGAGGGGTCCAGTGCAGATGGGGGGATCTTACAGGCTCCTCACCTGCTCCAAAGGGGTTGCCAGGTTGGAGATTCATGTTTGCATGGGCTGTATTGAGGCCTTGGGGGACTAAGGCCACAGAGTGAATGGTCAGGGCCCCCCCACTGCCAGCAGAGGCAACGCCTCCCCCTCAGCCTCAGCCCCGCCCAGGACAGATAAATATTTATCTTGAGAAAGCAAAGGTTAGGACAAGAATTTGTCCAGGAATTCCACCCACTCGCTGTCCGAGTAGTAGCTTAGCTGGGAGGGGGCCTGAGCCTAGCCCCTGCAGTGTGCACAGGCAGAGAGAGGGTGAGGAGAGGTGTGAGCTGGGGGTTGTTTGAGAGCAGAGATGCCGTCTGGGCCCCGCCCCCTCTGGCTCGGTTTCCCCTTGAAAGAACCAAGTTGGCCAGGGTGGGCCAGGCCCCCGTCTTATCTGCCTCTGTCCCGCCTCTGTCCCCCCACAGCCCCCAGCGGCTCCCGACCTGGGCCGGGCTGGCGGAGGCGGCTTCCGGAAATACCGATTCATTTTATTTAAGCATCCGTGGCACCGACAGGGACCCCAGAACCCACAGAGGGGCGGCGAGAGGCCCCAGGTCACACAGCGTGGGGGGCCGGGCCGGGCCGGGCTGGGGACACTGCGGGCTGGGGCCCTAGGCTTGACGGGCCTCTCTCTGCAGGTCAGTGACTTCTTGTCAGGACGCTCGCCGCTGACCCTGGCGCTGCGTGTGGGGGACCACATGATGTTTGTCCAGTTGCAGCTCGCAGCCCAGCATGCCCCGCTGCAGCACCGCCACGTGCTGGCTGCTGCTGCTGCCGCCACCCGCGGGGACCCCAGCATGACCACCACCCCTGTGTCCTCTCCCTGCCGGCCAGTGTCCAGTGCTGCCCGTGTCCCCCCAGTGCCCACCAGCCCTGCCCCCGCATCTTCACCTGTCACAGCCGGCTCTTTCCGCTCCCATTCAGCCTCTACCACCTGCCCCGAGGTGAGTCTGGGGAAGGGTGCAGCGGGAGGACAGCAGACCCCCAGATATGTCTTCTGTATCCAGAATCCCATAGTTGTCCCCACAACCTGGTCTTGCATGGTATGGTGGGTGATATCCTGGCCCTGAACCCTAAGGGTTACCCTCACACCCCAAGCTCATGTGCCCTCCTTCCCCATCAGCAGATGGACTGTTCCCCCGCTGCCAGCACTGGTGCCAGCCCCACATCCCCGACTGGGAGCAGCCCCACCTCCCGCTCCCGCAAACCTGGCGCAGTCATCGAGAGCTTCGTGAACCACGCCCCGGGGGTCTTCTCAGGGACCTTCTCTGGTAGGTGTCAGAATGTCCCCATGAGTGGTAACACACACACTAGGCATGAGACGCTCCCCGGGGTGGCCACGTACATGCCTGGCTATACGGCCAGCCACAGGTCCAGTAATGGGGGTGCAAGTGCCCAAGTCAGCCAGGGGTGCCCTATGTACACGTGGAACCCCGCACTGCCAAGGCCACACATCCACCACTGCAGTGTCCTCATCCGTGTCTCCCCACAGGCACACTGCACCCCAACTGCCAGGACAGCAGTGGGCGGCCGAGGCGGGACATCGGGACCATCCTGCAGATCCTCAATGACCTCCTAAGCGCCACACGGCACTACCAGGGCATGCCCCCATCACTCACACAGCTGCGTTGCCACGCCCAGTGCACCCCAGACCTCGGCCCCAAAACTACCTCCTGTGAGAAGCTGGCGGCCGCGGCCCCGGCCTCCCTGAGCCAGGCCCGCTTGTGCAAGCCCCCGGGTAAGTGTCCCCCTTGCATCCCTCCTCCATGGGTCTCTCAAGGCTCCTCTGTGTGCTTCTTCCAGCAGCTGAGCCCCCGGTGGTGGGGAGGGGGTCGCCAGCTGCAGCTCACCCTGCTCTGTAGGCGCCTGTAGAGAAGGGAGTGTGTGTGTTGGGGCACACAGTGTCTTTGTGCCCTCCAGAGGGGGCTCCATCCACACTTCCTCCTCACCCCCCTCGGGCACCTTATCCAGATGGTGGGTGAAGCCACTGTGAATGGCCCAGTCAGCCTGAGGGAGGGAGGGGGTTAGCTTCTCCTCCTGCTCAAAGGCAGCTTGTGCCCCCCTGCCCCCACAAAATCTGGTTATTCCGGACACATTCTGAGTCCTTCGGAATTGTGAAGTGGGCCCCCGAGCCCAGGTCCTGAAGGGGAAACAGACACAGCCTGAGCAGCTAATGTTTATGACAGCTGAGTCACTAAGGGCTGTCTTGGGCCAGCCCTGCCCTCGTGGAGCTGACATCCCCAGTTGACGGAAAGTTCAGTAGATATTCTTGTCTGGCTCCCTCGTTGGAGGGAGTGTCTTGGGTTGGGCTTGATATCCAGGGGCAGCTACTGGGGGTCCTCACATTTGGTTGGGACTCTGGCCTCCAAGGGACCCTCAGGGTCATGCCCACTGCGTCCTCTGCAGGGGACCGGCTGCGGCAGACGGAGAACCGAGCCACCCGCTGTAAGGTGGAGCGCCTTCAGCTGCTGCTCCAGCAGAAACGGCTCCGCAGAAAGGCCCGGCGTGATGCCCGCGGTCCCTACCACTGGCCGCCCAGCCGCAAGGCCGGCCGCAGTGACAGCACTGGCAGTGGGGGAGGTGGCAGCCCCAGCGAGGCGGCCGGCTTGGGCCTTGACTTCGAGGACTCCGTCTGGAAGCCAGAAGTGAACCCCGACATCAAATCAGAGTTTGTGGTGGCCTAGGAACCCTGTCCCTCACCCCAGCCCTGGGTGGCCGCCAGCGTGGCCTCACACGGGAGGGCAGGCAGGCTGTCTGTCGGTGCAGCAAGAGGCTCCCCCCTCCCGGTTCCGTGTCCTTCTGGTGGTTTTTTTTTTTTTTTTTTTTTTTTTTTTTTTTAAAATTTCAATTCCTACCATGGTTTTCCGAACTCTCCATGGACTTGGGTTCCTGCCTCCTTGATTCGGCTCACACTCCCGCCCCTTCCTCCATTGCCTCATCCTTCTCCCGACCTGCACTGAGTCCCTCCCGCCCACCTTCCCAAGCTCCAAATATGTAGCAGTCTTTCCAGATGGTTGAGAGAGAGCGGAGACAAGGAAGCCGCCCCCCCCTTCCGTTCTGCCGTCCTCCCCACTCCTTTCAGGTTTAAGTCAAAAACGTAGATGCCTCATTATGCACTTTACAGACAGGGGAGGGGGCCGCAGAGAGGAGAGCCCCCACCGCAAACCCTGGCTCTGAAACCACCGGGCGAGGAACCCCGCGGTCAGGTGCGCGTCAACCGCGACCAAGCCCATGACGGCCAAGGATTGCTTCTTTTCTTCCATGTTCGAACTCTTGTTCCTGATTTCCTTTTCCATGTACCTTTTTCCTGGAAAAGAAAAGAAAAGCCGTTTCAGGGGAGAGGCTGGCCAGAGCCTGCCTTGGGGTGCGGGCTGGGGTGTGGGACCCTTTCCTGCCAGGAAAGGAAAGAGGGGGGCGCCTGCCTCCCGCCTTCGCCGCC
>NW_011494775.1:6762174-6762887 GCF_000754665.1 Bison bison bison | reverse complement strand
GGGGGCCCTGCCGCCAGCCTTCGCCGCCGTCCACGCACTGTGCGTTTTCTCCCACCCCACCCCGTTTTTCTGCGCTTGGGGTATTTATAGACTATTAATTTTCTGACTGAGCCAATAGTGGTTGGGAATCTCTTGAAAAATAGGGAGAGAAATGGCTGGGGAGAGGGGCGGGGATGATGCCCCACCCCCAGCCCTTCCTCCCCACCCAACCTGAGGGATCTGGGCCTGTGGACTGTGTCTGGGGGGCCCTTTGGCAGCCAGGAGGGGCGGGGGTGCTGAGCTGTGAAACCCCCGCTAGGGGCAAAGCTGTGTAGCATTAACCCCCCGTGGGGGGGGTTCGCTGCTGGTCTAATTTGGACCCCCCCCACTCACGCCCCTGCCCCAGGGGCATCCCCAGGACAGAGGGGCAGACCTCCCCACTACTGGGGCCATTTCAATGGGGGTGGAGTTATTTTTTCATTCACTTATTTTTTACTGATAATGGAGACGTTTGGGCCCTGCCCCCCACCTGTCAGTCTTGTCCTGGCCCCGCCCCTCTGCTGCGCAACACTCCCCCCACCCTCTGCCTGCCCCTCCTTGTTAGAAGAACCCCAGGTCCTCACCCTACCCCAGGTTATGTGTTTAAAGTTAATGGTTTCAGATGTGAACATCTTGTGTTAACTGTAGCTCTGTACATTTTTTGTGGGGCGGGGGGTGACTGGGAACACAGTCTC
>NW_011494775.1:6759637-6762074 GCF_000754665.1 Bison bison bison | reverse complement strand
AGGATTTTGTTTTTATTTTCATTTTTCAAAAAAAAAGAAAAAGGGGCGGGTTTGTTTTTGAAACGCTGTCTTGGATATCTATTTAATGTGTGTTCTGATGGTTATTATTTTTTTTTTTTTAACGATTTTTAAATAACGTATGTGCCTCCGCTGGTCTGAGGATGGAGGCCCCAGGCAGGAACTGTCCACCCTTTCTGCCCTTGGGCGGGCCCCTCCCCAGAAAGCATTACCCATCTTCGGGGAGGAGGGGTCGGGCTGTGGGGTGTCCCAGCACCTTGCGGGAGTTTCCTGTATGAAAACATGAAATTGGAAAAGAAGCCTACGCAAACACCGTGACTTCAAGGAATAAACAGAAAATGAAACACAAGTGTACGTCCGGCCTGCTCGCCTGGAGGGTAGAGTGGTTACTGAGGGGGTTCTGAGCATGAGAGAGGGTGGTCTTTCCCAGGAGGGCCACCAGGTCAGATGCTGGGGTAGCCCACCACCCCGGAGAGTGGAAGGGCTGCGGGGAGAGGGGTGCGTCCCATAACAGTTCCCACACCCCCTCCCCGCCCTGGGTTGAGGGTGGGCAGGAAGCTGTCTGGCAAGGGAGGGAGGGGCCGGCCACTTCCCGGTACCCAAGGCCGGAAGTCCTGCAGGGTGTGGGCACGGGGCTGCCCGAGGGCTGTGTGCCCTGGGTGGGGCCTCAGTTCTAAGTGGGCTGCAGGCGAGCCCAGAGACTCAGTCTCCAGGGAGACCTGGCCACACACGAGGCCACGGGTTCCCCAGGCACAGAAAGAGGGAAGTAGTTACACCCGCCCGCCCACGCAAGGGGGGGGGGTGGGCAGCCTGAGGACCCCTGGCCCAAGCTCCACCCCTAGGGGGGTGGTGCCAGGCCTCCAGGACACCCATCGCGCCCAGAGTCCAGCCAGGGCCTAGGGTAGGTACTCAAGGCCCTTCAGTTTGGCTCCACCCTGACCCTTAATGGACTCCTTTCGGCTTGCCAGGCCTTGCATTCCAGCTCTCCCCAGCCCTGACCATTGCGATCAAGTTTCCAGGCCTTTGCTCGGGTTGTGCCCTACCCAGGAACACTCCCATCCCAGCTCCCCACCTCTGGCTGGGAACTTCCCTAGTCTGCGTCTTGCACCGCTGCCCACCTGGGGCTCCCTGAGGGCCGGGCCAGGTGGCAAGTCCCACCTTCATCCACTTTGGGGTTGGACAGAGACACACCATAATATACTGAAGGTCGTTTTACATGTATTTCCTCACTTAGCACCGTCACCTAAGAGAACTAATTATCCTCCCACTTGGTAGATGAGAAAACCCAGGCTCAAAGAGAAATACCATTTGGTCCAGAGCACTGGCGGTGTTTGTTAAATTAGTGACCACCGTCCCTAGGCTCATTTCCTGTAGCCAAGACCCAGCCCTCCTAAGCCCCAGTTCCAGGAGCCCCACCCAGGGGGAAGGGAACAGGTGCAGTCCAGGAGTGTCCTGGGAGTACTTGCTAAGGCCCTTCTGCCCCTCCTGCTACCCAGTCACCCCCAAATCATTGCACAACCAGGCCGGGAAGGTAGTATGCCCGGATCCACCTTATCCCTTCAGATCTTAAGGTCAAAAACACAAACTTCCCCTCTGGTTCGGAGAACCACAAGGTGGAGGTGAGAATGGGACAGTTAAGGTCGAAAACCCTGCCCACGCAGCCGGACCCCCGGAGGTTAGGGCTGTGAACCAGATGGCCACTGCAGGGCTGGGTAGGGGATAAGGAAGGAGGGTGTAGATCAAAGCACCTGCTGAATCACAGGAGTTGTGTCTGCACGGTGCAGGGCGGGGGGCACTTGGTCCACTGCTGGGTACTCTTCAGGGCGCTGTCTGGTGCCTAGCCCTGGGGTCCGAGGGTCACAGCCCTACCCGGGAGTCCTAGAACCCCACCCCGGGTTGGGGCTGTGGCCCTTGGTCCCTTCCCGCTGTGCGGGCCTGAAACGCACACGCCTGCGAGGGGGGCGAGGACAGAGAGGTGCCCAGCCGAATGGGTGCAGCGACCTGAGAGGCGGCGGGTCAGGCCACGTGGTCGTGGGCAGCACAGAAAGGTAAATTGAGGCCCAGTGTCGGCAGGGGCTGCGGAATCACAGGAGGCGGGGACGGCCCTGCACCAACCAACCCCTCCTCCCAGGGAGGAAAAAGTTGAATGGGAGGGGGCGGCCCCCGGAAGCCCGCAGGGATGGAAACGCGGCTTCCATGGCAACGCGCCGCGAACCGGGCCTGACGTCACTGTGAGGCGGGTGCCCCGCCCGCCCCCGTCCTAGCGCTGAGAGGCTCAGGCCCCGCCTACTCTTGGGACGCCTCATTGGCGGCCACCTCATCGCTGGTCTGCTCGCACCAATAGCCGCGCGGGATTGCTGCCCGGAGGCGGGACTGCGGCGTGGCCAGGCGGAGTGCGCAGGCGCGGAGCGGGGGCGTC
>NW_011494775.1:6757936-6759537 GCF_000754665.1 Bison bison bison | reverse complement strand
CAGCTTTGAGACGGAAGAGGGGGCGTACCTGAGGGTGCCGCACGTGGACCCCCGCACGGGCGCGATCGCGTGCACCCGCCTTTCAAGGCCGGGCATTGTCTGTTGTCTCTTCCCCATGACCCTGTGTGCACGAGCTCCAGGCTAGGGGAGCGCAGGGCGGGGAGCGGGAGAAGGGCAGTTGGGCTGAGGCTCTGCCAAAAGAATAGGAGTTTGCCAACTACAGGAAAAGGGAAATGGTGCCCCTTCTTGGGAGCACGGCGTGCGCAGATGTCTGAAGACGTGAATGCGGGTGCATTTTGGAAACATCTGAAAGTCAGTTTGGGGGACCTAAAACAAAAGGCGACGGCAAGGACCCAACAGGAATGATTCCTCAAATCTGGCTTGGGGGCGATGAGATGGGGACCCCAAGGAGGAGGAGCAGGTGGAAGGAGCAGAGGCCAGAACATCCCAGGAGGTGTCTGGTCTGGACGCTCTGCTTAGACAAGCCTGGGAAGGGACAGATGAGGCATTGTCTGAAGGGGGCCTTTGGTTCACAGTGCGATGTCTTCAAGGGGGCTGCAGGGAGTTTGGAGGTTAGGGACCCAGGAGGGGTCATGGCGGCAGGAAGGCCTCGTCGCTGCCTGGCTATGCCTCAGTTTTGCTGTGACCAGTAGTCCACTCAGAGAAGGCAGCGATCAGTATAAACAGGGTGGCCTTTGCCAGGTCGGGATGATGTGACCCAAAACCTCTGGTCCGAGGTTACCCCTGGGGCTAGCTGGGGCGGACAGAGAGCCCCAACACTTAGATGGGGGTTGGCACTGGACGTGTGGACAGGTGTGGCTGCCAAGGTGTGGAGTCCAGACAGAGGCCTGGATCCAGGTGCTGGCTCACAGATGGGCCGTGCTTCTGGGGTGATGAGGCAGCTGTAGGCGGGCAAGAGAAGGTCACTGGGGTCACGTCTTTTTGTTCAATGCCAGAGTCCCCTGCGCGTGGCCAAATGGGTAACTGGGGCTAGCTGCACGGTTTTGAAATGCCAAAGGACGCGGCATTGGGGTGGCTTGGGAGGAAGGCTGGGAGAAGCCAGGTCCCTGGGGAGGTGAGGGTGAGTGGTGCCCCGCTGGGGCCAGCGCCAGCATCCCCAGCACCGGGCGTGTGCCCCAGCACAGCCACCCCCGCCCAGGCCTGGCGGGAACGCCCTCCTCTCCAGGCACCTTGGGAATGGGAGTTGCCAAGCTACAGCCAAGGGTGCTACGACTCAACTCAGGAGTCTCCCCTCCAGCCCCACCCACGGCCGCCCCCACCGGGCAGGGCAGAGGACAAGGAGCCTCCGGTGTCACTCGGGACGGGTGAGCCGCCCAGCTCGCAGGTGTGGGCGGGGCCGCTGTCACCTGGGGCCTTTTCCCGACTGGAGATGGCCCCCAGCCCTGGCCTGCTGCCTCGTTTCCCCTCACCCACGTATGCCCCTCCCCCTCCTCCCTTTGAGTTCTCCTTTCCTGTGTCTTCCTGTTCCCCTTTCTTTCCGCCTTTCTTGGTTTCTGGGTCTGTCCGTATTTCTGTCGGAGTCACCATCTCTAGGCTGTCTCCCTCTATTTTCGTTCAGTCTCGGCCTTACCGGCTCCTCC
>NW_011494775.1:6754220-6757798 GCF_000754665.1 Bison bison bison | reverse complement strand
CCCCCCCCCGCTTGTCCCCCCTCTTGGGGCCCCCTCCCTCCCCCCCGGCGTACATTCCAGCCTCCGCCCCCGCCTCGCCGCCCCTCTCTGGAGCCAGCTGCTGCAGTGGTGGGTTCTCGAGATGCTGCGGGTAGGCTTGAGCTGAAGTCAGAGGTCGGGAGCCGGCGGGGGCTGGAGAGGGCACCCCCTAACTCCTCTGGAATGTGGGCTGGTCCGGCCCCACGGGGTCGGGGGAAGGAGGTCGTGCGCCCGCAGGCGGAGACGGCTGGCTACATCTGCCCTGCGCATGGCCCACACCCCGAACGCTACCCACGGGCCTCGCAGAGAATCAACCCAACCCCGGACGCCCACGCAGGGCCCCTTACTGCCACCAGACCCAGACCAACCCGCCTCCCCGTCCCACACGCGCGCTGCACCCGCTCTGCAGTCCACGGAGAAGCTCATCTCGCCTGCAGCACAGGGACCCCCATACGCAACGCCCCCCACAGTCCCAAACCCGCCCCAACCTACACTTTTGGGTACCACAACCTCAGTCAACTGTGTGACCCTCAGAACCCGCTCTCACCCAGGGCCAAGACCTCCCTGACAAAAACCGCAGCATTGAAGGTCACATCAGGCAGCCCAAAATCAGACCCTCAGAGACGCTGCTCAGCGGAGGCAGCACTGAAAGCCGGGGCGCCCCAGCCACAGACACTGCCTACGCGCCCTTCCTCCTGCAGGCCCAGCAGAGCAAAGCGGCCACTGGGGTGGGCAGGTGCAGGAGCGTAGGTGCACCCTCAGAAAAAGTGGAGCTTCCTCCTGCACGGCGGACCATGCCCTGAGCAGCCTAAGACCCAGAGGAAGAAAAACGGCCCTAGGAGCCAGTCCAGGGTGAGGCCTGGTTGCCTCGCTATGACCCGTGCTGACGCGGGGAAGTGCTGCTGTTGCACCCATTCTCAGCTGAAGCACCCCAGACGCTGCCTGCCCTCACAGCTGGGCACCCAGGCAGTCGCTGACCCTTGAAGGAGGGACAAGGATGGGCGGCAGGCAGGACAAGTCCTGTGGGCACCTGTGTCTCCCAGCTTGGGTGTGGGGGTGGGGATGTGGAGGGTGCTATGTACGTCTGCTTGGACACACAGGTCACAGAGGTGTCTTTCCTGAGCCCTTGGCAGCTGCCCCAGGAGGGCGGGCTCTCTCCCTGGTTGCCACTCCCAATGTTGCCGTGGAAACTCAACAGCCCCAGTCAGGGGTCCTTTGGCCCCTCTGCCTGTCTGCAGTGAACCTGTATATAGGACCAAGGTCAAGGGAGTCGACTGGGCTTCAGTGGGACAACTCCTCCTGCCTCTGCAGTGGGGCTGTAGAGCACACAGTCCTGCCCCAGTCTCAGAAACCTAGGGGGTTGCCTCCCCAGTATCCCTACCCAGGGAAGCTTTGGGGTTTCCATGAGCATGCAGTGGCTGCACCAGGCCTGCATTTCACACACACTTGATATGTCTCATGCATGAATGCATGTATTGGTGTGGGCCTCCAGGTGTCCCCTGGGTCCCTTCACAGTCTGCCTGCAGTTGATGGGGGTTGTAGTCACTAGCATGGTCCAGGAGCTGCCTGACCTTTGTATTCCTGGGACGAGGGACTGGGGCAGGAGCAGAAGAGAGGCAGCCGTCACATTCCTGGGCCATGTGTCACAGGGAGCTCCACCCAGGTGCCCACCACGAACCCCTCCACCAGCAAGCCCCCTCCTAGGAACAGAAGGGAAACAGAAGCCAGGCTGCAGTCAGCTGACTCCTGTACTCATCATGGGCAGCCACCTGGGCTTCCTAGGGATCTCACATGTGCCCCCTACGCATGCAGGTGGGAAATGAGGGGCAGTTAACCTCTTCTTCCGGGCTTCTGGCCTTCTTCCTGTCACCCTCCTCTGCCCTAGAGGCCCTGGTTGCTGCTGACACAGCACACGGCTTGTGCCCACCCCAGGGTCATGAGTCAAGACACACCACCAGCCATGGGCATATATGATCTGGGAGTTTTGGTCCCCTGAGTCACGCACACCCAGCCCTTCTGGGCTGATTCCACATCCTGGTTTTGCACATACTTTGGGGTCCGTGCACAACCCCTGTTCTTGCACATAGAAAATGACCATGCAAACATGTTTCCATGTGTGCACACGCATGCACACACCTCCATGCCACTTTGTAAATACACATACACGTGAGTTCTGTGCACACACTTCCACACCTATGTGCACGGGCACACAGCGCCACTTTCATGCTCACACAGGCATGGTCCTCAGATCCTGTTTCTCCATCTCTGCACCCACGGGTCCCCTGCCCAGAGGCACACATGTGCACCACACCTGGCAACATACATTCATCCAGTCCCCACTTCTCCCTCCCTGGCTCTGGGCCCCGGGGATCTGGGCCAGGCTGGCGGGCTGGAGTTTCTGCCCGGACCGTCCCACTTCCGCGCCCCCGCCGGGCGGCCGCCAGCCAGGTGCACCGGCTCGGCCCCCGCCTGGTCGGCCGAGAGGGGGCGGTAATTACGCGGCCCCGGGGTCTCTCACTCTCCACGTGCCTTTCATCCCGGCCACGCCCGACCGGAGCCCAGACGCTCATTACCGCCTCCCGCCCGGTCATTAGCTGGGGTCGGGGGAGGACCCGGCGTCCGGCGGGCCCGACCCAGCGGGGAGGCCTGGGGGTTCGGTGGGGGAGTGCATCGGCCACGCCCCCGCCTTCGTGGCAACGCGAGTGGGTGAGGTGCCCTGCCCGGAGGAAGCCGGGTGGTCCTCGCCGGGCGCCTGTGGAGGGGCGTCTTGTGAGTACGTAGAAGTAGACCTTCGGCCTAATCCCCGTCCCGCCGGGCAGGCGGCAAGCCGCGCATCTCGGCCACGAATAGCAGCTTCGCCCCCGCCCAAGGCTATTTTAAGCCCCCTCTCCCCGACCACCCCAAGCGCTCGGGCGGAGAAGCGGGGGGGCCTGAGGGCGGGACGGGAACCCCACCCCCCAACGCCAGTGCTCCTGGCAGTCAGCTGGACAGCGAGGCGGGCCCGGGAGCCCCGGGCCAGGCTGACAACGAGGCCGCAGCGCCCCCTTGTGTCCTCGGCTAGAACGTGGAGCAGGGCCGAGGCAGGAAGGAAGGTGGTCCTAGCCCCCTGCGACCACCTTCCCCACCCCACCCTCCCCACCCCGCCGCTCACGGGGACAAACAGTCCTTGTAACACACTGAGTCACAGGGACACGCCGGCAACCAGGTACGGATACAGGAATCACACCTGAGACGCAAGCACACACTTCCCACACTGTGCCCGGGGCAGGCGCACCTGAGGACAGGTATCCACAGGTATAGGACCACACTGCGATGGTAACCCGGGACAGTCGTGGGTACTTACTCAGCCCTGTACCAAGCAACAGCCTCGTAGTTAGTACACGCTGAATAACTGCTGGTGGAAAAATGAATGAACCAAGGTACTTCATAAAACCAGGAGAAGGCAGATTAGGAACCACAGAAGAGTGGGGGCGGGGGGCAAAGAGTGATGAGGGTCCCCTGTGATTCCGTCGCCTAGGCTGGGGCCAGGAGCCACCGACCTGACTTTGCTTGGGGAGCAG
>NW_011494775.1:6752333-6754120 GCF_000754665.1 Bison bison bison | reverse complement strand
AGATCAGAACGCCGGTGGAGGCGGGGATTACTCTCCGGCTGGGCATGCCCGGCCCTCCGGCCCCACCATGGGCGCGGCGGGAGTGGGAGCTGAGCGATGAGTCCCTCTGCTCCTTTTAATAACCGCCCTGCGTGAGTGGCTGACGCAGCAGCTCCTGATGCTGCTGCTGACAGTTGTATGGTGGGGGCTGTGGTGTGGGGGATGAGGTGCAGAGAGACGGCTGCCAGGAGTCATGAACTACTGCCTGAGCCTGGGAGGTGTCTCAGCGACCTTGTCACAGGAGACAGTGTCCATGCCTCCGTCCCTACTGCGTCAGCTGGACCAACCTGAGCGTGGGACCGAGTGTGGGGCTTAGGGAGGACTGGAGCTTGTCTAGTATGTGTGTGAGGTCTCTCTTCTCAGATTCCCTCTTTTTTTTTTTTTTTAACCTCAATTTGAGGCAGATGGGATCCTAGTTCTCAGACCAGGGATTGAACCTGCACTCCTTGCATAAGAAGTGGGGAGTCCTAACCACTGGACCAGTAAGGAAGTCCCTCAAATCCCTCTAACTTTTAGCAGAATGTCTGCCTTTGAAGACCGTCTGGAGCCCAGGAGTATTACCAGAGGTCTGGGGAGGCAGAGGTCTGCACTAGCTTCTTGCACCCCATGGAAGAGTCCAGGGCCACAGAAGGTACTGTGAGCCAAGGCCTGGGCAGGGGGAAAGGGATGACCTCAAGAGGAGAAACTAGGAACAGCCTTGGGGGTGAATATCTCTGCAATAGCAGAGGTCTTGGGACCCCCAGACAGGATAAAGATTCATGGGGAGGAGCCAAGTGGCACGCCCCTGGCATAGGCAGTGAGTGGGTTCTAGGTGCAAAACAGTGTGCTTTGAGGAAAGGGGAGGGGGCTAGAGCACACAGTGAAGTTGGGGGCTGAGCTGAATGTTGGGGTGCAGTGCAGACTCCAGGGCTGGGCACAGAGCCCAGCTCTGTGGGTTTGAGAGCCCATGTCAAGGTCAGCCTGCAATCTAGAGCTAGGATGCACAAAAATGTCTGGCCGGCTGACTGTAGGGTATGGGTGCCACCTACCAGACCTGGTGAAGTCAGGGTTGGGGTGGGAATTAGGTGTGGATGCAGTCTGGAATTTGTAAAGAAACAAAGTTGGGAAGCTGGAAGAGAATACTGGGGTCGTGGAGAATACTGGGGTCCACATAAATGGAGTTTTCTCAGTGTTAGGGTTTGGGCGGGCTTGGGGGCTGACCACATGAAGTTGTGTATTCAGGAGAGTTGAGGTTCTAGGACTTCTGGGTTGTCCGTTAGGTTGGCAAGTTTATAAGGACTGATGCCAGGATTCAGATGAAGGTGGGGTGTCTGAGAACTGGATCCCGGCTGGTTCTGGGGACCTAAGTGAGGTTGGTTAGTCGGTAATTGCTGGAGCACCGCAAAACTAGGGGTTTCAGCCACCCCAAGAAGGTTCCCAGGAAATGCTCTGGCACCATCCGCCAGAGCCCCTTTGTTCTCCGCCGGAGGCCGGGGGGCTGGCAGGCGGATGTAGGCCCGCCCCGCCCCGCCGCGAGCCTGCCCCGCCCCCCACTCACGGACTGGGGGCTGCGGACCCGGCGCTTCCCTGTGCACAGCGCCCACGCGCGGGAGGGGGCGGGACCGCCACAGGCCCGGCCCCCCAGCTCATGAATATGAGGCACAGCCACGGTCTCCAGGGCCTGGGATTGGCCGGTGCAGCGCGGGGAGGAGAGCTCAGGGGCGGGGCCTGGGAGCGAAGTATATAAGGCCAGGCGCACAGCGCCCCCC
>NW_011494775.1:6741596-6752020 GCF_000754665.1 Bison bison bison | reverse complement strand
GCCCCGCCAGCGGCGAGGGGCAGCGTAGACTGGGTAGAGTCGTGGCCGGACGGCATTCCCTGTGGGCCAGGCCTGCCGCGAGCGTGACATCTCCGTAAAATGGCGGGCGCGAGCGCGGGACAGCGCCTATCGAAATGGCGGGAGCGCCGATACCCGGATGGTGTGGCGCAGGACGCGCGCGGGGGCGCATGCGCATGTTGGGCGTGGCCGGGCCAGGGCTCCTCCCCGCCTTCCTATTGGTGTTCTGCGAGGGCAACACGGCCCCGGTGCTAGCCACGGCTTAAGTTTGGGTCCTAGTTTCGCGGCTGCAGGTCGCCTTCTGGCCTGTTTCTGGCCCCTCAGCGGAAGCCTGTGTTCCATAAAGGGTCAATCTAAGCACCGCCCCACAATCCCGCCCTGCGTTGGCATCCCAGCGCAGAACCCCCCGCGCCCCCTGCCACTCCCTGCACAGTACCCTCCAGTGGACCGAGCACTTTGCCATGATGGTCTAGTTAGGACTTAATCCTCCGGTGTTTGCAAAGTGCGGAAGCCAGGCTGCACTCAGCCCGTGGCAATGGTGGTCGATGCCCTCTTTAAGGGTCCAGTGTTAAACCTCCTGTGAGGCTGTTAACTAGCCTGGAGTTTTGGGGCCCCATGGTCAAGTAGCACTGAGGAGCGAGGCAGAACCGTGGTGTGGACCCAGCTCTCGGAGCTCCGGGTTTTGACTGAGAGGGGTGGACTTGCCCCACGTACAGAGTAGAGGCAAGGGGCCCGAGTGATAAAGGAATTAAGGGCTTGTTTGAGATGAAGTACTGGGTGTGGGCTTGGGACGGTTAAAGGGCAGCAAAATAATTTCTCACGGTTTCCCCCATGAGCATATGTTACTTGTATAAAGTAAAATAGGGAGGGGTGAGTTTGGAAGCCCCTGCCCGACCTCAGAGTATTTCAATGGTGTTTGCCTCAGGCCACCATGGCATCAGATGAGGGCAAGCTTTTCGTCGGAGGGCTGAGTTTTGACACCAATGAGCAGTCACTGGAGCAGGTCTTCTCAAAGTATGGACAGATCTCTGAAGGTGAGACTGGTGCCAGAGGAGGTGGCTGAGCAGGGCTGCATACAGGGAGGGCGGGGTCCTGACCTCAGACCTCTCTACTGCACAGTGGTGGTCGTGAAAGACAGGGAGACCCAGCGATCCAGGGGCTTTGGGTTTGTCACCTTTGAAAACATCGACGATGCCAAGGACGCCATGATGGCTATGAATGGGAAGGTGAGGGGTGGCCACTTTGGGGTCCGGAGGGTCTGGGCTGCAGACCTAGGGCGGGAGGTACAGAGGCTTACCGTGTTCACTCTTGGTCTCCAGTCTGTGGATGGGCGGCAGATCCGGGTGGACCAGGCAGGCAAGTCATCTGATAACCGATCCCGTGGATACCGCGGTGGCTCTGCTGGAGGCCGGGGCTTCTTCCGTGGGGGCCGGGGCCGGGGCCGTGGTTTCTCCAGAGGTGAGTGCCACCTGTGGGGATGAGGTGGGGGGCATTGCTGCAGGAGCTCACACTTTTCCTTCTGTGCCCTCTGTAGGAGGTGGGGACCGTGGCTATGGGGGCAGCAGGTTCGAGTCCAGGAGTGGGGGCTATGGAGGCTCCAGAGACTACTACAGCAGGTGGGGGCAGCGGTCCTGCAGAGGGTGGGGGCTGGTGGAAACCCCCTGAGGTGCCCTTCATGCCCATCTATGTCCTTTGTGCAGCCGGAGTCAGGGTGGCGGGTACGACCGGAGCTCTGGCGGGTCCTACAGAGATAGCTACGACAGTTATGGTAAGTGGCGCTCCAAGGGCTGGTGGTGGGAGTTCAGTGCGCCTCAGTGCACTCTGCCAGCCTCGATCAGAGCTGGTTACTTTGCTGACCCTGTAAGGGACAAGATTGTCCTCTCATGTCTCGGTGCCAGCAGCCACTTCTGACCAAGGAGAAAAGGGAGATCCAGGGCTTCCGAGCAGAGTGGGCAGGCAGCATCCGTGCGTGTGGGCCACGGCCACCCTCGGCTATGGGGGGGTTGGTTGCTCCTGAGGCTGCAGGGCTGGGCCCCGAGGGCCGGGCCAGGCGTGGACTGCTGCCTCTTGCCGTCTGCTTCTGCGCCTTTACACTGTGCCTGCTTCTTGTTCTCAGCTACACACAACGAGTAAAAATCCTTCCTGATCGAGATCGTCCTTCCAATGGCTGTGTGTTTAAGGACTTGGGGAGCGCCGCTGCATCGTTAGTGTGTAGTGACCACGCCTCCTTGTGCCCACTTCTGTAGTCTTGTTGGTTCTGATCTTGTCAAACACAGCCTGACTGCTTCTGACCCCCAGATGGCCTCACTGCTGCCCTTTGCTTTTTAAGGAAGTGCTTTCTGTTTTTAAGGGTTTTTAAATCGTTTGGAAACGCACTTCTGGTTTTACTTTTAACCTTTTTACTACTAGCCAAGAGATTTTTTAGAAAATAACTGGGGGTTATTTTGTTTTTGGTTGTGTTGCTATTTTCGTTTCTTTTCAGCGGGGTCAACCCCGTGAGGTTGCTCTTTTTTGAGGTTGAACGAACTCTGGATCCGCTCTCTTTGTCGGAAGCTGAGCAAGCTGTGGCTTTTTTCCAACTTGGTGTAACATTTCTGAGTGTAGCGTGGTCAGACTGTGCAGGAGGCAGTGGAGGTGCCCGGGCTGCCCGCCTGTCCTGGGCGACCCACAGTCCCCAAGAGGTTCTTGACAATGTGTGTTTATATTGTCCTTTTTTACTGGAAGTCATACACATATGCCATCACTGTTGTATTTGAAGTGGTTGAGGAATCCTTGTATGCCGTTTTCTTTGGCTTCACGAAGCTGATTAAAAGACTGTCTGAATGAACCTCGCTCTGAGCATCTCCCTTTGATCGCACCACACGCGTCCTGCTGCCAGCTTGAGGCAGGCAGAGTAGAGCAGAGCTGGCAGCTAGAGGACTAGGGCTGCCATCCTGCCTGCAGCTCCCAGGGCTAGAGGAGGAAGGTAGAGCCAGTGATGCTGGCTGGGCCCCTGTGACCACTGACTGCCCCCACCCAGTTAGGCGAGCAGGTGGGTGATGGGAGTGGGCTCTCGGACTGCAGGACAGCCCCGGGATTCTTCTGGCCGTGGCAGCTGGAGGGCTCGATGGGCGGGCAGCCTAGCAGGGACAGTGGACATGGGGGCGCCCAACGCTGACCCTGAGCCCCTTAATCTAGAATCAGGCCAGAGAGCGAGCGGATGCAGACAGTGTCCCTGGGTGACCACAGACTGACTGGCTCATTAGCTAGCTCTGCTGTTGCTTTACAAGTTCTGAGCATTCTCTGCTAGCCTATGGAAGCTGCAGCCCCTCGGAGGACAGAAGTGTTGTGCGCCCAACAGAACCCTCTGAGACGCAAGCCGCTCCCTGGGCTAGCTCATATGTGGAGATAGTCCTGTCACCGAGGTAACTCCTTTTGCTCGTCCGCATTCCTCTTCTCTCGGGCGCTCATATGAAAGCCATATTACCCGGGGAATGTTCCTTTGACTTTTTTTTCTATTTTTTTTCCTTTTTTTTTTTTTTTTTAATAAAAACAAGGTGGAACCAAAGGCAGGCCCCGGCCATTTGCCCTTCCCCACCTGCAGCCAGGTGAGCAGCCTGGGCAGTTGAGTTTCACCAGTAGGTTCCACCCGCTAGTAGGATTGGAGACCACCAAACGCCCTGCCTTTTGGAATTTTTTGTTCATCAATTGACTGTCTTTTCCAGACCTCTTTAAGTCACACTCCTAACTAGTTCTCTATGGTGTCTGCTGCTGCCATGACATTTTTCCCAGAGCTTGTGCCGTTTTCTAAGCAGCTCCGTCCCAAATAGGTGGCTGGCTCTGCTTAAGAGTGGAAGGTAGCCTGGCCCACCTGAAAGGCTCAGGCCTGCCCATGGTGGGGCCTCAGGTTGGCCCCGATGACTAGCTTGAGACCCTCCCAGGAGCTGTGGATTGTTCTGGGGGGAGGCAGGGAGGGGAGCTCAGCTCTGCCAGGGGTAAGGGCTAACATTCGTTTGCTTTGGCAGGTTGAATGGAAGTCAGTGTGACCCGGAGGAAGTGTGGCCTGAGAACAGTGTTGACCTGGGGTCCCTGTCCCAGGAGGGACTCTACCCAGGATCGAGCCAGAGGCACGGATGCCTGCCCTCGCAGCCCGTCGCCTGTAAGTGCTTCCCGGGGCGGGAGGCATGTGGCCCTTTGGCCCAGGCCCTTGCAGTGGGTTCTCCCCTCCTGGCAGCGTGATCCACTGGGGACAGCATCTTCACTTCTTGCCGGAGTAGCCCTTGTGCTCCCCCCAATCCCTCCTGTCTTTCCAGCAGATGTTTTACTGGCAAGGTTGGGGCACGGGGTTCAAGGTGCTCCAGGAGGACAGGCCTGTGGTGCTGGCATGGTGGTGTGTCCTCACCGGCGATGTGACAAGAAAGCGTGGAAGTCACGTTTGAATAAAGGGATGGTGTGTCCACCCACAAATCTTGAGTCTTGTTTGGGGTGTGGTGTGGAGGGCGGACACTGATCCTGCAGGGGTGGTCCAGATGGAAGGGGCGGGGAGGAGAGTCCACTGGAGAAAACCCTTTTTGGCCTCTGTTCTGGGCATGAGCTGGAATCAAACCAGGAAGACCAGCTTGGCAGCTCATTGCCTTCTTGGGCAGTTCTCCTGGGACTGTTCTCTCAGGGTCTGAGAGGGTGTGGCAAGCCTGAGCAGAGGAGGAGGTAGTCCCTGGGGCCCCCCATCCCAGGGGGAAGGCACCTCTCCCAGAGCCCAGGCTGAGGTCTTGGCAGTGACCGTGGACATCTTCATCTTTGCAGCCCATGGGGCTGGCCTTGCTCCCAAGCTGCTTGCTTTCTGCCCCAGTCTTGGGGTACAGAACCTTAGGGTTGAGCCCTGGTTCCACTGCCTCGGGTTCTGGGCTGGTTGTGTCAACTCTGAGCAGGGTGTGGCCCTGTGAGGTCCAGGTCACTGGCTTAACCCCCTCTTCTCCCACGGGATGTGTTTGGTCTCTTCTGGTCCCCCCGCCCCCAAAGGCAGGATGTGCAGGTTCGGGGCCTGGATGTCTCCTCCACGGGAGAATCAGGCCCAGTGTGCTACTGCGCAGGTGTCACCGTAGCCCAGAGTGAGTTGGGTGGGGACGCAAGTGTTCCCAGGGCCCAGGTGGGAGGGAGGCCCGCCGGGTTCGGTCGCACCTGCCTCCGCATCAAAGTCCCTGACATTGGTGGGTGTTCCCGATAACCCGTCCCCGGCGTGGTGGGCGGGGCGGCCGCGGTGCTCACGCTCCTGTCGGGGTACAGGACTGAGGCTCTGAGCTCTCGGGGGCAGGCTGAGCGAGGAGCCGGCGAGCTCGGGACGCGGGGAAACTTAGGGGCCCAGATGAAGTGAGGTGCACGGCCGGGGGCGTGGCTAGGCGTTTCCGGCTACGAGGCCAGCCCCTGAATCCCATTGGCTGACACTGCCCCGCGCCACTGAATGACAGCCCCTAAGAGGGGGCGGGGCGCAACTAGCGTTTCCGCCGGGCCATGGGGCCGCGCTTGCTACCGCCGCGGCTCCTGCTGCTGTCGGCGCTCTTGCTGCCGCCACTGCTGTACGGAGCCGAGGATACGCCCCCGTCACCACAGGCCACGTTGTCGCCGCCGCCGCCCGTCGTGACGAACGGGAGCCAGCCGGGTGCACCGCACAACAACACACACCTGTGGCCACTGGGCTCGCCGGGCTCGCCGCTGCTGCGCTCTCTCTACGTGGTCACGGGCCTCATCGTCCTGGCCGCGCTCTACTTCCTCATCCGGGCATTCAGGTGCGTCAGGCCCACGCCGCCGCCGCCCGGGCGCAGCCAATCCTCGCGCGCCTCGCGCCCCCACGTGCTTAGGCTCCTGAAGCCTAGTGCGCCAGCGTCACGTGGGTGGGTGCGGTAAGAAAATCACGTGATGCACTATTATTTTTCTGAGTTTGGGTGCTGCTGCTAGTTTTCTAGAGGGAGCCACGGAGGCGGGAGGTTATGGGTTGTGTAGGGCACCGGGAGTCTCCGGAACACTATGCGGCTCCGCCAGCCTGGCGACGAGCGTTGCGGCCACCAATCCAATTTGCGTCTGCGAGCTGGGGCTGGCCGCAACGTTCGCTGTGGTTGACGCTCACAGCCCGGCCGGTGCCAGACCGGAGCCTGCCCCTGCTCTTTGCTGCTCCTGTTCAGTCCAGGGCTGGCCATGATTATCAGTGTCTAGGTTCTGCCCTTGCTCCCCCAAGAGTTGAGGACCTTTTTGCTTTTCCCGCCTACAATACGGGAGACCTGGTTTTGATCCCTGAGTTGGGAAGATCCCCTGGAGAAGGGAAAGGCAACCCACTCCAGTATTCTTGCCTGGAGAATCCCTTGGACAGAGGAGCCTGGCAGGCTACAGTCCATGGGGTCGCAAAGAGTCAGACACACTGAAGCGACTTCACTTTCTTTCACTTTGGTTTTCCCGAGGCATATCCCCTGCCTGGTGCAGGCCCTTTGCCCCCTCCTCGGGCCCCTGATCTCCGCATTTGGCTTCCTCTCTGGGGTTGATCTCCAGAGAGCCTGTGTCCCACAGAGTTGACCATGTTCAGGCGCTCTCAACGGGCATTTTCTGTCTTCCTCGAACACTGCTGTGGGTGCACAACGCTTGTCTCTATGTCAGTGCACGCTGTATCCATCGTAGAGGCCTCAGAGAGACCTCGCGGTTTTCCTGGTGGTGGTCAGGAGCCAGAGCTTCTGTCTGAGACAGCTCTCCACTTGATGTTTCTGGCAAACCCTAATACTTTCTCTGAGATTCAGTCTTCTTATTTGTATAGTGGGATAACAACATCCCCCCCACCCCGCCCCCACCAAGGGTCCTAGCTCCCGGGCCTGCCAAGGGAGATGTCCATCCACCTTTTGTTATTGACATAAGAGCAATTGATAATCGTTGTGACCATTGTGAGAAGAAATGCAATTAGGCCGGGAAAGTACACTGCAAGGCTTTGGGAATCATGGAGAGGAGGATTATGGGAAAAGGTGGGAAGCTGGACAGGGGGTCAGCAGCTTCACGGAGAGGTCGTGAGAGAGTCACTGAGTGAGCCTGGGCCTGCTTTCAGATTGAAAAAGCCACAGCGGAGGAGATACGGGCTCCTGGCCAACACCGAGGACCCCACCGAGATGACCTCGATAGACAGTGACGAGGAGACAGTCTTTGAGACAAGGAACCTGAGATGGTAGGGTAGCACTCTACACACTTTCAGGGGCTCCTTGGGTGGGTGGAGGGTGGGATCAGCAGGAAGAGAGTCAGGTGGACCACCTGTGCCTGTGCTCAGTGTAGTCAGCACCCAGCAGCAGGGGTGGGCCTGAAGTGAGCACTGCTTTGCCGTCACAGGCTGCGTGGCCTCATCTGAGGCCCCTGTCTCACCGTTTCAGTTTCCCATTTCTTTAACATGGGAACCAGCTGCATGGCTGGAGTAGGTGAGCACTTCCTCTGTGCCTGACACTGAAGGCCAAGATCAGTGTCAGAGATAGAGGATGCCTGCCAGGTGCTACCAAAGCTGGTGGATGGGTCTGAGACTGCCTCTCCACCGCCCAGCCCTAGGAAGAGTGTCCCAGGCACAGGGAGCAGCAGAGACAGAAAGGGGGCTGACAACTGAGGTGACCCAGGGGCTCTGGGCTCAGGGCCAGCGGCCGCCTGAGCGGGATTGATGGCCCCTTTAACCCCAGCATGTTACGGGCTCAGTCCCCGAAGCTTGGAGACCGTAGGACAATTCTGACTTTCCGGCCCCCCTCCCACACGTAGAGGGAGGCGTGGGTATGGTCGCGAATCCCTCTGGTGTCTGCATTTCCTGACTAGGGCACCTACTCCCTTTCCTCCCAGGTCTGGAGTCGGCAAGGCCTGCAGGCTGGGGGCGGGGGCTGGGATGTTAGAGGGCTCAGCACTCAGCCTCAAACACAGCTGAATGGGGGCAGAGCGGGGTGGGGTTACCCACATTTCTCACCACCTTCTACCCCTCCTTTCCAGATGTTTGGTCCAGGAAGGCAGCATTTCCAGTGGCCCTGGGGGAAGGACGAAAGGCAGGGGCCCTCCCAGTGCTTGGAACACCCTGCCTGGACCAGAGAGCATGTGTGGGCCCTCCCGGCCCACTGGAAGCCAACTCAGCCCTCCCTGCAGACAGGGCTGCCCAGGTTACTGGGTGGAAGCCAGAGGGGCACTGGCAGCCCTATGCAGGACTCTGAGGCCCCTGGCCATGATGTGACTTATACCAGTCACCCTCCCTGGTGGGAATGCGGCAGCCCCAGGCTGAGGCCTGGAAGGCGGGCAGGCTGGGTGTCCTGTCTGGGGGCACCGTTCCTCTGGGGCGGGGACAATAAAGGCAGCAGTGCTTTTGTAGCCGGTACCCAATTCCACAGCGGGCCAGACCCAGTGCCCCTGGCTCACGGGTGGGGCAGGGGGCAGCAGATCTGGGTCCATGTCAGCCTGTTCTCCCACCTGTGACCATCTGGATCATCCCTAACTGTTTAGAGGGTCCCATGCAGAATCCCACAAAGGAGGGGGAAAGATGGAGGAGACCTGCCCCCACCTGCCTGGAAGAAGACTCTGCCACTAGTTATCTCTAGGCTTAGTAAAGGAGAACTCCTATTCGTCCACCAAACTGCTTAAGGGCTCCCCTTCCAGGCCAGCTTCAGCCCAGGGCCCCTCAAGGGCAATGTCCTCTGCTTCACCACACACTACTACTCCAGGGCCATTTCTCACAGAGCCCCAGGCTGCAGCATCCAGGTCTGGAGCCAGCCAAGGCTCCCCGTGCCTACTCTGTCTCTCTCTTTTCAGCCTCCAGTGAAATCACTGGTGAACTTGATCCCCCATCCCAGGCAATCTGTGCTGGCACTCAGGCCTCTGTCCTGGCCTCCCGAGTCCCACGGAGACACTTGAATTCCACAGCGTGTGGCTCAGTGCCCATCCTGGCCACCTCAGTCCCATATTTGGATCTTGAACCCCTTTCAGGCATCTGAGTCCCATCAGGGCAACTGATCCCCATTCTGGGCACCTGAACCCCTTAGGGGTACCTCAGTCCCCATCCTGATCATCTGGGATTCATCCTGGCACCTGATCTCATGGGGGTGTTTCAGTCCCCATCTTGGCCATCTGAGGCCCATACTGGTCACCTGAGTCCCATTGGAGTACCTTGGTTCCCATCTTTTGTGATGGGCTTGATGAGTTCCTCTGTGGGCCTTGTTTCTAAGCAGAATCTGGCTCTGGCCTATTCCCCCCTGGACCCTATAAATTTGGTTGTGGGAAGCAGGACCAGTGTGGCTGGCCTGTAGCTCTCTGCCCAGCCTGAAGTTACCCTCAGGCCTCTGGCTGAAAGCATGGAGGCCACGTTGTTAGAAGGAGCTGTCATCAGAGGGGGCTGCCACCAGGTGGCAGCCTTGTGCTGCACAGTCTACCCAGGTGTGGCCTGAGCCAAACTGTACAGGTGGGGAAATAGGTTCGGCTGGGGGCCCTGTTTCTCACACCTCAACTCCACCTTGTTGCCATGTCCACCATGGGATGGTCTGAGCTTGCTGCCCATTCAAGCCTCGTCAGCCCCTCTGGCCAGTCTCCCTCAGACCTGCTGACCCTTCCTGCCCAGCCTGAGCCTGGGTTCCTGAAGAAACACCATCTCTGTCACAGTCAGCTGGTCCCCCCTCCCTCCAGCCGGGGTCCTTTGCCTTGGCCCCCAGTTGACTTTCTTCTCTGTTGGCAATATCTCCCATCATGCCCCAAGGCTGTTCACAATTCCTCTTCCCTTTCTGATGCGCTACTGCCACCTCCAGGAGGTCTTCCCTGACTGCCTACTACCATTCTTTGGGAGAGCCCTGTACAGAGTGGCCAGCAGGTCCCCAGTAGCCAGGGAAGGTTGAGGAACTGAGGCCACAGTCCCAGGGAGGTACTGAGATGACATCCCCGAACCCAACCCCCCTGCGCTCTCCCCATCTGTTCGCCCTGTGGGTCTTTCCACACATCTCTGCTTTTTTGTCTCTGTGTCTCTGTCTTTATTTGATTCTGAAGCCTTGCTCACCTCCCTATTGGTGTCTCTCACCATCTGCACTGCCTCTCCCTTGGCCCCCCTTCATTTCCGTCTGTCCCTCTCTGTCACTCGGGCTCTCTCTGTGTCTGACTCACTGGGACACACTTTTAACAGGCACGCAGACACCGTCCACGGCCCCCCCACCCTGTGATCTGCGCCCCTTTCCCACAGCTCTGAGCGATTTCTCCAGCTTCAAAAGGCACATTAATTACTCTAATGAGGTCAGGAGAGACCCCACGCTCTGCCATCCGGAGCTGGGAACACACCGCGTGCCCCCCCAGCCCCGTGCCTCCTGCCCGTCCCCCTCGGGTGAGAAGGGGAGCCCCGCCCGCTACCTGGCCCCTGCGCCTGTTAGCGCAGTTAGCGCCCGCACCAGTGCCCCCCCCCGCCCCCC
>NW_011494775.1:6740419-6741235 GCF_000754665.1 Bison bison bison | reverse complement strand
GAAAGGCCCTGGGGCCCGGCAGGCTGGAGGGACGAGTATGCGTGCGTGTACGTGTGCATGCCGGATCGGGAGGCCTTCCAGCACCTTCCTCCACCTTGTGCACTCATGCATGGGCATAGGCGTGACACACAGCCACGGGGACACGCGACATGGCAGCCACGCATGCGGGATGCACACAGAGGACACAAGCCCACACTCGCGCACGGGTGTCGCCCTCGAGGCCCCTCCCACCACGTCCGTCCCTTCCTCTCGCCACCAGGGGAGTGCCCACTGTCACGCCCACTGTCACTGTCCCTTGGCCTGCTGGGGCCACGTGGGAGTCTCTGGCTTTTGGGTGGCTCACTGTGTGCAAGACACCCCGCCCCCAACTTCCTATCCCCATCTGGGGAATGGGGCCAGGTAGGGGCGGGGGAGACTGGACACCTTGGGCTCAGAAAGTGGGTAGCCAGTGGTCAAGGCCAGGCATCTTCCCTGGAGAGCGGGCGTCTTCCCTGGAGAGCGGGCTCCTCTGCCGGCTCTGACGTGGGTTTCCCTCCGACGTGGCCCCAGGACCCAACAGGGCCGCCACCTGCTCACCTGGGGTCAGCAGGCAAGGGAGTTGTGCCCTCTGGATGTTCTGGGACCTCTCCCCTGACCCCCGATTCTTCCGGTGGGACTCAGGGCCCCCTATCTCCTGCTCCCTGGGCTGTCCGAGCCACCACCTCCCTCCTCCTGGCAGCCCTTCGTGTCCGGGTGCCCACCGAGGCGTGGCTCCGCCCACAGCCGTGTTGCCTGTGGAGCAGCTGTTTAGATGTAACTTCGCTGAAAGTAAGTGAT
>NW_011494775.1:6737258-6740276 GCF_000754665.1 Bison bison bison | reverse complement strand
GGGAGGGGGGAGGAGGAGGGAGGGACACTGCAGGGGAGGCGCCTGGTTGCGGGGGTTACAGGGATGTTAGATGTGGGCTGAGGTTTCGGGGCCTGATTGGACACTGGACACAAGGGTGGGAATTTTAATTGATCAGCAAGAGAAAGGGACAGGTGTGTTTGTTTATTCTTAGTAACAGCCTGGGGAGCTCTCCTTGAGACCTCTCCCACATGCCAGCAGATGCCTGCTTCCCACTGCCCGTGGGGACACACACCACACCCCGCTCTGACCTGGGTCTGTGGAGCACCAGACCTACCAAGGCCCCCACCCTCCCAGCAACCCCTTCCTGCCTCCTGAAAAACTCTTGAGCCGAAGCAGGTGATGTATTTGATCTACTTTTTTCTGTAATGAGAAATTCCTCCACGCATATTTTTAGCTTTCTCCAAGGCACTGAGGCCTTTGAAGGTTGAGGGTGCCCTGGACACTGATCCCCAGCCCTGGCGATTCTGCCGATGGGCTGGAGTACCACAGGTCATGGGTGCTGGGTGGTGGGCACTGGACTTGGGATCAGTGGGCAGGTGATGGGGGCTGGGTGATGTGCTGGGGGAGGTGGGCAGTGGGTGAGCAGGGGTGGGTGCTGGGTCAGGCTAGTGGGTGCTGGGCTGGGAATAGTGGGTAGTGGGTGATTGGTCACAGTTGTTGGGCAGCAGGCGGTGGGTGGTGGACCAGAGCTGATGGGCACAGGCTAGGGGCAAGTCTGTGCCTGGCTCAGTTGAGACCCTCCCAGAGTCTGAGGCAGACCTTCAAGCCTGGGAGAGGAGACCACTGTGAACAGGGACAGACCCCCAGAAAAGACCCTGTCCTGGGTCTGAAGCTGAGGCTGACAGTCAGCTCTCAGTGACATCTGTCCCTGATTGAACCTTGAACTAAGACTGACCCCTGTCCCCAGAGTGAGCCTGACCTCTGACCCTTGACTCCATGACCCCTGACCTCAGCTCACCTCCTGATGGCTGGTCTGGAGGCTAGGATGGCCACACACTCTGGAAGGGGACAGAGCCTCCTGGGCACCCACAGCGGTCCCCACCAGGCAGGGGTCCCCAAGGGCAGCTGGGCAGCTGTGCCTGTGGCCCTGTCCCCGCCTCGCCTGGGGCCAGGCCGTGGAGCTGCCCTGCCCTCCCCTCCCTGGGCCCCCTCCTCCAGGAGCGGCCAGCGGGCACAGGGAGGTTGAATGGGGGACGTGCGCTTTGTTCCTGTCCCCGCTCGGGCTCTGACCTTGAGAGAGAGACGAGAACAGAAGGAAAACGGAGCTTCTGCTCAAATCCTCTCAGCAGCGGCGGTAGCTCCCGCCTCGGTGGCCCCTGCATGCAAATGAGTCGACCCATCCCGGCCTTAGGCAGGGCATCCCCTTGCCCGCTGTGCCTTTCCGACACCCCCACCCCTGCAGGTCCAAGTCCTGCTGGGTGTGACAGAGGAGACCACCCACCCTTGAGGTCTCATGACATGGGAGGGGGCTCTCGTCCCAGGGCAGTGAGAGCTTCCAGGCGGTCCCCTTTGGCAGCCAGCCCTGGCCACCTGGGCTCATGGCCCCTGTCCCTGGGCTTAGGCCCCACGCCTCCCTGAGTGGCCACCCCATCACTCCCCAGAGAGCCAGACCAGCCAGTCTGGGCCAAGCCTGGCCTATGTGGCTGGAGCCCCAGACTCAGGCTCCAGTGGTCCAGACGGACTGTTTGGAGGGCTTGCCAGGTGAGCCTGGGCCAATTCTGGTCCTCTTTCAACCTCTGGGCCTGCCCCGGCCATTGCCGGGGGCGGGAGGTGGGGGCATGTTCCTACCTTCCTGTGTGGAGCCCTCTAGGCCAGGCCTGGGACTTCAGACTCTGGCAGCTACAGTCAATGGACAAGATCCAGAAGCCAGAACACCCCAAACAGATGAGCAGAGTTCCCTGGAAGGCAGAGGACAGACAACCTTGCGGGTAGGGCTGGAGGTGAGGAGGGCTGAAACACAGGGAGGACAGGCCTTGAAGGAAGAACTGAAATTTAACAGGAGGAAAGGGGAAGGCCTCTCAGGGAGCGGCCTGAGCAAAGAGGGGTAAGTTCTGGAGGCGAATGCTCAGGGAACACCTGGCACATGCCCCCAGCACATCCGAAATGCATTTACCCTCCCCACCTGGCTGTGGTGAAGCTCTGTCCGCTCTAGTGAGTTTTATGCAAGGAGTTCTGATAATCCCTCACGCATGACCTTTCAGCTCTAGGCGCCCAGACTGCTCCAGGCCAGGCCTGGAAAAGAGAAACAAGTCCAGAGAGGTAGAACCTGGCCGGGCACTGCTGACACTTTCCAGCCAGCACTTGGTGACAGTGTACCTTCAGAAACTCAGAGTCTGGTGAGGGAGAATAAGAGCAGAAACGAAGAACAGGACCCAAGTTCCTGGCCCACAGTCAGCTTCCTCCCAACCAATTTGCTCCCCACACCCAGGAGTGGTCACTTTGAGTGCCCCAAATGGGTCAAGCACTCTAGCCCTCTGCTCCACCCTCTTGCCAGACACCCTTCCTGCCCTTTTCCCTGGTTAGACTCCCTGTCCTCCCACCTCCTGCTGGCCTGGACCCCAGTCTGGGCTCCTGGGTATACTGGGCACCTGCTATGCCTGGTACCTTTCGTGGCTGAGGTAAGGATTTCTGTTTCCTTTCCTAGACAGGAGACAGACTCAGTGAGAATTGACCACCCCGGTGAGGGGTGTGCGTGTCGGGGGTCCTGCAGGGAGGCAGCAGCGGCCGCTGACTTCCCATTTTGGGCAGTGAGACTGCAAACCCTTCACCAGGCTGGACAGGGTGGCTTGGTGTTGGGGGAGCCTGGGTTAGAATTCTGAGGTCCGGGTTTGAGTGTGGGAGGGCACAGGGCGGTGAACCATTTCTGGGTCTTCTGTTCCTTTGGCCTGTTGACTCTGCAGACCAGATTGCTGGCTTGAATGGAGGTGGTTGAGAACAATCCGGACCCTGGGTCCAGCCCCCATGATAAGGAATGTGCACTCAGGGCCCCACAGAGTT
>NW_011494775.1:6731115-6736164 GCF_000754665.1 Bison bison bison | reverse complement strand
CCCGGGCTCGGGGCGCCCCTGCGCGCTGCCCTCAGTAGTGGGGACGCCCGCTTCCCACGGGAGCCTCCAGGGAGTTCCGGCCACCGGAGTTTGGGGGACTCACTCTGCGTGCATCTCCCCTCGGGGCGCCCCTCCGCCTACAGGTTTGGGAGACTTGGCGCCCTGCATGCCTCGGAGCGCCGCCGGCCCAGGAGTTTGGGGATCCCCTCTGGCACCCTCAGAAGCCGTTTGTCCCTGAGTTCCCTCCCCTTTCTTGGGGGACCCAATGCTCAGGTCTCTCCGGGGACCTCCGCTAGCTTTAGAGTTGGTGGGAATGCCCAGGAATCTTGTCACTGAGCCGCGCCCAAAGGTGAGGGACTGAGGTGGGGGACCGTGGCCCCGCAACGGAGTGTTCCTCAGGCGCGTTCTGTCGGAGGCTCCCCAGATGAACTTGGGGAAGTTGGAATGTCCCTCTCGGTGGACCAGTGTCCACATTTGCTTCAGGGGGGTCCCTGGTCCGGGGTCTCAAAGGGACGGAGAGACTGAGGCACAGAGGAGGCTCGGGGTCTGTCCCCAGAGTCCTGATCAGGCGGTGTCCTCCGCTGTCCTCCTCTCACTGACTGGGAAACTGAGGTATGGAGGGGCCAAGCAGCTGGCTCAAGGTCACGGTGAGGGGAGCAGATCTGGGGCTAGGACCCAGGTGCCCCACCCGCCTGCCTGCAGACCTCCTCTAGGTCGGGTACTGAGTACGGTCTGGGGGCAGCGGGAGCCCCTGCTACTCCAGCGAGAAAAGTTTGCTGGGGACTGACCACATCCTGGTCAGCAGTGGAAGCCTCGGACCATCTGGGGTCTGGGAAGAGCGAGTGGGCTGAGGGGTCCCATGGGAGATGGGGTCTAGGGTCCTACAGCTCCTGGTCCCCCCCACCGTCAGGGTCACGGTCATATCCAGGCCAGCTGGGCTGCACGTGGGGGCAGGGGCGCCGGCCTCCCCGCCCCCTGATCCTCTGCCTGCAGTCACTTTCTTTCGGTTTTCAAGAGCCAGCCGAACTGCCTGCCTTCCAAGCCAGCAGTACCCCGCCATCCCTTCACCGTCCCCTGCTGTCCTCGGTCCTCCTGCAGAAAGTTGCATAAACGACCGTCTTTGAGGCCAGCCCTGGGACCAGGGCAGCCTGTGTCCCAGGTCGGGGCAGGGAGCCCATGCGGACACCCCCCTCATTTGCCTGGCTGTGGGGTCAGCCCCAGGGCTGAGGGCAGAGATCCGGGGTCGACGAGGGACGGCCAGGCTGCTGTGGAGCGGGTTCCCTGCACCACCCGCCCCACTGGTCACATGTGGGTTTGATTATGGTTCTTCCCTGCGGCCGAGCAGGGAGCCCAGCGGGCAGCGCTTCCCCGGCCCAAGTTTTTGGTTTCAGTCTCAGAATCCCATCCCAGCATGGCCTGTCCTTTGTTCTAGCAAATGCCAGACCCGCCAGGAGCTTCCAACGGGGACAGAAGGGGGTTGCGGAGGAGCCCGGCCGCTGCCCCACCTGCCACAGGGCTGCAGGCGGGATGCCGGCTGGGAAGGAGGCAGCCCCTGAGGCCGGCTCTGTCCAGCCGCTCAGCTGCCTCCTGTTGCTGACCCAACAGCTCTCTCTGACCAGCGCCCGAAGGGACAGCCTCACTGTCCAGCACAGACCCTGGCGGTCAGGACTGGCCTCTCCTCTGCGTCCTCCTGCTTGGGGTGTCCTGGGTGGGAGGTGACCTCCCCTACTTCCTGCAGCGGGGCCTGGGGTCCCAGGAACCCTCCGCCTGGGAAGCCCGGTTGGGTCAAGAATCAGGGCTCCGTTCACCGCCATGGTTGGGGATCTCTGCTAAAGGGTGGCCTCCTTGGGAGGTTGGGTATCCTGGGGTGTCTGGAGCAGAATCTGTGTCCAGTGACTGGGTGAGTGCCGGGCACAGGAGGAGGTTGCTGCCCAGCCTCAGGCTCTGAGGGCACCCGGAATGGACATTTTCTGAGGGTGCCCAGTTGCAGGGGCAGCTGCCAGGATGCAGGGAGAGGTGTGAAGTAGGCGGGTGGGCCTGATATGGGAGGCAGTGCCTCGAGCAGAGATGAGAGACAGGCCTGTGTGGGGACAGGCGAGAATGGGGTCAAAACAGGGAGACTGGTGGCGGCGGCCAGCAGAGGAGCCAGGAAACGCAGGGACAGGCTGTGCAGAGAGAGAAGGGGGCACACACAAAAGGCACCGTGCGTTGGGAAGGGGACCGAGCTAGGGCTGGGCCGCCTCGGGTGGGGTACTGTCAGGCAGCAGAGGAGCCACGGGGATGCATGCGGGCTGGTGGAGGACCACCAGGCCCAGGCAGTGCTGCAGTAAGGCCGGCCACCCTCGCCTGGCTGGCCTGTACCTGCACCGAGGTAATGAGTGTGTGGCTGTGTTTCCCCAATTGCGTTCTCCTGCTGTGCCATGGATTTCCTGTGCACACGAGGCTGGCCGACGCTGCCAGGGAGCCCCGCACCCACCTCCACCGCCGCTGAAGGGTGGAGACTGGGTCCAGCCACGGACCCCTGCACCCTCACTGGCCAGCTGTTCAGCCGTTTATCCGTCCAGTCCCCGCCTGAGCTGGGCACTGTGGGTCTGGCTGTCGGGTGTCTCTGGGCCTGTCTGTGGCCAGATTGGACTGGGCCGGGCATCCTGGCGGGCTGCTTCTGGGGCTGTGGGGGTGCAGGGATACCTCGGAGGCTCGCTGGGCTGCAGGGCACGTATGCCCTGTAGCTGCGTGTTCTTTCCCATGCTGTTTGGGGGTCCCAAGGCCTGGGAGGTGCACAGCTGTGTGCATGGAGCACACACACTGCCCACCCCCACTGCCACACAGATACTGAAGTGCCTATGTGTGTTTGGCAGCCCTGGCCCTGTGTTGTCTGCACACGTTTCCGCATATGTGTGCCTGGAGAACACATGTGTGCAGGGTGCATGCATGTTTGCAGCAGTGTGTCTGGATGTGGAGTGTGCGTGTGTATCTGTGCATGCAGATCAACACCTGGGGAGAAGGTGTGTCTGTATGTGGGGTGCACGTGTGTCTTTGGAATGTCTTCATGGCGCGCACACATGTCTGTGTGTACGGCCTGGCTCTGGGGGCCCCGGTGCGGGGGCTGACAGCCCACACCAGAGGGGGGTGGTCACAGCTTGCCCTCCGTGCCCACCTGACCACTCCTCCACCCCCTCCTCCAGCCCAGGTGGGTCCCTGCTGGGGGTATGTGTCCGGGTCCTGTGGGCTGGGCTCCTTGCTGCCCATGGTGCAGAGGGGCCATCGATATTCAGAGCTGGCACCGGCAGGGACCCTCCTGTCCCTGAGTCCTCCACCTGGTTGGAAGTCTGCAGCCTGGGTGGACCCAGTGGTGCAGACCCTGACTGGGGTCCTGATTGCCCTTGGGTGTGGGCAGCGGCCACGTTCCCGTCTCAAATGACCAGGGGGAAGATAGTGACTAGGACTACGTCCTCCCTGTGGGGGTGTCAGGCACCCCTGGTGCCTGCCAGCCATGCCCAGGCTTCCAGAGAACCGGCTTTGAAGGGGGTGATGCCATATTTTGCCGCATGAGGCTTTTTTGTTTTGTTTGAAAGAAGCTCATCCACTCGACTTCAGGGGGACTTGGAGAGTGAGGACCCATGGACCCAGGAGTCTTGGGGTCTGAGGGTGTGGTCTGGGGGGCCATGGAGGGCTGGAGCTTGGACTTGGGGATCTGGGAAGCCCTTGGGCTAGTGGCTTGGCTGCTCAGAGCCCCTGCGTTGTGTTTCCTCTGTGAAGTGGGGTGGCGGGCTGTGCCCCTCTGCGGACGGCAGCAGGGCGGGCCCCGGTGTGGACGGGCGAGGCATGGATGTGACCCCAAGGGACCAGAGGCCCCCAACGGGGAGGGGAAATGGAGGCCATTCCTCCCTGCAGACAAGCAGGGAGGCTCCAGGCCGGCCCACAGTGTATCTGCAGTAGCGGCGAGGTTCAGGTGGTTATGCAGCAGGGGGAACCGCAGTGCTGGGGTAGGGACCAGTTCTGAGGTGCCCCCACCTGCTGGTAGCCTGGGCTCTGAGGCTGGGATCCACAGGCTCCCTTTCCCCAGCCTTGGTCTCTCCCCACGGTGGACAACTGCCTCTCACCCCCACCCTGGGCAGCTCAGCGTACAGAGGAGGAAACTGAGGCAGCAGCCAAGCTGACGACTGGGGGAAGGGGAGGGACTGGCCTCTAGCCTGCCTGGGAGCTGGGCCCGGGGAAGGGGCAGCCATCTCTGACCTCAGGGGCCCTCAGCAGATGTCCCCTGGGGGTCATGGGTCCCTCGAGGCCGCAGGTGCAGAGGTAGCTGACCTTGGGATGCGCAGGTGTGTGAACGGGGGGTCTGGGAGTCAGGGTTCCTGCAGGTTCAACGGCTTGTTCTGCAGCCCCTGAGCCAAGCCCAATGCAGGGTCCTGCCTCGGCAGCAGGTCCCCTCCCCTCACCAAGGCACCCAGCACAGACCAGCCTCAACCCCCATCCCCCTGGCATTGCTTTGGGGAAATTGTCTGTGGTGGACAGTTCCAAAAGGAGGGCTCGACTGTGTCCCCTGCCCAGTGGGCCAGGCAAGGAAGGGCAGGGCCACCTTTGTGCTGCCCCATTGCAGACACACAGCTGAGAGCTTGGAGCACACAATCCAGATTCCGAGCTCTGCGGGCTGGCCCCGGTGGGGGCTCACCCCCATACCCACTCCCATGCGGGGTCTTGACTTCGAGGGGCTCTGTTTGCCACCCTGGCCACGCACCCCCTCATCTCGCCTGTCCACTTCATGGGTCGGGCTCCCCATTATGCCCCCGTTTCATGAACCCAGGGAAAGTGATTTACCCATGGTCAGGAGGAAGTTATGTCCAGTGGGGGGACCCCCTCTGAGAGGCATGCAGGTCTGGGGCTGGCTGAGGAGTGCGGGGACCCCATACACACGGTGGGGGCTGAGGAGGGCGGGGTGACCCAGGCAGGCATGCCCCGTGGACTGGGCACCCGGGCCTCCTCCTGCCTGAGACCAAGGCCCGGTGGGGTGTGGGCTGACCCTGCGGCCCTTCCCTCACCTTCCCCACC
>NW_011494775.1:6727635-6731015 GCF_000754665.1 Bison bison bison | reverse complement strand
CCCATTTGTTTCCCCTCCTGCTGCCCATGGTGGGGCCCGTGCCTCAGTTTACCCTGTACCCACAAGGCCATAATCGTCCTTTCTCAGCTGATGCTGCACTATCGTGAGGCCATGATTTTCTTTCCTTTTTCTTGAAAGCCTTTTCTTATATATTTATTGGGCTGTGCCAGGTCTTGGTTGCAGCACGCGGGATCTTCGAGCTTCTTTGTGAGATTTAGTTCCCTGACCAGGGATGGAACCCAGGCCCCCTGCATTGGGAGCATGGAGTCTTAGCCACTGGATCCCCAGGGAAGTCCTGAGGCCCTAATTTTCAGTGAGGTTCCAGCCTTGGCCTTTGGGGGCTCTGCTGTCCATTTGGGCAGGCCTGGGTGTCTCTTTGCTGGGGTCTTCATTGGCATCTCTGAGCCCTTTAGTAGGAGCTGTGAAATGGCTCAGACCAGGGAGACAAGAGACAGAGAGTCGGAGAGTGAAGGGGACACACTCCCCCGCCTGCCCACCCCTGCCTCAGTTTCCAGGTTGGGAAGGCAGCCCAGCACCCCACTCCCATTTCGGGTGAGACTCCTAATTAGTTTCTGTGCTGTTAGCATCTAATGACTTGACTGTCGCCTGACTGGAGCTAATTAGCTGCAGGCCGGGTGGTTGCCAGAGGAAGGGGTGGTAGGTGGGGTTGGAGTGGCTGCTTGCAGGGTGGACATTGGCAGGGGGCAGGCAGGGTGAACCACTGGGGGTGAAGGTGTAGAAGTTGGGGGCGGGAAGGTCTGAAGCCTTGGGGAGCCCTGTGTCTGGGAACCATCCCAAGTCAGTCATTAACCCCTTAGTGAGAATTTCGATCTGTATCTACTGCTCCCAGGGATCATTTGCATATCAGGCCTCGGCACTGGTGGAGGAAATGAAGGCTTTGTCTTGCTCTCACCAGGTTCGGCTTGGGGTGGGGTCCATCTCCCCTCCATTGATGCCACCCTGAGCAGGGGCAAGGTGCCAGCTTGGAACTGGGAATGCCAATACAAGGCCATGGCTATTTTAGAGCAGGGAAGGGAGAAAAATGTCCATTTTGGCTCCCAGAGCTCAGGTGTGGGGATAGGTGGGTGGGGCTTCTCCTGGGATCCACCTGCCTGGGGGTCCTGGTTTCCCCACCTTGAGGCAGCTTTATGCTCCCCATGACTCTATCACCTCAAAGACCTTGAGCGTTTGGCCTTTGACCTACTAACAAACATGTATTGAGCACCACTGTATACTGGGCTCATGCTGGCCACCAAGCAAGGTACAGAGAAGGAGGCTGACCCCCGGAAGGCAGACAGTGTAACGGTATAAATACAATGATGTCCAAAAGATATGAGTTGGGGAAAGTACGGAAAGGCTTGTCAGGCCGAGGGAACAGTGTGTGCAACGGCCCTGGGACAGGAACAGGAGCAGCCCCGAGGCTGGCATGGCTGGAAGGGAGTGAGCTGGGGAAGTCAGGGGGTGATGAGGTTGTGGGTGGGGGCCATATGAGGCCCCATGAGCCTGGGAGGACTGTGGATTTTGTTCTGAGTGATGGGGAGCCAATAGAAGGCTTTGAGCCAGTGGATGGCGAGGTCTGATGGATACCAAGAAAAGTGAGTCCTGGATTTTGGGGGACCCGAGTGGGACCTGGATGTCCAGCCTCTGACCCAGCAAAGCAGGTTTGGCCACAGATATTCTAATGAAGGTGAGCTGGGGGGACCTGATGGTGCTGGTGTCAAGAGGGGAGGAAGGCCAGCATGATGGGGAAAGACAGGCAGGAGAAAGGGGAGACAATGCAGCCCACCTTTTCTCCGGAAGTGCCCTGCGTGGAGTCACGTCCTCTGCCAGACTGAACGGACATCCCCGGCATCAAGCCAGGGACAAGAGGGAAAACTGAGGCTCAGAGGCCAGGACCAGGACTCCCCAACCTCTGCCTATGGCTCCCCGTCACAGCCTCCCCTGCAGGGCCTGCTGGGGTGAGGGTGGGTCCCTGGGCGGCTGCTAGGCCGTGGCTGTCATCGATCGGTTGATCAATTGGGCTTTCAATGGGGCCAGGAAGGAGTGAAAATGACTTTTCAAAAAGCCTGGAGCAGCGTCTGCATCGATCGTGCCCAAGGGGCCGGAGGACGCGGCTGGTCAATGAGACGCCTGTGCCCGGCCAGCCGCAAAGCAGCCCATGGGATGGGCAGGCTCCTAGCCCCACTCAGGGCTGCCCTGTGTCTATGGGGTGCTTGCTGTGTGCACAGCTGAAGTTCTCCCATCCGCCTCAGGGACCATTTCCATGACAGAGTTGGAAACTGAGTCTTTGAGAAGAGAAGGGAAGACCCAGCTGGGCTCCATCCTGGGTTGGAACCAGATGAGGTTTCTCGGCCCCCAGTGGACCTGCACTGCCAGACACATTTATTCTGCAAAGGCCTTCCCACCTCTGCGGGAGGGAGTGGGCACCCTATTCCTGGGTGAACCCAGTGCAGCAGGGAAGGGCTGGGATTTAATCCACTCCCCCTACTTCCCAACCTGAAATTCTCTGAACTTTGACTTCAGCCACAGACTTGATATCATCATCCGGGGGCCCTCCTGATGGGTGGGGAAACTGAGACACCATGGGCCAGTCCCCTGCTTGCCTTCTTCCCAGCTCAAGGGTCCCCGGAGCCCTCACCCCCGCCTGACACGGTCTCGGGGTGGTGGGGGGCCAGCCAATGCCATGTGATCATCCAGCCACCCCTTCAGGTGCCGGCTGTGCCAGTTAGTGCTCCTGGTATGGGGGCCGCCTTGCTCCCTTCCGTGGTACGGGGCAGCTGGCACGTGGGCATGCACAGAGGCAGCGGCGGGGCCGGGGCCCCAGTGGCCTCGCCCTCCCTCACTGCTGCCGCCCCTCATCAGGCCTCAGTTTCCCTGCTGGTGTGAGGAGGGAGGAGGTGGGGGAGCTTGCCCCCAACCCTCCGCTGCCAGGCCTTTTATGTGCTAATAATCCCCTCTTGGGAGGCCCCCTTGTCCCCCCTTGGTCCAGGCCGCGTTTACATGACTGGGACCCGGGGGACTGCGTCCTGGAGATCTAAAGGCTCCTGGCGCTGTAGCCGGAGGCATTGATGGAAGGGGAGCGCCCTGTCCCTCGCTCAGCTGACCTCCATCCTTGCCTGATGAGGCTGGGTCAAGGGGGCCCCCAGGGAAAGGGGTATAGGCTCTATGACAGCTGAGGAGACCTCCAGGGCCAAGGCTGGGGGCAGAGCTGGTGAGCTAAGGTGTCAGGGGTGGGGAATCAGGGAGTTGTGGGGTAGCTGCCAGATTTTGGAGGCTCTGGAGGGAGGATGAAAAATGTCACTCAGGGTGGAAGGGTTGGGGCTGAGGGGGGTCAAACCCAGGGCACCCCTGAGTTGGACTGAGGGATGAGGGTGTCTGAG
>NW_011494775.1:6726888-6727316 GCF_000754665.1 Bison bison bison | reverse complement strand
GGGGGGGGGGGGGGGGATATCTTGTGCCACGCCTGTTGTGGCTGAAGGGCCCAGATGTGGATTCTGCAGGGAATTGAGGGTCTGGGGGGCTGTGAGTCACAGGGCACCTGCTTGGGTGCATGTGGTTACCCAGAATGCCTGGGGGCAGGCCCTCGTCCCTGGGACAAACCTCACGGTGGGCCTGGGGCTCAGGGCTAGTCTGGGTCTCCAGGCACCTGCTCTGGCCTTGGTGTGGCAAGGTTGTTGTGCCAGGCAGGGGACCATGGGCTCAGACCCTGGCACCTGACTGTAGGCAGGGTGTCCCCCCCACCCCCCACCCCACAACCCCTCACCCTTCCCCCATCTCCGACCTACCTTTTTCCTCTGCACTGACCCATCACCCACACACCCTCCCACACACATGCTCATATACACACACACATACACAC
>NW_011494775.1:6696386-6726788 GCF_000754665.1 Bison bison bison | reverse complement strand
ATCCCCCTGTGCTGACCAGTGACCCCTCCCCATTTACCTTTTCGCTGACTCTGCGCTTGCCTCCTGCACTGACCCATCAACTCCACACCCTCCCCGGGCTCCCCATCCCCAGGCCCTGCCCCTTCCCTGCGCTGACCAATGACCCCTCCCCATTTACCCCATCTGTTAACTTTCCCTTTTCTCCTGCACTAACCCCTCACCCTACTCCCGGCCCCTGCTCCGCATCCCTGAGCCCTCCTCCCCCGCGCTGACTGCCGGCCCCGCCCTCAGGTTCCACGCGGGCGCGGCAGACGACGGCGGCGGCTACACCGTAGAGGTGAGCATCAACGACTACCTGGACATTTACTGCCCGCACTACGGGGCACCGCTGCCACCGGCCGAGCGCATGGAGCACTATGTGCTGTACATGGTCAACGGCGAAGGCCACGCCTCCTGCGACCACAGGCAGCGCGGCTTCAAGCGCTGGGAGTGCAACCGGCCCGCGGCGCCCGGGGGCCCGCTCAAGTTCTCCGAGAAGTTCCAGCTCTTCACGCCCTTCTCTCTGGGCTTCGAGTTCCGCCCGGGCCACGAGTACTACTACATCTGTGAGTGGGGGCGGGCTCCCTCCTCCTCCCCCTCGTCTCCCTTCCCCTCCTCCTCCCTCCTTCCTCCTCTCTTCTCTGCCGGGGCCTCTGGTCTCCATCCTCGCGCCCTCGGCCTGCAGGTCAGCCTCTGGGCTACTGAGCCAGTGGCCCCACGGTCAGTTCGTCTTACCCTGAGACCAGGGGGGCCCACCCCATGTTGCACTGAAGCCAGAAACTAGCCCTGCCTAGTCTGGTCGGGGAGGAGGGATGGAGGACACACCGTGAACCGGGCAGGCATCTCCCAGGCCTACCCCGTCCCTTCCCCTCGCACCAGATTCCCAGAGGAGTGTGGAGGCGGTTCAAGGTCGGAGGCAGCCTTGGTCCAGGTCCACTTGGCATTCATGCTGTGCTGTAGGCCTGGGGGAGTCGAGCGGGTAAACTGTCCCCTCCTCTGCTGGGGTTAGGGGCTCCCGAGGGCCCCCTTCTTCCTCCTCCCCACCAAATGCCAAGGGCAGGGCCTGGCGTGGCGGAGTGTGCCCAGCGTTCAAGTCCCCAGTAGCCAGGCCTCAGCAGCCCCTAGTCTCTGAGAATCTGAGAACAGGAGGGTCCCCCATAGCCCCTGCCAAGATGGGGGCCCAGGAAATCCACCTGGGCCCAAGGCGCTGGCTCTGAGGGGTTGTGCGGCCCCATTTCTCAGCATCCTGGAGACTGATGGGGAGCAGGTGGGGAGGCCCCCCTACCCCCCAACCCAACCCCCGCCCTGGGCTTCCGGGAGGGACCCAGCGCCTCACCACCCTGGTTCCCGCTGAGTCAAATTAAACTCTATGAGGCTCCATTTCCTCCTTTCTCTGCTCTATTTGGATTTTTTCCTTTTAATTCAAGGAAGAAGAGGGTGGGGGAGGGGAAGAAGGTGTTTAAGTCCCTGTAATGTAAGAAAAATTACATTTTTCTTTCCGAGATGGGAGTTTCATAAAGATAATTATTGCAATTATTCGTTCTATCTCTGTGACGAATGTTATTTTTATTACATGCTTTTTATCTTCATCTCCCAGCACGAGGGACTTCTTGGGGGCAGGCAGAGGTGACGGCCACAAAGAGGACCGGCCAAGAACAAAGGCGGGGATGGGCCTGGCCGCAGCCATGTGGGTGCCTGCACCTGTTCACCTGTGTGAAGCCCACCATCCACATAGCCCGAGGCCTCCCTCCCTGTCCCCAGCCTGGCCCCCAAGCCCCTCTCTCCTGACTCATGGCCAGTGCTATTGGACCTCCCCTGTCTCCAAAGTGGACCAAGAAGCAGGGAACCCTATGGTGGAATTTTAGGTGTGAGGACTCAATGCACTTCAACCTCCATGTGACCCCGGGCCTTGTGGGTCACTGTCCAAGGGAGGCCGGATGCTGCTTCCTTCCCAGGCCTAGTGGGCTCAGGCAGTCACCCAGTTGGGGCTTCTCTGGTGACATAGTGATAAATAAATCTGACTGCCAATACAGGAGACGCAAGAGATGTGGGTTCGATCCCTGAGTCGGGAAGGTCCCCTGGAAGAGGGCATGACAACCCACTCCAGTATTCCTGCCTGGAGAATCCCATGGACAGAGGAGCCTGGTGGGCTGCAGTCCATGGGATCACAAAGAGTGGGACACGACTGAGTGTGCATGCACACCAAAGCACCTACCTTGGGCCACATGAGGCCTAGATAGGGGGTGACTTGCCAACATCGCAGATCCCTGACAGCAGGGATTTGATCTCAAGTCAATCATTTGTTTGTGGGGTTTTTTTGCTATTTGATTTTGTTTTGTTTTGGTTTTGGCTGTGTGGCATGTGGGATCTTAGTTCTCTGATGAAGGATCAAACTCCTGGACTGCCAGGGGATTCCCTTTATTTGCTTATTGAAAACACACACTTTTATTCATCACCTTTGAACCTTGTCCTGTGCTGCCCTGGGGTAAGATGGAGTCAGACATAGACACCCCACCCCCATCTCTGGGGTTAGGAGTCAGCGAAGTGAGGGGCAAGGGCAGCATGCAAGAAGACTTCTGGGAATTCATGGGCATTATGTCTGGGCCTTTGATGTATGATGAGGAGTTTTATGTATGGATTCCCCTACCTGGGGTCAGGCTTGGGTCACCGGCATGGGGAAGGAGATGCAGTCCCAAGAGGTCCCAGGCACCAACAGTCCCCTGCCCTACTAATCCCCAGCCCCTCTCTTCCAGCTGCCACACCGCCCAATGCTGTGGACCGACCCTGCCTGCGACTGAAGGTTTATGTGAGGCCAACCAGTAAGTGCTTGGGGGTCAATGGGGTCCTCAACTCACAGAACCCACTGAGTGGTTGGTGGAATCAGGAAGGAGGTGGTGACAGCGTACCCTAGGGAGTCCCACAATTTCACCAATGGCTGGGACAGGCCCTGCAAATGGGGCCATGTCAGACCTTCAAGAATGAAGTTTCAGTTTTTCCCTGGTGGGCTAGTGGTTAAGAATCCTCCTGCCAGTGCAGAGGGTGTGGGTTCGATCCCTAGCATGCTGTGGAGCAGCTAAGCCTGTGCACCACAACTATTGAAGCCTATGTCCCTAGAGCCCGTGCTCGGCAGCAAGAGAAGGAGCCAAAATGAGAAGCCCACATGCCGCAATGAAGAATAGCCCCCGCCTACTGCAACTAGAGAAAGCCTGTGTGCAGCAATGAAGACCCAGTGCAACCAAAAACAAATAAATTTAAGAAAGAATGAAGGTTGAAGTCTGCAGCTGGGCCTCCCTGAGGCTGAAGCCCTCTTTACCCAGAGTGGGCTTCGGGAAAGTTCTCTAGAATATCCATGTTCTGAGCTCTTGAAACATCATGATGCTCAGAGGGAAGGGGGATTCCCATGGCCTCACCACTTTACCCAACTCCAGGCACATTTATTGGGCTCCTGCTGGTTGCCACACTCTGTATTGGAGGCGTTGCCCCAGAGGTACAGGGACATAGATCCCTTAGAGCAGGGTCATGATCTCAGGCCAATCATCTGGTTACACTGTTTTTTAATTTTTGCTGTTTGATTTTATTTTGTTTTTGGCTGCACTGTGCACCGTGTGCAGTCATAGTTCCCCAATCAAGGATCAAACCCGTGGCCTCTGCAGGGAAAGCCTGGAGTGCTAACCACTCCAGGGAAGTCCTGAAACTGAGATGTTTAACAACACTGGGTATTGAGGTCTAGGAAGCAGGGTGGGGGTGGGTGGGCCTGCCACTGACCACCCTGTCTCTTTGTCCCCCTACAGACGAGACCCTGTATGAGGCCCCCGAGCCCATCTTCACCAGCAATAACTCCTGCAGTGGCCTGGGCAGCTGCCAGCTCTTCCTCAGCACTGTCCCCGTGCTGTGGACCCTCCTGGGCTCCTAGCCCGCCAGGAGGACGCTGGCTCCACCTCGATCGGCCCGCCTCTGACGACCAAATAGAGACGCCCCCCCCCCCGCCACTGGTGCTGCTCTGTGAGGCAGGGCTGTCCACACGTCCCAGGCTGGCCGGGGCGGGGGCAGCCGAGGCCCCCCCAACCCGTGCCCGAGAGGCTGGTTGTCCACCCAGCTCGTGGCCACGCCGTCTTGTCTGGAGGCCCTGGTGAACCAGGGGACCTCTTGGCAATGTTGGATTTTTGTTTTGTTTTGTTTTGAGTGTATTTTTCATGGTTGGATCGGAAAGACTTGAGTTTCTAATTTAATTTATTCCTTGCTGTCGCCTGTGACTTTGGGAAGGAAACCGAATGGATGGATGGGGCAGGGGTTCCCGGCCCACTGGGAGAAGGGGAACCAGGGACCCCTGGCCTGGTCATTCCATTTGTTGGTCCTGGCTGGAGGTGACCGTGGAGTGGACCCCCAGGTGCCCTGGGACAGGCTGGCCTGAGGCAGAAGGGGCAGGCAGGTAGTGAGTTCCCCTGACTCTGGTCCATGGGCCCTCAGACCCCCGTCAACCCAGCTCTCCCCTCCTCTCTCCCGGTCATTGTCTCCCAGAGCAGAAACCACGAGGTTTCACTGGAGGTCGCCATGGAGCCCTGGTCCTGGGAATCATAGCATCCTAGTATCTTAGCGATGTCTTAGGCCCCCTCATCCCCTCAGCCTCACACAGTCACCCCAGAGGCAGAGAAGACATTACATTTCTGTAAATAGAGCCAGCAAGTATATACTGTGATTTATTTTTACTGTATTCCTGAGGATGGACTGGAATGTTTCTTTTTTTCCTCACCCCTTCATGTTGGGGGGAGGGTCTTTTATTTTGGCGGGGGGGTGGGGTAGACTTTTTAGTGTAGAAGCTGCACTTCGCAATAAGCTCCTTTGTCTGTCAGACCCCCTTTCCTCTCCTCTATGACTAATGTTTGTAAGAAAAAAGGAAAACAGGACAAAACAAAACTGGGGGGAGGGGGGTGTTGAACATCACCACCCAAAAAAGAAACCCCCTCCGGAAGACACTTTAATGAAGTAAACAGCTCATTTATACAGATTTCATATTTCTACCCGCCTTTCCTGATCTGTGTTTTATATATATTATATATAAATATATATGGTGCGTGGCCGCTGGGAGCCGGCTCAGGCACGTCGGCGGTGCGGGGGCTTTTGTAGGGGTCATGGGCGGGCGGCCTTGCCACGCCTGGAGCTGGCGACGGGGCCTCCCCAACTCCGTCACAATCAACTTTGGATTCTGTATTTTTTTATAATAAAATGAGCGTAAGCATCCAGGGTGTGTATTTGTATTTGGGGCCTGCCAGTCCTTGTTGGAGGGGTGGTTTGAGCTTGTAATTTGGGCTTGGGTCTGAGATCTGCTGGGGAGCCGTGTCTGCAGACCGTAGGGCTGATGGCGAATCTTTGCTTCTGGGTGTGTGTCGTTTGGGCACAGGGCCCTGGCATGAGCATTTGTGGGGTGCTGTGCCTTTTTTCATCTCCCTGGGAAATGGAAACAAATCCCTTCTCCCTGGGGCAGCTATGGGGAGGCTGGGAAGAGGCGGGGCTGCCTTTGAATACACTGCTGCTGCTGCTGCTGTTGCTTCAGTAGTGTCCGACTCTGTGCGACCCCAGAGACAGCAGCCCACCAGGCTCCCCCATCCCTGGATTCTCCAGGCAAGAACACTGGGGTGGGTTGCCATTTCCTTCTCCAATGCATGAAAGTGAAAAGTGAAAGTGAAGTCGCTCATTCATGTCTGACTCTTAGCAACCCCATAGACTGCAGCCTACCAGGCTCCTCCGTCCATGGGATTTTCCAGGCAAGAGTACTGGAGTGGGGTGCCATTGCCTTCTCCGTTGAGTACACAGCAGGGGCTTATTAAGTATCCACCACCTGATGCACCTGAGCAGATTGGAACCCCCAGACCCCAGGGCCAGTCGTTTCCCGTACCCTTCATCCATGCTGGGGGGCAGTCCCCAGGTTCTATGACAGGTCTCTTAGGATCCTACCAAGTTCTATGTGTGGTGGTCCACTGCCTAAGACTCTGAGCTCCCAATGTAGGGGGCTCGGGTTCGATCCTGATCAGGGAACTAGATCTGACATGCCACAGCTAAAGATCCTGAATGCCGCAGTGAAGACTGAAGATCTCTCGTGCCACAACTAAGACCTGGTGCAGCCAAACAATAAAACAATGAAAAAAAAAAGTTCCATGTCATCTTGGTCACCAGGCTCTGCCAAAGTGTGACTCAGTGTCCCCAGTGACTCCAGGCCAGCGTGGAGGTTTGTCTGTCATCTTGAATCCCCTCCCAGCTTCCAGGCAGCATGTATCAGAGGGTTCTGGAGTCCCAGGGGCCTTCACCCCAGCCTGGCCCAGGAGAGGCACAGAGTGGGGCTGAGGGAGGGGGCCTCGGGGCTGCTCCTCGCCTCAGTGCCACCCGAGGGGACTGTAGCATCCCCGGCACAATGAGTGGAGTGGGAAGGCTCTGGGCTAATTAATTCGGCCGTGCTGGGTCCGGCGACGGGGGCTGCCTCTTAATGAGGCCAGCAAGCGACACAAAGATCCCTGTGTGCGCCCCACCCGCCCTGCCCAGCATCAGGGGATGCAGGGTGGCCACTGTGCAGAGTGCCACAGAGGGAGAGCCGAGGGACCCCTGCACTCCGAGGCTTCCTTTGCCCACCCTTCCCGAGACCCCTCACCCAAACACCCCAATTCGACCACAGGGCTGGAGGGAACTCGTGAGAGAGGGTTAAATGTGAGGATTGTGGGGCAGAATCGTAGCAGCTCATTTTGATTTTGTTACTAAAAAATTTGAGATATAATTGACATACCACACAAGCCATCCGTTTCAAGTACAATTCCACAATTTCTATTCATTTACAGGGTTGAGCAACCATCACTACTGATTCCAGAACATTCCATCACCCCCCAAAAAAACCCACTCCTGCCCCAGCCCCTGACAACCAGGAACCTACTGTGTCTGTGGATTGGCCTGGATGTTTCCCATTAGTGGAATCACACCCTGTGTGTCCTTCTGTGTTTGCTTCTGTCACTGAGCATAGTGTTCTCAGGGACCATACATATGGTAGTGGGTGTCAGGGCTTCTGTCCTTTTCAGGGCTGAGTAATATTCCAGTCCATGGAAGGGTGATGTTCTGTCCATCCACCAGCTTATAGACATTTGGGTTGTTTGCTTTTAGCTATTATGAGGCTTTTATTTTTGAGACAAAGTTTTAACACAAAAGGTGACCTGGGATGGGTAAGTACTAAGAGCTCTGTTCACACATTGGAGTCTTTGCACATGTTCCCTCAGCAGACCACACCTGGCTCTCTCCCTGACCCCCTTTAAATATGTCCCATGTCCCCTCTCAACCTCCCTGGTCAAGCAGTCCTCACCCCACAGCCCCTGCTGTCAAATCTCTGATATTTTTACTTGTCCATCCATCTTCCCTATGGGCTGAGAGTCCCCAGAGGGGAGGAGGACTGGTCCACAGTTGTGTCTCCCCTGGGACTTGTCACCTGCCATAGGCACAGACATACATACACACATATGCAGAGAAACCACACAGCCTTGCCCACCTGTGCGCCCCCTGTTTGGACAGGTGCTTGCATTTGGGGCCCAGGTCTCTCAGGAACCAGGCCATCCATCACTGGCCATTGGTAATGGCCTTGAAAGCCCACACCAAGGTGCAGGGTGGCCCCCACTCCGGGGGCTGCACTGGGCACAGCAGGTACCCCAGGCAGCCATGGGTATGCGGGTCCCGTGTGTACCTGGTGGTTGCCCACGGAAAGAGGGTTGGGAGGCGGGGTGGGAGAACCCTGAGGTTCCCCTCACATCATGACTGTCACTCTTGGGTGGAGCTGGGCTTCCTGATTGGGTACCTCTTTGATTTGTGGACATCTTGGTTTGGGGGGTCAATGCCCACAGTCACAGGACGTCACCGCAGCCCCTCCCCTCTGGGTCACTGTGTCCCCATCTAGTCTGAGAAGAAGCCCCAGGCCACGTCTTGGGCCCCAGCTCTGGGACCATGACAGAAGGGGCTCGTACATTGCCCTCCAGACTGATGGGGACCACCTGGCTTTCAGGGGGTCTGATCAAGTCCCTTGACCACAGGCACGCAGTGGGTCATATTGGAGGAAAGGCCACTGTTCCAGAGGCCCTGGGCTCACTGCCCCTCTCCAGATGCCTCCACCCCCTCCTCCCTCCTGACACCTGCTCCCTCAGGGACCCTCCGACATGATGCCCCACTGTCTACGTTTCCCGCATCAGTGTCAGCATCCCCAGCGAGCATTCAGTGAACGCCTCCTGTGTGCAGTCAGTGCTGAGCCCTCCCTCAGTCTGTGGGGTCAGGGCGAGGACGTTGAGTCCTGCCCGGGTGGTCCCTGGGCCCCATATTTGGGGGCATATGGGCCATGAGAGGAGGCCACAGTGATGGGCACCCTGGACCTGGTTGCAGGTGGCCATGCAGACAAATAAAAAGTGAGTTCATAGCCTGGGAGCCCCCAAGGAGCCATAAACCACCACAAGATGACACACAAGCTGGAAATTAAGAGGCTGCAGCTGGGCTAGTGAGGCCGGTGGGGCTGAGATAGGCAGTTGTGGTGGGCGGGAGCCAAGAGACCCTCCCACCCTCAATTTTCCATCCAGGCTTGCAGGCGATGGCCCTTATTGGACCTATGCTGGAGATGATCACTAGGGCTGTGGTTAGGTGTGGACAGGGGCAAGACAGTTGGAGAGGGGAGGGAAGGGCTCAAATGTGGGGCTCAGGGCAGGTGCAGGACAGGGACAGATTGCTGGAGATTCAGGCACTTCTTTGTGTGGTCTTATGGGAGGCTGGGAGGGAGGGGGCAGGGCAAAGAGATGGGTAGGGGGGTGGTGCACAGGGGCCTCTGGGGCAGGACTGGAGGCCAGGATGGAGGACTGAACTCTGGGTGGGGTCTGCTGAGCCTGAGGCCTCAGCTTCCCTCCAGGGAGGTGTTCAGGAGGCCATTGACCCTCCCTGTCTCCTCCCTGCACTATCGCCTGCTGCAGGAGAACTGTACCCCAGCCATCCTCTCCTCGCTCTGGGGAGCCAGCTGGGAACCTCGTTGTGGAGGCAGGGAGGTTGGGGGCCAGACCCCTCCCTCTGAGGCCAGAGAGAGACTCTCCCAGAGGGCTGCCCGCCCGACAGCCCCTGACTTGCCCCATTGATCCCGAAACAGAGACTGAGGCCCAGAGGTGATCTATGGGCCCTAATGGACGATGCAGTCCTTGGGGAAGGGGATGGACGAGTGGTGGAGGAGACCCCTCTCCTGTGTAGAGGGGGAAACTGAGGCTCCACAGGTCAATAAAGGTGGATCCAGGGTGAGCCCCAGGCCTCCCTGGGGCCAGGAGTTGGATCTGGGTGACTCGACCAGTTCCAGCCCTTCTGTGCACAGACGGTGCGCAGAGAGGCAGAGGGAGTGGGGAGGCTACTGTCTATGGCACTCCCAGAGTTTCTGGTCCACCGGGCCTCCCTCCTCCGCGGCTTCCCTGATTCAGGGGTCCTCACTGACCTGTTGAGGCGGTAGAGTGGTGGGGGGTACTGAGGCAGCCTCCGGGCGTTGTCCCAACCCCACGTTGTCCCAACTTCCTCCGACGCGAGGAAGAAGAGGCAAGAGGCGGTGCTGGGCCCCGGGGACCCTAGGGCGGGTTGGAGTGGGGGCTGGAGAGCCAGCAGCTCGCCTCACAAAGTTTGCGGCTCTAAGTGCTGAAAAGCCTCCTGCAGCCCCTGGGATCCGCGGGCGGGCGAGGGGGACGGCAGTGGGGACTGAGGCTGGGGGCGCCCCCACGGGAAAAGGCCTTGACCCTAAGATAGGAGTGGCATCCGGGCACCCCACCCCACGCCGCGGAACCCAAGGTCCCGGCTCCCGCACCCCTTCCTCTGCTCCAATTCCTGCGTGGCTCCCCAACACTTAGGACAGGGCCCCACCCCTCCAGTGAGGCCCCGCCCACTGCGCGCCACCGCCCAGGCGGGTCCCCCATCCCACCCGCGCCACGGTCCCCTGCTCGCCTTCGCTTGCGAAAGGACGTCACTTCTTCCTCGAAGACCCCACTCTGGGCCTCAGTTTCCGTGTTTACGAAGTGGGGGCGTGAGCTCCGGTGTTAGGGGTGGGGGAGGACGGGCAGGCATGGTCGAGTAGTCGGCTTCCCCAGGACTCAGTTTACCCAGGTGTGCGAAGTGGTGCAAGGCCTGGGTCCCAGCCCCCCATTCAGCCTCTCTCTCCACTGGGACCCCCCCACTCCCCGCTGGGCCTCAGTTGACCTCCCTACTAGTAGAAGAGACCCAGCTGAGACCCATTTTACAGATGAGACGCCGAGGCCGGAGGAGGGGGCTCCACAGCTGGGACCTGGCCGTCAGCGAGGGGTGGATAAGGAGGGAGGCAGCGAGCGGCTCAGGCGGCTCCGGAGTCTTTATTATGGGCAGAACCCTCCGCAGCGGCTCTGCTAGGGCGCCTGAGCGGGCGGGGCGCGGCGGCAGGACCGGCGTTGGGAGTCCTCCTTAAGCTGCAAAAATGAGAGCCTGCTATTACCCTGCTGCGGGGGGCACGCCGAAAGGGCCCTCCCTCTGCGCTTCTGCCTCCGCGCCGCCCGGCAGGCGCTCCAGAGTTATGGTTTGCAATATCCTGCTCCCCTCCCGGCCGAGTGTTAATGACGGAGCTCCGCCCCCGGCCCCGCGCACCCGGGGGTCTTTATTAACATCATGCATCATGCCTGCAGCCCCTCTGAGGTTAGAGACGTCCGGTGGCCAGGAGGGGAAACTGAGGCACAGAGAGGTTAGTGCCCCACCTGGCCGAGGGCATAGCTGTAGGCATCAGACAGACTGGGGTTTCATTATAGCGGCCTCTGCTATCCACCATACCTGAGTCATCGCTCTTCTCAGAACCTGTTTGCTGGCCCAGAAAATGGTGCTATAGTGGCACACGGTGGGGCCTCTGCCTGGGGGTGGGGGTGGGGGGTTCTTTTATTTTTTAAGTCTATTTTTTTATTCCTTTATTTATTTGGCTGTGCCGGGTCCCAGCAGAGGCATGCAGGACCCTTTACTTGAGGGAGTGGGACAGAGGATGAGATGATTGGATGGCATCGTCAACACAATGGACATGAGTTTGAGCAAACTCCAGGAGATAATGGACAGGGGAGTCTAGTGTGCTACAGTCCATGGGTTTGCAAAGAATTGGACACCACTGAGCAACTGAACAACAACATGGGATCTACCTCCCCAACCAGGGATAGAACCTGGGCCCCCTGTATCAAGAGTGTGGAGTCTTAACCAGTCTTCCCTGAAACACCAGGGAAGTTCCCTGCCTGGAGGATTCTCCATGACCCAAATGGCCCCATAAAGGCAGGACTTCCGGTTCTCCCCCACCCCGGGTGGCCCCAGCATCTGGCACAATGTCAGCCAGCCCCCACTGAACATTTGTTGAATGACTTACTGAATGTGTTTGGTGCATGGACTCCAACTTGAGTGCTTCTGCTTACCAGCAAGGCTGGCGGTGCTGGCCTCCTTCTCTGGCGCTGGTTACTCAGGGAAGGCCTGGGTGTGGGGAGGTAGTGGGGAATAGCCTCTCTCAGACGAGGGGGGCAGAGGGGGCACCACAGGAGTCAGCCCTGCTGGCTGGCAGATCTTTAAATTAAAATACATATATACACCAGATAAATAACCCAGCCCACATCCTGGTGACAGGCGAAATTAAGTCGCCCGGTTGGGGACCCTGCAGCAGTGGCTGGGGTGGGGGTTGGGGAGGCCTTGCTGGCTTCTTGCCCCTGGACCACCCTTCATTCTATTGGGGAGCATCCCAGCACCCTGGAGCCTGCTGGGGACCTGGGGGGACTTTAGGGGTCAGAGAGCAAAATCTGGGTCTGAGACCTGAATTCTGAGCCCCAGGGTGTGTGTCCAGGACCTGGTCCTACTAGATGAGACACCCCCCCACCCACCCAGTCCGTGGCACTGGACGTGGGGCTGGGACACAACAGGTTTGAATCCTGGTTGGGCCCTTCCCCTCCCGGAGGTAACAATCCTGGTAACCCCCCACCCAGTCAGGTTGGCTGCGAGAGAGACCCCCTCTGAGTTCAGGGGGAGGCCCCTGTGGGGCCCACATGGCTGAGGGGTGCTCCCGGGCCCCATCCCTCTGCCTGAGCGCAGCCCGGAGGGCCAAAGGGGGCGGAAAGGGAGTTTTCAATTAAGGAGCAGCTAATCACCCAGCAAGGGCCATTCTGGGGCCCAGTAAATCTATTATGAAAAGCCTCTAAATGTATGTAAAACCGGCCTCCACAATCCTGGGATTAGGCCTCCGGGAGGGGAAACCGAGGCGCAGGCTGGCTGGTGGATTAGTGGAGTGAGGCCCCCGGAGGGTTGGGGGAAGCTGTCCCTAGGGGTGGGCAGAGGGGGAGCAATCTCCCTCTGTGGAAGCCAGGACCTGTGTTCAGCAAGGGTCTGAGGCCCAGATAGACCCGGAGTGAAGGTAAAGATTCTGCCTGCAATTCAGGAGACGCAGGTTTGATCCCTGGGTCTGGAAGATCCCCTGGAGGAGGGCATGGCTACCCACTCTAGTATTCTTGCCTAGAGAATCCCCATGGACAGAGGAATCTGGTGGGCTAGAGCCTATGGGGTCGCAAAGAGTCGGACACAACTTAGCAACTAAACAACAATTCCTTTGTGCCTTTATTGAGCACCTGCAGTTTGCCAAGCCCAGTGCTGAGGGCAGAGTGAACAAGAAGGAGGGAGCCTGGGGCCTGGGCAGCTTGGGGTCTGTGTGCGTGCATATGTGCTCAGTTGTGTCCGACTCTTTGCAACCCCATGGACTGCAGCCCACCAGGCTCCTCTGTCCATGGGATTTTCCATGCAAGAATACTGGAGTGGGTTGCCATTTCCTTCGCCAGTGGATCTTCCCAACCTAGGGATCGAACCTGCATCTCTTGTGGCTCATGCACTGGCAGGTGGGTTTTTTACCACTAGCGCCACCTGGGCAGCTTGGGATCTGGTGGGAGATAGATGTCCACTGGACGAAGGATGAATCCATGAAGAAGTTGCCGCAGGTGGAGGCAGTGAAGGCTGGAGCCCAGGAAGGGCTGAGGTTGGCGTGGGAGGAGCCCAGCAGACAAGAATCTCGTCTCTCCTTCTGAGGGGGCAACAAGAGAGCCCTGTGAGGTTTTTAGCCCAACTGGCCCCTGTCTCCCTCCCAGCATCCTTTGTGGACCACTGACCCTCAAAGGCCACCTCCCTCTGGGGCTCAGTTTCCCCAGCGTGGTCCCCGCATTCCCGCTGACCCCATCTGACCTTCATGCTCCATGAGTCTGCTAATTATTCTTGGCCCAGCTGCTTCCTCCTCTCCTCCTGAGGTCATTGATCCCTTCCTACGGAATCCCTTCCAGGCACCCAGGTGTGAGCGGAGGAGGAGGAGGCGCGCCCTGCCGAGCGGCCTGAGCACATGGCAGCTAGCCGTGTCTACCAGCCTTGGCAGCAGCCAGTGGGGCCTTCCCTGGGCCTCTGGCCTGGCTTTGGTCCAGCCACCTGTGTGTACCTGCCTCCCAGGTGCTGGGAAATGAACAGGAGGCCCGTAGTTCCCATGACTCAGCTGGGTTCAGGCCCCAAAATTCCCCCAGGTCACTGGCGAGGCTGTGTAGCCAGCGGGGATGGGGAGGCCTTGGTGAGGCTGGCCTGGGGTCTGGGCCTCGATGGGCTGCCAGCCCTCGATGTGTGATATAAGAGGTCGTGTGTGCTCCTGTGACTCAGTTTCCCCAAGTTGTCATCAACGAAGGCTTGAGGCTGTTCCCAGCACTAGGGGGTGTGGGGGGGGGGCCCCCAGGTGCCCCCCCCATCGGCCTGGCCGTCAGTCAGGCCCGCGGGGCCCCTTCAAGTCGTCACGGCCCAGCAGTGGTCGCGGGAGGGATTATTCCGGCCTGTCCAGGATGGACTCAAGTGGAACCGACGCTGACGAGCGGAACGCGCCCCTGCGGGCCAGGCCTGCCTGCCTTTGTCCGCCGCCAGCCCCGCCTGCCTGCCTTCACAGACACCGCCTCCAGCACTGCACAGCACAGCCTCCAGCCTGGTGCTCAGCTGTGGCCCCCGCCAGGCGAGGCCGGCACAAAATTCCACTGGGCCTTTGGCAGAGCAGCTTCTGGCCTGGAGCCCCGGCTGAGCCCCTCCCCAGCCTCAGTTTCTCCATCTGTAGCATGGGTGTGTCCGCCGTGGCTGCCCGCGGGTAATCTAAGGATTGATGGGGCTGTGTGGGCAGAAGCCAGGGGCGGGGGCAGACACCTTCCCTGAGCTGCTGCAGTTTTCCCAGGGGTGCTTGGCCCGGCCCTCCGCCCGGTCCCACCACCGAGCCTTTGTCCAGGAAATTTGAGGTGGCAGGGAGAACGGATCTGCTGGAGGCCTGAAAGGAGCCGAGGCAAATGCTGTTGACCCCTGACCCCGGCCCCCTAATCCCAGGGTTGAGGCCCTCACGGGGAGGGGCCCTGAGAGATGGGCCCGGGTGTGACCCTCGCCCTAGGCGCCAGGGGGGGCTTCCGGGTCAGGGTCATAGGGGCTTTGGAGAACACATTAGTCCCCTTGGCCACGTGTCCGGTCACCACCCTGCAGAGGCCTGCAGAAGAAACTGAGGGCCGGCAGAGCTGTCAGCAGCCCCAAGGCCCTGCCACGTCCTGGCTGGTGACCAGAGGCCAGCAGCTACCCTTTTTGAGCCTGAAAACGGGAAGGTCTAGAAAGGCTGGGAGTCTTGGAGGACGGCTCACAGCCATGCTGGGTGTCCCAACTCTCAAGTGACTCTGTGGGTCAGTGCACCCCTCCGGGCTGAGGGATGGCTAAGAAGGTACAGGGCCCTGGTGTCCCCTCTGGGAAGGCCCCCGCAGACCCTGGCCTGGAGTGAGGGAGGGGCTTTCTGATTGGACTGCCCTCCTCTGATCTAGATCCCTCTATTGCTCCCACTCAAGACGGTTTTCCCCACGTAGACAAAGGCTGCAGAAACAGTGATGAAAGCTTTGGCCGTCAAGCTCTATGGCCTGGCTTCTCATCTCAGTTCCTCCTCCCCAGGTGTGAGTCCATGGGCAAGCTGCCTTCTTCTCTGGCCCTCCCCCGGTGGCCAGGGCTGTTGTGAAGATAAAATGAGGAAACACAGTAGTCAGGCTGAGCCCAGTGCTGGGCATACAGCTGGCACTCAATAGATGCAGCTCTGGATGGTGCTGGACTTTAGCCCTGGCTTTGGTCCTGACCTAGGGCCACCGTGCATGAGCGTTCTGCCTCTCTCTGCTTCTACTGGCCCGGCAGGGCTGGCTGAGGAGAGACTGAGACAATTAATAAGCAGATGCTTGCTAAATGCCCGAGGAAGAATGGGGTGAAGGGATGAGGGGAGGCGGGTGTCCTGGCTTCTGGCAGCTGCGGCAACTTAGACTGCCGGCTCCTTGGAGGCCCCCTCTAGGAGCCTGCACTGAAGATTAAACGATTCCCCACCACTGGCTGGCTGCGATGCGTTCACACGCTCGGGCGCCCCTGCACTCCCCGGCGGCCGCGTGTCTGTTCCACCCTGCCGAGCTGTTCCCCACGATCAATTTCAATTTGGCCTGGTCTCTGCCTCTGCAGCCTGGCCCTCCTTGGGGGCTGGGGCTGGGGAAGGGGAGGTGGTGGCTTCCTCAGCCTGCCCACCCTCAGGTCCCAGCACCTGTGTCTGGTGCCAGTTGCTGCCCCCGTTCTGGGCCTTAGTTTCCTGAAAATAATGAAATGGGGAGGGGAAGGCAGCCTGGGGTCAGGCCTGTTTCATCTGACCTCCTGCATTTCTTGAGTGCCAACTGTGTGCCAGATCCTATGTGGGACGCTGGGAACATGGTGGGAACCAAAGTAGACAAAATTGACATGGGCTTAGTCAGGGCAAGTTAATTGGGCCTGGAGGTGTTGGGGGGAGGGTTGGGGTAGCACATGCAAAGGCCCTGAGGCAGCTGGAGGAACATAGGGAAGGCCTGTGTGGCAGGAGCAAGTTAGGAGATTGGGCAGGGGAAGCATGGAGGAGCCCAGTGACAGTATTACTCAATGTTAATCAACAGCATTTATTTAGTGCCAACTGTTTGCCTCATCTCCCTGGACCTCACAACTACCTTTTATGTGCTCAGTCGTGTCTGACTCTTTTGCCACCCCATGGACCGTAGCCTACCAGGCTCCTCTGTCCATTGGATTTCTCGGGCCAGAATATTGGAGTGACCCGATTTCCTCCATTGCCATTTCCTCCTCCATGGGATCTTCCCCATATCTCCTGTGTCTTCTACTCTGCAGTAAGATTCTTTACCACTGAGCACTTGGGGGAAGATTGAAAATTGAAGCCAAAGAGGGGGCCTCTGGCCAGGGTTATCATCTAGCAGAGCTGGGGTTTGGTCCCCACTCAGATATATTCCAGGGTCCCAGGCAGGACGGTGGTAGGGCCCGTCACTCCCTCTGCAGTGCACTGTCAGCCACCATACTGCACCTCCCCCAATCCAGGCACCCCTCTCCCCCACCTCCCCGCCACTATTCGGGGGCTCCAGGCCCCTTTCAATTTCTGGGGTAAGGAAGGACATAAATTGGGTCCAGAGTCCCTGGAGTTTGACTTGAATTCACCTGTCCTTCTGGGTGACCTTGGGTCACGCCTGTCCCTTTTGTGCCTCCGTTTCCCACCTTGTAACAAGGGACTGTGGGAGACTCTTTGCTCTCAGACAAAGGTGGAGGAGGGTATGAAGCTCCCCTCTCCTGGCTTTGAACACACCCTGCAGCCCTGCTCAGGCCTGGACCTGCCCTGTGCACCTGGCGGGGGGTGACCCCCCCACCCCCACCGCTGTACGCCCCAGGGAGTGGGTACCCCCGGCCCCAGCCCGAGTGGTGCGCCTGGTCCCCGCGCGCATACCCAGTTGTGCGTCCTCCCTGGGGCCCGACCCAGGCTGTGTGCCCAGCGGCCCCGTGCCCTCCCTGGGCCCCACGCGGCTCCGGCTCCGGCCGCCGCTAGGTGGAGCGAGGAGGCCAGCGGAGACGCCGCGCGGGAGGACGCGCTCCGGAGCGCGGAATCCCGGGACGGCTCCGCGCTCAAGCCCCTTGCCCTGAAGACAGGGAAGCGCGCGCCCCCGGGCGGGACAGCTTGGGAGGGGTGCGCGTGGGGAGCGGGAGGGGCGGGTCCGGAGCGCTCGGTGAGGTCCCACCACCGACCCGACCTTGACCCCCGACTCCTGACTTGGCTGCCTCCTGCGGATGCTGGTGTCCGGGGAGGTTGAGGCTGCCTTCCTCCAGCGTGCAGGGGCATTCGAGAATCCTTTTGGGTCAGGTCCTCAGGACCCGCTTCCCATCCCCAGGCAAGGACTCAGTGTCAGGGCAGACAGGTGGACTTCTCTGAGGAAGTGGCCTTGCAGCTGACCTGGAGCCTGAGGGATCCTGAGCAGGCTGAGCGTTCTGCAGCAGGCGGGCAGCTTCCCCTGACCCCAAGGTGGGCTGCAGGCCACCCCTATTCCAGACCTTCCTATGCCATAGGAGGGGGGTGATGCACTTTAGTTTTGTGCAGAGGGTACTGGGGAGCCATGGGGGGTGAGAGTAGGAGAGTGGTATATGTAAGTTACTTTGTTTCCCAGCTCCCAGCACGGGCAGGGGTGAGGGCCCAGGTGGGCCAGGGGGAGGCTGGGGGTTCCAGGTGGGGCCTGGGCAGGGACGGAGCAGGAAGGCTCAAGATGTGGATGGCCTGAGTGGGCTCAGGTGTTATCCCCGGCCCTAGGCTGTCCTCTGCCTCCCAGAACCTCAGGGCTGGATCCATCCCCAACAGGAACCCCCAGCCTACCCCCACCCCCTCACCCCCGCTCTCTCCTGCCTACACCAGCTCCATCTGCCCTCTGAGGAGTGGCTTCTAGCTGCATTCTCTTGGAAGACCCATCTCTCAGAAAAGGAAACTGAGGCAAAGAGGGTTTGGTCACTCACAGCACATCTGGGGCTCCCTCTGTGTAATTGGAGCTTCCCAGGTGGCTCAGTGGTAAAGAATCTGCCTGCAATGCCGGAGATGCAAGAGACATGAATTTGATTCCTGGGTCAGGAAGATCCCCTGGAGGAGGGCATGGCAACCCACTCCAGTATTCTTGCCTGGAGAATCCCATGGAGAGAGGAGCCTGGCAGGCCACAGTCCGTGGGGTTGCAAAGAGTAGGACATGACTGAGCCACTGAGCTGTGTAATTAGCACGTGTGGGTTTCCTTTTCTGCAATTAGCACATGTGGTTCCCCTTTTGTACAGTTAGCACATGTGGCTCCCCTTTTGTGTAATTAGCACATACAGGGCTCCCTCTGTGTAATTAGCACATGTGGCTTCCCTTTTGTACAATTAACACATATGGGCCCCCTTTTGTACAGTTAGCACATGTGGATCCCCTTTTGTGTAATTAGCACATGCAGGGCTCCCTCTGTGTAATTAGCACATGTGAGATTCCCCTCTGTACAATGGTCACATCTGGGGTGCATCTGTGCAGTTAGTGCCTTGTGGTCCTCATGACCCCTTCTATGTCATGAGCACACCTGGGTCCCCACTGTGGTATGATTAGCCCATCTGTGTCCTGGACCACAGAAAGGCCACATTTCCCTGGCACCCCTGCTTGTTTCCATTGTGTGGAGGGGATCCCCAAAACAATGCTTCGTTCCCCCCTGCACACCAGCTGCTCTGGGGGCAGCCCTGGGGTCCCAGCATTGTCGAGCTGCCCTGCTCGACCCTGAATCACGTCCCCAGCCGCTTTCCTACACAGGTTCGTGCACCAAGAGCCAGAAATTTGACACCCACCTTCTCCCCATAGGCCACCTCTCTTCCTTGCTCCCTGCCCCCAGCCATCCTGTTCTGTTTGTCTCTGCCTCAGGGCCCTTGCACAGATGTTCCCTTCCTGTGTGTGACAACCCTGGGCCAGCCAGGCAAAAAGCACCTACCCCCAGACATACCCTTCCCCACGTGCCGACGCCATTCTCACTTTCAGTCCAACAATATTTATTAAAAATGAGGTGGGGGTTATGTTCCTCTCCCTTCAGAAAGTCACTGTCAAGTTCAGGAGACAAACATGCTTGAAAAAGGGTTACCTCATACACTGACAGAGTGAGAAGTATGTTCTTACCCAGAAGAACTATAATTGCGCACACCACGTAGTTCACCTGTTCAAAGTGGGCAGTTCAGTGTTCTCAACTCTATTCATTCTGTTGTGCAACCATGACGTCTAATTCCAGAACATTCTATTTCCTTCAAAAGAGACCCTGTCTCCATCACCGTCACCCGCATCTCCTCCCCCAGCCCCTGACAACCAGGAACCCACTCTCTGTGTCTGTGGATCTGCCTGTTCTGGACGTTTCCCACTAGTGGAATCACACCCTGTGTCCTTCTGTGTCTGCTTCCCTCACTGAGCATCGTGTTCTCCGGGTCCGTCCATGCGGTAGTGAGTGTCAGGGCTTCATCCCCTTTTCATGGCTGAGTGATGCTCCCGTGCATGGATGTTCCCATTTCATCCTGTCCTTTTCTCCACGTTAGTCAAGGTCCTGAAGAGATCCATGTCCCAATATCATATGTAGGCCACTGGAACTGGCCCTTCCTCCCTGTGGCCAGCACTTCCAGGCTGGGGTCCCACAGGGATCCACAATTTTCCCCAACCCCCCCAACTGTTCCCCTCTAGTACAACACACATGGAATCAGTGTGCTTCCCTCATGCAGCACTCTGTTCTGGGCGAAGCCGGACGCTCCCTGCTTCCCGGGGCAACCAGGGCACTTGTAAAAATCCCCAAATCAGACCGTTACCCTCCTCTGCCTAAATCTGTGGCTCCCGACTGCCCTTGGGGTTAATCCGGATTCCGGGGCATGGCTGGACACCCCTGGTGCCATAGGGTGGGGCCGCATCATCCTCAGGAGGGTCCTGGCTCAGATGGGAAGGGAAGGGCGGGCGAAGGCTGGGTGCGTGAGATTGGCCCCATTTCCAGGTAATGAGACGGAGGTTTGAGTGGTATGGTGTAAGTCGGGACTCCAGAGAGTGGGGTCTCAGCTACCCTAGGTGATGTCAGCTGAACCCCTAGATATGCGGACCCTATTAGCCGCCCAGCATCCCTACCCGGAAGGAATGGCCTTTGTGGGCAGTTCAGTGTCCGGCTGTGGCTTCTGGGACGGTGAGGTGGGGATGGTGCTTGTCAGAGACCCTCAGACCTGCGGGAGCACCACCAGCCTAGTGAGGGTCCCCAGGGCCCCTGGATGGCCCACTGTCCCTCTGCCCCCACCCTAATGGGATTGAGACTTTTGAAGTTAATAGGAAACCAGGAGGCTCCCACGTAGAGAATAGACGAGAGGGCTTAGAGGGGCCTTTGTGAGCCAGGCCCGCAGTGATGAAAGTACCGTGAAATCCACGGTGTCACCGATGCCCCGTGACCATGACAGGCTCCTTTACTGGAAGAAAAGAAGGGAAAATTCCTCAAATAGTTATATGTGTGCATGTGAACATACATGTACGTACGTGCAGTGGCAGCAGCCCTGGTAGGCCTGAGGTGCCATCTCAGCAGAGCACTCACCCCTAGGGCCTCTACGTCAGGCAGGATGGTCCAAGATACTGGGGACTTTTAGCAACCAGGAGTTCCCAATTTTCAGGCTTGGCCTGAGTCAGAGGCCATTTGTCACCCAGGGCAGGGAGCCCTGCTCACAGCTTATTGCTCTCTGCTTGCATGCCTCTGGAGATGGGAAGATCGCTACCTTACAAATCTTCCAGACAACACCTCCTTGCATGTGGACCTGGTTGAGGGTGAAGTTATGCCTTACCTGGGGGTGGACATCCAAATTCAGGGAGAACAGGGACACAGGACAGAAGGGAGTGCCATAGTTTCAACATTATTGAGATACTAATATATCTTACTATTTTTGGGGGGGGGTCTTTATTCTTTGGCTGTGTTGGGTCTTTGTTGCTGCACATGGGCTTTTTCTAGTTGCGATGAGCGGGGACTACTCTTTGTTTCAGTGCTCAGGCCTCTCATTTCAGTGGCTTCTCTTGTTGCAGAGCATGGGCTCTAGAGTGCGGGCTCAGTAGCTGCAGGACACAGACTTAGTTGCCCCACGGCATGTGGGGTCTTCCTGGACCAGGAATTGAACCCATATCCCCTGTATGGGCAGGTGGATTCTTATCCACTGGACCACCAGGGAAGTCCGAGATACTCACATATCCTACAGCTCATTCATTTACAGTGTGCAGCTCATTTGTTTTACTCTATTTACAAGGTTATGTGTCCATGGACACAATCAATTCTAGAACATTTTCATCCTTCCCAAAAGAAGTCCTCTCCCCATCAGCAGTCACCCCCACCGCCTCCCCAGCCCCTGACAACCAGAAACCCACTCTCTGTGTCTGTGCATCGGCCTGTTCTGGACGTCTCCCTTCAGTGGACCCACACCCTGTGTGTCCTTCTGTGTCTGCTTCCCTCACTGAGCATTGTGTTCTCAGGGTCCATCCACATGGTAGCCAGTGCCACAGCTTTACCACTTTCCAGGCTGCGTGGTATTCCTGGGTGTGGAAGGACACATGTGTTTATGTGTCACCATTGAGGAGCTCGGGCCATTTCCCCTCCCTTGGAGTTGATGGAGAGAATACTGTTCTTTTGAAAACCCTTAACCATTCTAGGCCTTGTGTGTTAAACCCTCACACAAGGTCAAGGCCCCCTGAGGCCAAAAATAAAGTACTGTCCCAACCCAGTGAGGACATCTGCAGCTCCAGGGGAAAACCTCCGTGGGGTCAAGGGTATGGACCCTGAGTCTCTTCAGGTGACCCCACCCTGACCCTGGTGTCTGCAGCTGCCAAAGGGCTCTAACAGCACTGTGTGTCACAACCTGGGGACAGCATCTGTGTCCGTACCTGCTTTCACTTAAAGGTGGCTCGCACGCTCCTGTAGATGGGAGTCTCACTGCTGCTGTGACTGGAGGGCAGGCCGAGCATGGGGAGGGGGTCTCCCCGTGTCCATGACCCCTCCATTTTCTGTTCAGATTCCCAGGAGGGCGACTTTCTGCCTGTGGTCCCCAACCTCCGAGGGGGTGGTCCCAGAGGAGCATGTTCGTACCTGCTGTGCAGAAGTGGGGAAGGAAGGCATGGGGGTGGGGTCCCTGAGCCCACCCTGGGGGTGGATCCACCTGTTGCCTGCAGCCCAGTGAGGGCACTAAATCCTCCTTGTCCACTGGCTGGGCCGTCCCTGGACCTGCCGCACTCTGCCCATTGTGCCAGGCAACCTGCACCCAACAGTCCCCAGGGAGGAGGGGGGCTGCATAAGTCCCTGCCCTCATCCACCTCCAAGTGCATCCATCTCCTTTCCTTAAAGGAGGTCCTGGAGACCGAGTGGAGACTGTGTGGGGCAGAGGCCAGAGAGGTCACGGGGGCCAATGGCCACACGGTGGTTCGGAGACACAGAGACAGAGAGACTCAGGAGCAGCCGGGGCCAGGTTGAGGTTTCCAGGCTGGGAGCTTCATTCTCAGCTCCCAACCCCCAAACCCCACGCCCTGACTGACCATGACCTGTTCTGTGGCCTCAGGTGGGAGGCCACCTGACTCCTCTGAGTCTGGGATCAAGGGTGAGCTGGTGCTGCCAGGTCAGGGCTCCTAGGAATTCAGGGGCCGCTTCATGGCCACTCCCAGTGTCTGGAAGCTTTGCGGTGGCCCCATCTGAGTGCCTGCTGAATGCCAGCCACAGCCTCAGGGACTGGGGAAAGTGCTGGCACACCTTTGGGCTCTGCCAGGCCTGAGTACCGCAGGCCCCTAGGAAGAGCTGCTGGGCCTGATCTTGGAGCTGAGGGGGGACCCTCTTCTGTTTTTTTTTTTTTTGGCTGCACCATTCAGCATATTTGTTCCCAAACTGGGGATTTTTGAAATATAATTAATTAATTTTTGGCTGTGCTGGGTCTTCATTGCTGTGTGGGCTTTTCTCTAGTTGCGTTGAGTGGGGTTACTCTCTAGTTCAGGAGTGCAGGCTCTTCACTGTGGTGGCTTCTCTTGTTGCAAAGCACAGGCTCTAGAGTGCATGCTCAGTAGTTGTGGTACGCAGGCTTAGGTGCTCTGAGGCATGTAGGATCTTCCCAGACCAGGGATCGAACCTGTGTCCCCTGCATTGCAAGGCATTCTTAGCCATTGGACCACCAGGGAAGCCCCTGAAATGAAATTTTAGAGGATGATAAACTAGGGACTTCCCTGGTAGTCCAGTGGTTAGAACTCTGTGCCTCCCTTGCAGGTAGGTGTGGGCTTGATCCCTGTTTGGGGAACTAGGATTCCACACGCTATGTGGCACAAGCCAAAAAAAAAAAGATAATAAAATAATGAAGACAGAGCAGTCCTGTCCTCAGGGAGCCTGTCTCTTTCAGCCCCGGTCTCTCCCTGTCCGTCTCAACAAGCTCCAAGGGAAGGGGCAGGAGGCCTTCCCAAAGGAGGTGTCATCTGAGCTGAGACCTGAAAGGAGAGGAGTGTCTTGAGGTGAGTTGGGCAGAAGGCATGAGAAGAGCAAAGGCCCTGAGGTGGGGGCGCAGCTGGGTGTGTCTGTGGGTCTACTGGGTGGCAGGTGTGGCTGGAGTGAGGGGCTAGGGGAGGGAGAGGTTGGCACAGGCGGCCAGTGAGGGCTTGGGGAGGGTTCCAGGGAGGAGTTTGCTTCCTCCCCCAACTCTCTGAGGTCCCTGGGCAGCCGTGGCAGAGTTTGGAGCAGGGGAGGGACATGATCTGGTAGTAGCCCATCAGGAGAACCAGGCACAGAGGGCTGCCTGGAGGCAGTAGAAAGAGCCCTGGGCAGAAATCCTACCAAAAGGAACTTGGGTGGTGGCTCCTGTGCCCGGTGGCGAGGGTACTGGTGCCCACAGCCACTCTCTGAGAAGAGGGGCCCAGCCGCCCTTCCAGCCCTCAGCTGTTGTCTGAACTCTGAGGGAGCACCAGGCCCAGCAAGAAACCAGGGCCTTGACCAGCTGCAGCAGGGGCAGCTCCTCCCCATCCTGGGCAGGTGAGGGGGGCCTGGTTTGCAGAGGAAACAGCATGTCCCTGTGGCTGGCACAGCAGTGTCTCTGCTAGAGGAACTGCCCCTTATGGCCCCTGGAATGGCCAGCCGGTCACCTCTACCTGCTAGTTCCTGCAGGATTCAGTTTAGTGGCTTAGTCACGTCAGACTTTTTGTGACCACATGGACTGTAGCCTGCCAGGCTCCTCTGTCCATGGGATTCTCCAGGCAAGAATACTGGAATGGATTGCCATTTTCTGCTCCAGGGGATCTTCCTAATCCAGGGTCTGAACCTTCATCTCCTGTGTCTCCTGCATTGGCATGTGAGTTCTTTACCACTGAGCCACCAGGGAAGCCCAGCGTCCAGTATACAAATGAAAAAACTGAGGCTGGGGCTCTGACCTTGGCTGGACTGCATCTTAGGCCCTGTCCTGGTTCCCAGGCCCTCCCTGGCCCAGGACGCTGTTCCCTCCTGGAACACCCAGATTGAAATTCTCAGGCTGTGCACGCCAGCAGAGAATCCATAATGCATTGTTTAGACAGATGCCTTTAAACTGCTCTGTGACAGGGGGTTGGGGGAACGGCGGGGAGGGGGGCTGCATTGGGAGGGTCACCCTTTTCTTCTGCACAAAGGTCAGCTGCAGACTGTTGCCAAGGCAACGGCTAGCTTAAAGATGGAGGCTTAAGGAGAACAGACACTCCCCCCCGAAGTACCCAGTGCGAGGGGCCTGGTCGTAGGCTCTGGGGGTGGGGGGTGGGGTCCAGAGTCCAGGGAGGTACAGAGTGGGGGCCCTGGGAGGAACGTGGGGAACCAGGGGCAGATCTCAGCCCTGCCCCTGCTGGGTCTGGGGCCCGCTGAGACCCCCGAGCCTTGGTGTTCTCAGTGGTGAAGTGGGAACAACAGGACCCCTGGCCCAGTTGGTGGTGGAGTCATCTCCTGGGCCCTCCAGTGGCTCTGATGCAGCCAGTGGGACCTGGGGCTTAGAGGGCATCCCAGTCTCCTGGGGGTATGTCCCATCCTGAGCAGTGCCCCAGAGGATGAGCTGAAGCATGGGAGAGGCCAGGGTTCTCCTTCCCTGATTCCCGAGCTCAGGGCAGGAACCCTGCCAGCCCTCTGGGTCTGAACAAGACCCAAGGCTCAAATTTGCAAACCCGAGGGCAATGATCTCCATGGAGAAACCATCCCCCACCCCGCCCAAGAGGGATGATGGGGCCTGAGACCCTTGGGTAGCAGCCACTTCTGACCCTGTGGGCTTCCAGGTCCTTCAGAGCCAGCAGGAGCAGACGTGAGCAGCCCTCAGCTTGGGGGCCACATCTGTGGCTGACATTACTGTTTGGCTGTTACATAAAAACAGCCTGTCTGCACAGACGTCTCTCCCAGAGAGAACTTTGAACTAAGGTGTGCGCCTCCTCGCAGGCTACAGTCTTTCATGACAGCTTTAGTTAGCAGTGACCATGTCTGACTCCTGCGATACAAGGGATGGAATTAGGAAGGCAACCTTTTCGTTGAGATGAACTTCACACAACATAAAATTAATTGTTTTCAGGCAAATACTTTTGTAGAATTTTGTACATTCACAGGGTTAGGGTTACTAACCATCACTTCTATCTGATTCCAGATCACCCCATCCCCCCAAAAGGAAGATTGTCCCCATCAGCAGTCACCCCCTACTCTCTCCCCAGCCCCTGATAACCAGGAACCCACTCTCTGTGTCCGTGGATCAGCCTGTTCTGGATGTTTCCCACCAGTTTAATCACACCCTGTGTGTCCTTCTGTGTCTGCCTCCTCACTGAGCGTCATGTTCTCAGGGTCTGTCCATGTGGTAGCGAGTGTCAGGGCTTCTCTCCTTTTCATGGCTGAGGGATGTTCCCATGTTTGGAGGGACAGAGGCACCTTTATGAAAACCTGTGCTGAATCAGGCTCTACATGCTGATGGCACCCACCACCTAGGTGGGTCAGAGCTGCCCCAGGGGAGCAGGAGGGCCCAGGACAGTACACACAGCCACAGGGCCCAGGGTCCCTGCCCAAGTTTATTCTGGGGTGCTGGCCCCAGCCGGGGCTTGGGGGTCAGCAGATGGATTAAAGGGGTCCACAGCAGGTTCTCATGTGTTTGATGAGTATGTATATACTGTGTGATAGGCACTGCTCCGGGCACGGGGAAAGTAAGGCTCCAGCTTCCCTCGTAGGCTCTGGTGGAGGGTCCATCCTGCCTCTTGGAGCTTTTGGGGGCTCCAAGCATCCTGGGCTTGTGGTCCCATCACCCCAGTCACTGTCTCCATTGACACGTGGCCTCTTCTGTCTCATGAGGAAGCTTGTCAGTGGACTTGGACCACCCTAATCACTTGGGGCTTCCCAGGTGGCTCAGCACTAAAGAATCTGCCTACCAATGCAAGAAACACAGGTTGAATCCCTGGGTCTGGAAGATCCCCTGGAGGAGGAAGTGGCAACCCACTCCAGTATTCTTGCCTGGGAAATCCCATGGACAGAGAAGCCTGGCGGGCTATAGTCCACCAGATCTCAAAAGAATTGGACTTAACAATTGAACAACAGCAAATCAGAGAAGGATCCCAGGGCCTTGACTGGCTGTAGTGGGGGCGTCTCTACTTGGGGAATTGCTCTTTATAGGCCTGGCCAGCTGTTCATCTCCTCTTCTCTTTTCTCTAGATCCTTAACTTAAAAAAATACGGACTGTGTGGACCAGAGAGTCAGGTTGGGGGGCATTCAACTCCAATTCTAAAGTCAGAGTCACCCCCACCACGTGGGTCAGGACACCAGGAGGCCTTGATCCTCTAGCAAAGCAGTGGGCCCTCCCATCTGGGACCTGGGGGGTTGAGTACCAGCAGCTTCTTCATTTCCATATTTTAAAACCATGTGATAAGATACACATAACATTAAACCTATCACTTCAACCATGTTTAAGTGCATAGCTTGGTGGCGTTAAGCATATTCACACTGTTGTGCAACAAGCCCCCCATCATCTCCAGAACTTTTTCATCTTCCCAAATGGAAGCTCTGTCCCCATGAAACACTAGCTCCCTCTCCCTTCCCCTACTCCGGCCCCACCATCTACTTCCTGTCTCTGGATCTGACTCCTCCAGAGACCTCCTGTGAGTGGAATCAGATGGTTTATGTCCGTGTGTCCTTCCGTGTCTGGCTTCTTTCACTGAGCATCATGTCCTCAAGGTTCGGCCACAGTGTAGGAGGTGTCAGAACCTCCTTTTTTAAGGCTGAGTAATATTTCAGTGTGTGAATGGACCATCATTCATGGATGGACATGGGTTGTTTCCACCTCTTGGTTACCATGAATCACAGTGCTGTAGACATGGGTATGCAAATATCTTTTCGAGACCCTGCTTTCAATTGGGCAAATACGCAAAGGTGACCCAGAAGTGGGATAACTGGGTCGCATATGCATCTATGTTTAATTTGGAGGGAGGGAGCGCTGCTAACCTGTTTTGCACAACAGCTGCCAGTGTTGGGCTCCATCAGCCGTGCACCACCCCTCAGCCAGCCTGGCTGCCCAGCACTGTGGCAGAGATGCCACGTTTGATTACTGAGTTTTTACCTGCTATTTTCATAATAAATACAGATTTGGGGCACCCTCTGTAGGGGAACCTGTTTGGAGACACACCTGCTTGGGGGCTCCCTGTCAGGCGAAGCTCCAAGGCAGTACTTTGGAGGGTGCACACCATGCCTAGACAGCATATTAAAAAGCAGAGACATCACTTTGCTGACAAAGGTCCTTCTAGTCAAAGCTGCAGTTTTGCCAGTAGTCATGTACAAATGTGAGGGTTGGACCATAAAGAAAACTGAGCACTGAAGAACTGATGCTTTGGAACTGTGGTGTTGGAAAAGACTCTTGAGAGTCCTTTGGACTGAAAGGAGATCAAACCAGTCAATCCTAAAGGAAGTCAACCCTGAATATTCACTGGAAGGACTGATGCTGCAGCTGAAGCTCTAGTACTTTGGCCACCTGATGCAAACAGCCGACTCATTGGCAAAGACCTGAGTGCTGGGAAAGATTGAAGGCAGGAGGAGAAGGGAACAACAGAGGACGAGATGGTTGGCTGGCATCACTGACTCAAGGGACCTAAGTTTGAGCAAACTCTGGGAGATAGTGAAGAACAGGGAAGCCAGGGGTGCTGCAGTCCGTGGGGTCGTGAAGAGTTGGACACAAGTGACTGAGCAACAACAACAACACGCACTGCAGCCATTCAGCATCCTCTGGCTCTCGCCCAGTGTATGGTTTTCTGGGGGCAGCTTTAGCAAATGACCACAAATTGAATGGCTTCGAATGACAGGATTGATTCCCTCCCAGTTCTGGAGGCCAGAAGGCAAAGGTCCAGGTGTGGGCAGGACCGTGTGGCCCCTTGAGGCTCCAGGGGAGGGTGCTTTGGGCCTCTTCTAGGGTCTGGCAGCTTCCTGATAATCCTGGGCCTACCTCGGTTTGAAGCTGCAACACCCTGATGTCTGCCTCCACTCTCACGCGGTCTCTCCATGTGCATCTGTGTCCCAATGTTCTTCCTACGTGGACACCAGCCATGGCATCAGGGCCACCTTCATCCATTGTGATTTCATCTTAACTTGATCATGTCTACAAAGACCTGATTTCCAAATAAGCCCTGGATACCAGGTTCTGAGACGGGACATGGACCTATCTTTTGGGAGCATACACAGCAACCCACAATACTGAGGGATGAGAAAACCCACCTTTATAGATTAGAACTGACTCTGCTGCTGCTGCTGCTAAGTCACTTCAGTCATGTCCAACTCTGTGTGACCCCATGGACGGCAGCCCACCAGGCTCCTCTGTCCATGGGATTTTCCAGGGAAGAGTACTGGAGTGGGATGCCATCGCCTTCTCCAAGAACTGACTCTAAGTTTGTGTAAATTTCATGTCAATGCCCTTGGGCGGGAGGAGTCAAGCAGATTCTTATATGACAGTAAGATCTGGCCAGAGGAGCCTGGGGATGTGAGAACTCTGAAACATGAAATGAAACATGAAATCCTAGATGAGATCCAGGAGCAGAAAGAAGATATCAGTGGAAAAATGTGTGAAATCGAAGAAAGGCTGGTTTCCTTGTTAGGGAACTCCCCCTCCTGTCAGAGGTTCCCATGGGGAGCTGGGTGTCAGGAACCCAACAGGCTGACTTTACAACTTTTCTGAGAATCTCAAATTATTCCACAATAGACAGCTCACTTGAGAAAGACATCCTTAGATCGTCTATAGATCGATAAAGTCCTAGAAGAAATTTCAGATAAGTTTCTTTTTAGTTTTGAGATGAGGGAATCCTTTTAAAATTTGCTCTAAATGCCAGAAACCATCAAGAAAACAAACAAACCCTTCAGGGACTTCCCTGGCAGTCCAGGGTGGTTAAGACTCCATGTTTCTACTGCAGGGGGCTCAGATTCCATACCTGGTCAGGGAACTAAGATCCCAAGTGATGCTTGGTATGGCCAAAATAAAAGAAAAAAAACCTTCAACTATCAGATCATTGAAAAGTTTACAACAAATTATATACAGGTAAACATTGGGACACACAATTAATATCATTAATGTAAAAAACTCTGCTGTGAATCAACAAAGACTGGCAACCCAGGAAAAAAAATGGGCAAAGTCGGTGAAAATGCAGTTCTCCATGCGAGAGATGTTCAGCTCAGCAGCCAAAGAAATCACTGAAAAGAGATGTCTTTTTCATTTTTTTCTGTGTTTTTTTGGACAAGGCTGAATGACTGATAGAGATTTAAATTGGTTACACTCTATACATCCTTCATGTATTATATATATTGGTTAAAAAAAAACAATTTTTTTAACCAATGGTCTGAATCATCTATTTTTAAAGATTTAATGCATGCTCAGTGAAATAAGTCAGAGAAAGGCAAATACTATTTGATCTCAGTGCCAATGTAGAATCTGAAACAAAAACCAAGCTCACAGATGCAGAAAGCCAATGAGTGGTAGATAGAGGGGGTGTTCAGGGGAATTGGTTGAAGGTGAAGGGGTTCAGAAAGTACATTATTCCAGTTACGAGACTGGTAACTTACAGCTTGGTGACTATAATCAACAGTGCAGCCTATATTTGAAAATTGCTAACAGTGATCTTTAAAGTTCTCATCAGGAGAAAAAATAATTTGTAACTTGGTGTGAAAGGATGTGAACCTATCATGGTGATCATTTCTTAATATACACAAATATGGAATCATTCTGTATACCCTCAATTAGCACAATGTTATATGTCAATTATATCTCAATTTAGCAAAAAAAAAAAAAAGGCAACATAAAAAATGTTTAAGGGCAGTTGGGGTGGGGGCATGTGGCTCCTCATATCAACACCAGCTTGGGTCCTGGGCTCAGTGGTTCTACTTCTGGAAAAACGTTGTCTGAAAGCCGCAGCAGTCGGGGGCAGCGAGTATCCAGGGCTGTGTCCCCACCAGTGACCTGCACGTTCATCTCCAGGGATCCTAAGTATTCACTCC
>NW_011494775.1:6693703-6696286 GCF_000754665.1 Bison bison bison | reverse complement strand
TCCCCGTTCCCCTCCAGGGATCCTAAGTATTCCCCCCCTTCTGTGTGGAGGGGTCCCCAGCAGCCACTGTAAACAAGCGCGTCTGGCTGTGAGGGACGCTGTCCTTGATATGCTGGTGTCAAACTTGCCAAACAGCACGTAAAACATGGGACGCGCCCCAGCCATCGATGCATTTATCCCTGGCGTTCATCCCAGAGAAGTGGACACTCACGCTCTGCTCACAGTCTGTGTGAGAACATGCAGGGCAGCTTATTTTCAAACCCCCCAGTGGGAACCAACCCAGATGCCCTCAACTGGTGACTGGCCACACTGGCTGGTACGTGTGCACCACAGAATGTTCCTATGCACAACGTAGGAACCAGCCACAGGGACGGGCAACACAGTGTGGGTAACACGGCTGCCGTGTGGAGCTCTGAGGGCTCTGAGCTGCACGGTTGCATCTACAGAACAATCTCAAGATGAGAAAAGACGGAGAATGGACTTGGGACTGGGGGACGGGTGGGGCGGGGGTTACAGGAATCTGCACGGGAGATAAGTGATACAACCAATTCATACAACCTATATACAATGGATACAAAGAAGTCTGCATCCACCCAGCCTTATGTAGCATCTTAGTATCAGATGCCTGGTTTTGACTGTGGAAGGAAGCTAGGTGATGGGTATTTGGGCCTCTCCATTCTGTCTCCACATCTTCATGTGATTTTGTAATTATCTCCAAATAAACAGTAAGAAAAAAAATAACAGCATAAAAAAATACGATCCTGTTTGTGTGAAAGCACAGACTCCCTAACAGGGTGTTCCCGGGATGGTGATGTCCGTGCAATCTAGGGGAATGTCTCCTTTCTCCCTTTTCTGAACGCTCACAGAGTTTTTCCACAGGAGGTATATTTTTTTTACCATACTAAAAAAGAAAAAAAAAGACGGAGGAGGGTTCAGGATGGGGAACACATGTATACCTGTGGCGGACTCATGTTAATATAAATGCAAAACCAATACAATATTGTAAAGTTAAAAAATAAAATAAAATATTTTTTAAAAAAAGAAAAAAAAAAGAGCAGTTTTTCATTTTTTGGAAAAGATGCACCTGTGTTCTGGCCAGCCTCCGTGTGTGTGTCACGTCCTTGGTGCCCGAATGGATGAATGGGAGCTGCATTACATGTGGTCCCCGCAGACGCGACAGTGTGATTTAACACTTGTCACGGCTTCCTGAGGAGGGTCACGCAAGGGCAGCGGTAACCCTGCTCCGACAGGGAATTAGTGTCAGCCCCGGGCTGGGGTGTGAGACTGGCCGCCCGACTCCTGCCCTTTCCCTGGCGGGCCGGCGACCCCCAAGTCTCCCTGTGGCTCTCTCTCCTCCTGGCCATGACAATGGGGCACCGGCATCGTAGAAAGCATGGAGAACACTGAAAATAGTTCTAGACCAAGCCACAAACTCTCACTCGAAGGTCTTCACCCAGAACCCACCCTGGCACCGAGGAGTGTATACCCCCCTGCCCCTCCCCTCCCGGGTCCGTGCGTGTGTGTGTGTGTGTGTGTGTGTGTGTGTCCGAGCGCCTGTGTGTCTGTGCTCATCCACTTTTCCTCTCCTGATTAGGGGTATTTTGCCTGCTGATTTGTAACTTGTTTACCCGCTAACAACGTCTCCGGAGCTACCACGGCACTTCTCTCATGAGGATGGTGCTGGGACAGAAGTTTTGGCGGCTGCAACCATCCTCCTTCAGGTCCAGACAGTGGTTTCATGTTTGCTGGGACTTCTCCCAGGAGGCAGCCCCCTCGCCCCCCTCCTCCAGGGATCTGAACAGATGTCCCCTGATCGCCCTCCAGGAGGACAGCTCAGGTCCACACGCCCGCTGGCCATGGAGAACAGGAGAGACCGGGCAGGCGAGGCTGATTTAAAAAGCCCCAGAGGTAGGTGGTTACTCTAACATGGGTGGGATTACAGGTGATGCTCGGCCTCTTCCTCCCCCCAGGTATTTTTAGAGGTCTTGTATCTTCTGACACCTGCTGCCTTGTCTCTGGTCTGCTTTTCTCTCTGGAGTCTTTGTTTCCTTCCCTCTGGCCAGGCGGAGCTCTTTCATACAGCCTGGGAGTGTGGTGATGGTGAACAGTGTGGTTTGGGGGTGACGGGACAGTCTCTCCTTTCTTGATGGCCCCGGACCCAACAGGGGCCGATGGCCTGCCTTTGGAAGTGGATAGGATGAAGAGTTGGGGTGTCCAGGTTGGCTGTCCACCTGGTCCCCTGCTCAGGAAGCCTCACTCAGGTAGGACCTGGGGACCTTCACCCCAGTCCCTTGCCTACTCCTTCAGGCAGGAAATTTCTGTGTCTTCTTTTGAGATTCCTATCCCCCATTTGGCTCTAGGTGGAATACTTCTTTCTTTTTACCCTTCTGGAAAATTTCCTGCAGATTATATTCAATTCTCCTTAAACACCCTCTACACATTCACCCCCAGCCACCAGGCAGAGCCCCCCAGATCTGATGCAGACTGGAGAACAGGCTGGTGTCTGGAGGGGGCCAGAAAGGACCCGCCACAGCTCAGCTTGTCGTATGACCGGGGCAAGACCCAGGCCTCGGCGCCCGACCC
>NW_011494775.1:6689411-6693603 GCF_000754665.1 Bison bison bison | reverse complement strand
GCCCGACCCCAGGCACAATGCTGTGCGGGGCCCACGCTCAGCAGGACCCCAGGCGTCCTGGAGGGGGTTGGGGTGGGTGAGGAGGGGAGGTGGGGGCACAATGGGCCCCTGAACCCTCCCCCGGGGTCCGGTTCTCCTGAAATCAGATGGACACGGCTGTGGAAAGCTGAGGCTTGTGGTGCGGCGAGGCGCTGGACGCACAATGAGGGCTGTCGGCCCGAGTTTTCTGCCATCTTCACGGCCACCATGGAAAGCGGGGGCCAAGGGCCCTTCCAGGCCGACTGTCTTTGTCCCCTTTCTGTGCTTTCCTTGGGGGAGACAATAGGGACACTTCGCTTCCACCCTCTGGACAAGTCGGGTGACAGCTCTCGGTCCATAGCGGTCACGGTCGGACTCTTGCCATGGGGCACTTGGGGGAGGAGTGGAAGTGGGGGTGGGGTGGCTGGCTCTGTGGGTACCGACACATCCCTAGCCAGCAGAGTCCTGACCTGGGAAAAGCGTGTTTCCTGCGGGGACACGGGGTCTCCCTCCGAGGCCAGCTAAGGGAAGGTGTGGGCAGTGACTAGCTAGGAGGGGCTGGAAGCCAGGTGGACTTGGGCTGAGGGTAGGGACTGGAAATACAGGTGATTATCTGACTCCTACAGATCAGGGGCTCCTTCGGGTGAGCAGGTGGGAGGGGGGCTCTGGAGCCCCCAACCCAGCCCAGGCCAACACCTCGGAGCTGCCTGGTGCAGAATTATAGAACGGCGCTGAGAGGCAATGAGCACAGACCCAACTTCTACGATGGTTGGAGACCAAAGACTCAGGCAGCAATAAACTAAGCTTCTCCTTTTTTTATAAAATAAGAAGCCCGCTGCCCCCCATCAGCCAGTCCCGAAAGTCCCTGGGATTGGCACATTTCCGACCAGAGCCTCTGGTTCTCGGGCAGAACCCTTGGTGGGCGTTTCGCCCTGGAGGTGCCGCTGCTATCCTTCCCCTAACCTCCAGAGTGGCCGTGGCATGGGGATCACAGCTCCTGGTGTCGGTGGTCCTGGCCTCCCTGCTAAAAACCTGTAATGGTTACACAGAGTCGGGTTCCATGAATAAAACACGAGGCCAGCCTGGCGCTTCCTCTCCCACGGTGAATGTATAATCAGAGCAAACTGCAGTGGCTGTGGCAGTGCGTGGGGGCCGCGCCCCAGCGACAATCATTGATTCATACCCAGTGGCTGATGGCCTGCTGGTCGGTGGGTTATCCTCGCTCTGGTGCGTCTGCCAGGACCAGGGCTCTGAGGTGTGTGTTAGGTACCTGGGGAGCCCTCAGGGCCAGGCAGCACCCTCTTCCTCAGGGTGCCTGTTTCATGGAACTGGGATTGTGGGTCAGGGGAGGAGGGGAGAAGCTGGCAAACAGAGTCGATTTCTCAACTGAGATGTGGTGGCTGTTCCCCCCGGGGGGAGTTAGGGCGGAAGTCCCCGTCTCTGTGAAGCCCTGGGTGGGGTGTCACAGCCCCACCTGTGGAGAATGTCCTCCAGCCGGCAAAGTGGGCCCTGTCGGATGCCTGGGCTTATGGGACAAATTCCTCCCTGAAGTGGTCCCCTGAAGTTTTTTTTATTTTTCCCATTGATGTGAAATTTGCATAAAATGAAAGTAATCATTTTAAAGTGAACAATTGTGTTTAGGACCTTCATAAGGTTGTGCAACTATCACCTCTACGTAATCCCAGAACCTTCCATCACCCCAAAGGAAGCCCTGTCCCCATCAGCAGTCAGCCCTCAACCCCTTCTCCCAGCCCCTGACAACTAGGAACCCTTTCTCTGTGTCTGTGGATCTGCCTGTTCCTGGCTCCCAGGAGCTTCCCAGGTGCACAAACAGCATCACAGAGACCTGCTTCCAAACCATGAGGAGGGGCACCCATCGTTCACCTGGAGCTGAAAATGTAAATGGTGTCAGAATTGCATCAGGGCTGTGGGGGAGACAGAGCCCCCACCTCCTGCCCTGTGCCTTCTGGGGTGGAAATGGGTGCATGTGGTTGCCGACGGTTACAAAGGGACCCCCGATTCCCAGCACAGGTCTGGGCCCCAACCTCCACCCTGAGTCAGGAGGGCTTTGGTCAGGGCAGGAGGACTGGTGGCTGTAGGGCAGGGGTCCCCAGTCTGTTTGGCACCAAGGATGGGTTTCACGGAAGACAATTTTTGCCACAGATCAGGGCAGGGGTGGGGGGTTTGTTTTGGAATAATTTAAGCACATGACATTTATTGTGGACTTTATTTCTATCATTATTACATGAGCTCCAGCTCAGATCATCAGGCATCAGATCCCGGAAGTTGTTGTGGTTCAGTCACTCAGCCGTGTCCGACTCTCTGCGACCCCATGGACTGCAGCACGACAGGCTTCCCTGTCCTTCACTATCGCCCAGAGTTTACTCGAACTCATGTTAATTGAGTCAGTGATGCCAGAAGTTGGGGACCCCTATTCTATGGGACAGACATAGCGTAGGCCTTAGCTGGGTGTCCAGTGCCCCCCAGAGAATGACTCCTTGGCCGCCCCTGGGACCAACCTGGGTGACTGCTTAACAGGACAGGGAACACTGTACTTGTAAAGCATTTTCCGAACATTTGATTACTCTTCTTTCTATTATTAATACACTCCACTTTTTTGGAGAGTCTTAGAGTCACAGAAAGGTTGCAAAGACAGCACGTGGCAGCCATATGCCTGTTGCCAGTGCCCCCACTGATAGACAGCAGCTCACCTTGACCTGATGCGTTGGTCACAACCAACATGCCAGCACTAACTGCTGAGTCAGGGCTCGCCAATGCCCACATGTAGTTCCCTGACATCCTCTCTGTCCCAGGGTCCCTCAGGCTCCCATCTCTGGGGTCCCTCTGGGCTGTGATGGTTTCTCGCACGCCTTGTTTGCTGCCCTGGGCAGTCGTGAGAAGGCTGGGTCAATTCTGTGGATGCCCCTCTACTGGGATTTGCCGATGTGTTTCACATGGTCAGACTGTGGTGATGGCTTTTGGGGAGGAAGACCAACACATCACACATACTGACAGTCGATAAAAGCACTTTAAAAATTTTTTTAAATAAAATAAATTGAAGTATACTTGATTTACAATGTGTTAATTTCTGCTGTACAGTAAAGTGGTTCATTTATACACATAAGAGGCTTTCCTGTGGCTCAGACAGTAAAGAATCTGCTTTCAATGGAGGAGACCCAGGTTTGATCCCCGCATCAGGAAGATCCCCTGGGGAGGGAAATGGCAACCCACTCCAGTATTCTGGAGAATCCCATGGACAGAGGAGCCTGGCAGGCCACAGTCCATGGGGTCGAAAAGAGTTGGACATGACTAAGCGACTAACACTTTCACTTTCACTATACACATACACATATACATACACATTCTTTTTTATATTTTTAAAAAATTTTTTATTTGTTTACTTATTTTTGGCTGTGCCGGGTCTTTGTTGCTGCACGCGGGCTTTGTCTACTTTCAGTGAATAGGAGCTATTTTCTAATTTCAGTGCACCAGTTTCTCATTGCCACGGCTTCTCTTATTGCAGAGCATGGGCTCTAGGACATGGGCTTCCACAGTTATGGCTCGACGGGTCCAGAGCACAGGGTCAATAGTTGTGGCGCACGGGCTTAGTTGCTCTGCAGCATGGGGGATCTTTCCGGGCCAGCAATCAAACTCATGTCTCCTGCATTGGCAGGCAGATTTCCATCCACTGTACCACCAGGGACATCCATCTTTTCAATATTCTTTTTCTTTATAGTTTATCAAAGGATATTAAATATAGTTCCCTGTGCTATACAGTAGGATTTTGTTTATCTATTCTATATATAATAGTTTGCATCTGCTAACCTCCATCTCCCAATCCTTCTCTCCCCACCCCTCCCGCCTTGGCAACCACAAGTTTGTTCCTCTATACCTATGAGTCTGTTTCTGTTTTGTAGATAAATTCATGGAAATGGTATCATCTGGTATTTGTCTCTCTCTGACTTACTTCACTCAGAATGATAATCTCTTTTCTCTCCTTTTTTTTTGGCTGCACTGTACAGCTTCTGGGATGTTGATTCTCTGACCAGGGATTGAGCCCATGTCCTCGGTAGTGAAACTGAGGAGTCCCAAGCACTGACCCGCCAGAGAATCCGCTAGCGTGACAATCTCTAGGTCCACCGATGTGGCTGCAAATGGCATTCTATCATTCTTT